>NC_141548.1:105570000-105937500 GCF_021556685.1 Rattus norvegicus | reverse complement strand
GAGCCAGCAAAGCAAGCCAAATGGGGCAATTTAGACAAAGAGAGACTGGCCAAAACTAAATGAATATCTGCTCCCTTCTAGCATTCTAGGAAGGATACCAAGCAGCTGTGCCAAAGCACACTGCTCCTCTTTGTGAGGAAAATGCTCCGATCTACTCAAAGTCAGGGCCATCAGTCAGCACCCGCCTCAAAAGGAGATGTGTATAAGAAAGGCTCCTTAATGAGGGACGGAGACTGCAGAAGCACGGCGTGTGCCAAGCTCTGCATAAGCACACCGTAAAACTCAAAAGGAAATAGGGCAAATATCTGAACCATGAGGTTCTCATTCTCAAAGCCAAGACAGACTGGGTTTGTGCCAGGGTCGTGCCTGGAACCTAGCCACATCAGCCAAAGAGAGATGGGAGAGAATACAAATAAGTGGGGGTGAGAGAGTGGAGATGTTTCACGAACCTCCGGGACAGAGGAAAAGACAGCCCTGTTAGAATGGCTTACTACAGTGCGGAGAGGCTGGACAGTCTAGGAACGTTCTGAAAGCCCACAGAAAGGATCTCTGCGCATGAAGGCACTGATCAGAGGCATCTCCTGAGTCTAGCAAATAGTCCAAAACAGATCAGGGCACGGTGCCTTGGGCCTTGGGCTGTCAACCCAGCTCAGTTCAAATTACATTTCCCAGAGTCTCTTTGCCCATATAATTCTGAGAAACTATGTGCCAATTTAGAAAGTGGAATCAAGAGGCAGCCACGTTGATAGCTGTTTATCTGCCTATTCACCTTGTTGGCTAGGTTCAATTTCAGCTCTTGCTGGCTCCTCTCCTTCAACTCTGTGACTACAAAGTCAGCCGTGTTCACTCCTTAACATTCCTGCCATACCTTCCCATCCTCCAAGTTAAAAGTTAAGAGATGGTATAGTTTCTGCCCACCCTTGTAGGTTACAGCTTATGTCCCTATCATAGCTTTCCTCCATAATTCCCACATTTCTTTTGACCACACCTAGGAAGGACAGTAGCTTGTCTGAGTGTTTAGTGATTTAATTATAATATTCTAGATAACTCATCAGGTGGCTTGCTGTGATTGGGGCTTAGAAACTGGCACTAAGACACTCGGTGAACCATTAACAGTTTCTAATTCATAGACTCTATAATTATAACATGTTTAAACATACACACACAACAGGACAGAAATGCACATGTACATATTTACATATTAATAATATAAATGTATATTAAGTATGATGATGCTTTGCTTAGTAATAGATATATATTCTAATAAATGATTGGTTACACAATTTTATTACTGTGGAACTATAGAATGCAGTCAAATGAACTGAGGCAGATAAAATATCACTCAATGATATAATTTTATATGATCACCATCCTATTCAAAACCTGTCCCTTTATGATATTACATGACATGTGATTATATGCATGTACATATACATGCACTCACGCATGCACACACGTACATATATGTTTGTGGCAGCAAGTTAACTTGTCTGTTGGTAAGCAAGGATGAAATCTCCCAATCGTCCTACTCTCAAACACCATACTCTTCTGTGATCCCCATCCTTTCCTTTTCTTTAACCCATTCTTTGATAACAACACATCCAGTGGAGCAATCTGCCATTCTTCTTTGGCTTTCCTACTTTGCATGCAAGGCAAAACAAACTGTAGGCTTTCGTTAGAATGAACTTCTGAGAGATGTCTGCAGGATGTGAGGACCCCTGTCAGTGTGAACACATGACGACAGAACCATCTGTGCTCTCCCTCTGGGAAGCACATGACGAGAACACCTGGCTGAAAATGCAGCATAATTCTGACATTAGCTCATCACCTACCCTTCGACCTTTGGCTGTGTTATGTAACATTCTATGACCTTCCCTGACTTAATTGGAAACTTGAAAAAGTGTTTGTTCTGGCTGCCCATGGCATCAAAAACACCGAGGGAAATTATTTATGTGCAGATTTTTCATAGACATGAAAAGGACTTTAGGACCCAAATCCCTCCAACTACAAAAAAAAAGAGTATTGAACTTATTTAATTAAGCAAGAGAATGGGAGCTCTGTTATTCTCAGTAGACTTGGTGCCTCTGTGTAGGAGATGAGCTCTCAGCTGGAACCATCTCTGGCTTTTGCCTTCCCATTTACAAGTTATTTCCCTCCTCATTTTCCTTTTCTTGTAGGAGCCTAACCTTGAACTTCAACATGGATTAATAAGGCTATGAGACCTGACTATGTAGTCATTCCTTTCTCTATACGACTGGGTCCTGCTCCCAATATCCCACAGTTAGTGAACAAAGTATTTGCATGATGAGAAAAATTACTGTGAGACATGGTATCTCACATTTTACCCTCATCCTGCTGTCTGACCTAGTTCTATTCTAGACATCGTGACCTGATGCTTAATTCAACCCTCCTTTTCTCTTCTGGTGTCAGAATCGATGATCTCTTCTGAAAAAGAGATGTGAGGAGAGAGATGAGCGAAGAAAGGAATGAAAATAGAAAAATACAGTAAAGTCTATAAGATAGGAAGAGAGCTAATTCATTCTACTTGGTATTAAGGAGATGTGCTATTTGGCGGTGAGGGCTCTAATATGCTTGAAGTGTAATCGTCTTAGGAGTTGTAATAACAGCCTTCCTTCTGAGTGATTTCCGATGAATTAGGACTGTTGCCTCTGGCTTGTTTTTTCATCCCTGATAATTGAAAATCTCAAGTTAGCAAACAATTGCTTTCCAGAAAGCATTGCTCCTTTGTTCAATTGTTCATTCAACAAAAACATCTCCTGGTTCGTGTCTGTGTGCCAGACACCGTGCACTCAGTTTGCCAGGCATGCAGGGTAGAGCCAGACAGTCTGGTGTCTGAGGTTTTAAGGCCAAGAATCCAATGCTTACATCTGGCATTTTCTAATTAAGAAAAATATTTTATGCAATAATTTTGGGGTCTTGGGATATAGTACATTTGGTGATAAGCTGACTGGACTGCAAAAGAAGTTGCTGGGGAGTTCTAAAGAGCATCTTAAAGGATGTGGTTCCCAAGTCTAATTTTCTTTCCTCTTCTGGAACTGGGTACCAAACCTAGTCGCCTGGCCCTCAGCAAGGAGGTGATTTCTTCCCCTTGCTATGTATTTCAGTCCCCAAGGAACCCTTTTCAGATGAAAGTGTTGTTCACTACCTCAGAGATGCTCATGTAGCAGGGAGTGGGAAGCAGTTGTGGCGGTGGTTATAAACTCCACAGACGACTCTTATATATAAGCACAGAGGAGACCCACCCAGCATGAGCTGCATACATATTGTGCAACATATGAAAAATGATCAAACAAATAAATATTTTAAATGGGTGCCATATTTTAAAAAGAACACTTGGCACACTACTGGAAATAAATTCCAAAACCAACATATACGTATATGCATACAAATGATTTTTTTTTAGACTGAAAATTTGAAAAAGAGCAAGGAGGGGTATGTGTGAGGGTTCGGAGTGTTGAAAGGAAATGGAGAAATGATGTAATTATATTGTAATCTCAAAATACAAAAGAAATACATTTTTTAAAGAGATGTTGGGTTAATGTTCTGTATAGATGTGTATAATACAAACCCAGAAAGGTTTTAATTTTCTATTTATTGCATATACCTAAAGTCAGATACTGACTCTCAAGTTCAGGATAACCTTGAACTATTTATCTTCCTATCTTTACTTCCCACATTCTAGGAATATTTGCCTACGTCTACTTACTTGAGTAATAAATTTTTAAGTTACTTTAAATCATTTTCAAACTAATCGTCTGTTCTCTACGTTGTTGAAGATGCTTCTCAATGGAGAGAAGGAAAGAAGCATGTGATACGCATTAAGTGTCTGGAAAAGTCTGAAAAGTCCTACATCCTGTCTCAGTGATGGAGCACCTGCCTAGTATGCACGATGCCCTAGGTGTGATTGCAAGCAGTGAAATAAGTATATAAATAACTCTGTTTAGCATAAGGGAATTTTTCCTCATGTCATGTGTCCAGATTACATTTCTCCTCCATCAGTTCATGTCAGTTTCTCCCTGAGACCCATCCAGATCTACCTCCTCTCAGGGTGCACTAGGAAAAAAACAGGCTTGTAAGGGTTAATAATAGCACATAGTATTAAATAGCACAAGCATACAATATAAAATATAAAAATAACAAACACATCAGAATTGGACAAAACAAGCAAACAGGAGGAAAAGAGCCAAGAGAAGGCACAAGAGACAGAAACTCACATTTTTTCACACTCAGGATTTCCATAAAACACTAGACTGGAAACCTTCACATATATGCAAAGGACTAGGATTTATAGATTAAAAAGAAAGTATAGCCGGATCTTGAAATAGATCTATTCCCAGATTTCCTAGGAACTGCCACACTGATTTCAATGGTGGCTATACAAGTTTTCACACCATCAGCAATGGATGAGCGTTCCCATTCCTCTACACCCTCACCAGCATGAGTTTTCACACGTTTTATTGATCTTAGCCATTCTGACAAGTATAAGATGAAGTCTCAAAATAGTTTTGATTAGCATTTCCCTGATGGCTAAGGATGATCAACATTTAAATGTTTCTCAGCTGTTTGAGATTCCATTTTTGAGAATACTCTGTTTAGATTTGTATACCATTTTTATTTATTTTTAATTATTTTGTTTTATTACTTATTCACTTCACCTCACACACACTGGACCCCTCCCGGTCACCCCTACACACAATCCTTCCCCCATTTCCCCTACCCTTCTCCTCTGAGTGGGTGGAGGCCCCAGGGTTATCCCCCACCTTGGCACTTCAAGTCTCTTCAAAGATAGACACATCCTTTCCCACTGAGGCCAGACAAGGAAACCCAGCTAGAAGAACATATACCACATATAGGCAACAGCGTTGGGGTAGCCCTCACTCCAGTTGCTCAGAACCCACATGAAGACCAAGGCTGCACATCTGCTACATATGAAGGTGAGGCCTAGGTCCAACCTGTGTATGTTCTTTGGTTGATGATTCAGTCTCTGAGAGTCCCAAGGGTCTAGGTTAGTTGACTCTGTTGGTCTTCTTGTCGAGATTTTATCCCCATCAGGATCTGCAATCTTTCCTCCTGTTCTTCCTTAAGGGTCCCCAATCTCCATCCACTGTTTGGCTATGAGTGTCTGCATGGGAGTAACCTGCTGGGTGAAGCCTCTAAGAGGACAGCCATGCTAGGCTTCTGCATGCAAGCATAACAGAGTATCATTAATGGTGTCAAGGGTAGGTGCTTGCTCGTGGGATGTGTCTCAAGTTGAGCCTGTTATTGGTTGGCAATTCCCTCAGTCTCTGCTCCATCGCTCATCTCTGCATTTCTTGTAGACTGGATACATTTTGGGTTAAATGTTTGGTGGGTGGGTTGGTGTCCCTATAGCTCCACTGGGGTTCCTGGCTACAGGAGGTGACCTCTTCAGGTTGTGATCAATACTGTAAGTCACATTTAAGGTCACCTCCATTGATTCTTGGGCACATCCCTTATCTCAGGTCTCTGTCTCATCCTGAAGATGGCCCCCACCTCCTCACCCACAACGACACTTTCAGATTTCTATTCATTATCATGACCATCTGGCATTCTCTTCTGTCTCTCCCCAGACCTGATCCTGAACCACCATTCCCCTCCCCATCCCCCCCTTTCTCTAAGTTCCTTCCTTCCATCTGCCTCTTATGACTATTTTATTCTACCTTGTAAGCGGGGTTCAAGTATCCTCACTTATGCCTTCTGTCTTGTTTAACTTCTTTGGTTCTGTGGAGTGTAGCTTAGTTATCCTTATTTTATGACCTATAAGTGAATACATATCATGCATGTCCTTTCGGGACTGAGATATCTCACTCACTATTTTTAATTGGATTATTTGGTTTCTTGATATCTAGTTTTTTGAATTCTTTATATATTTTGGATACTAGCTCTCTATTGAACTATGGTGTTGGTAAACATCTTTTCCTATTCTGTAGGCTGCTGCATTATCTTGATGACAGTATCTTTTGCCTTGTATAAGGTTTTCAGTTTCATGAGATCCCATTTATTAATTGTTGACCTTACTGCCTGTGCTAATGGTGTTCTGTTCAGAAAGTCTTTTGTTGTGCAGATGAGTTCAAAGCTACCCACTTTCTCATCTATCAAGTTTAATGTATCTCATTTTATATTGAGGTCTTTGATCCATTGGAATTGAGTTTTGTGCAAGGTGATAGTTATGGATCTAATTGCATTCCTCTACATCCAGTCTAACAGTTTGATCAGAACCATTTTTTTTGTAGATGCTCTTTTTTTCCAATCTGTATTTCAGTTTTCTTTATCAAATATTGGTTATCCATATTTGTTTGCATTTATGTACGGGTCTTTAATTTGATTCCATTAATGACGTGTCTGTTTTTGTGCCAGTATCATGCTGTTTTCATTACTATCGCTCTGTAGTGCAACTTGAAATTGGGAGTGGTGATATCTCCAGCAGTTCTTTTATGATCCAGGATTGTTTTTAGTCTTCATGAGTTTTTGTGCTTTTAAAGGAAGCTGAAAAACTATTCTTTCATATTCCGTGGGGAACTGTATTGGAATTTTGATCAAGGATTGCATTTGAATCTGTAAATTGGTTTCGGTAGGACAATTATTTTTACTATACTAATCCTATTGATCCATGGGAGAGCTTTCCATCTTTTGGTAGCTTCTTTAATTTCTTTCTACAGAGTCTTAAAAGTTTTTAGCCATACAAGTTTTCACTTGCTTGGTTGGAATTACCCCAAGATAATGTCTTGAAGCCATTGTCAAAGGTGTTGTTTACTTGATTTCTTTCTCAGTTTTATACATATAGGAAAATTACTAATTTTTGTGAATTAATTTTGAGATGACCATGAGGTTTTTGTCTTTCAGTCTGCTTATGTGGTCAATTACATCTATTTCTTTATGTATGTGGAACCATCTATATATCTCTGAGATGAATCATACTTGATCATGGTGGATTTTTTTTTATGCGTTCTTGAATTTGGTTGCAAGTATTTTATTGAAAATTGTTACATATTTGTTCATAAGGGAAATTATTCTTTTCCTTGTTTGGTTTTATGTTTTTTGGATATTGTGATAGCTATGGTCTGATAAAACTAACTGAGCAATGTTCTTCTTGCTCCTATTTTGAGGAAAAAAATTAGTATTGATGTTAATTCTTTGAAAGTCTGATAGAATTCTGTGATAAACCATCTGACCTTCAGCTGGTTTTGGCCAGGAGATTTTTAATTGCTGCGTCTATTTCACTAGGAGTTGTTAGTCTGTTTATATTGTTTATCTGATTTTAATTGAACTTTGGTAAGTAGTACCTACCTAGAAAATTATCCATTTCTTTTAACTTTTCCAATTAGGTGGGGTACAGATTTTTAAAATATGCCCTTATGATTTCACATGTTTCCTCAGTGTCTGTTGTTATGCCCACCTCTTCATTTCTAATTTTGTTAATTTTGATATTTTCTTTCTGCCTTTTAGCAAATTTGAATAAAAGTTTGTCACTATCACTTATTTTCTCAAAGAACCAACTCTTTGTTTCATTGATTCTTTGTATTGTTTGTCTATTTGTATCTATTGTATTGATTTCAGCCAGGAGTTTGATTATTTCTTGCCATCTACTCCTTTGGTGCATCATTTCTTCTTTCTGTTCTAGAACTTTCAGGTGTGTTGTTACATTACTAATATGAGATCTCATCTTTTTTTATATAAGCACTTAGTGCTGTGAACTTGCCTCTTAGAACCTCCTTTATTGTGTCCCATAAGTTTATACATGTTGTGTAATGATTCTCATTCAATTCTAGAAAGCCTTTAATTTCTGTCTTGACCCATTTTTTTCATTCAGTAGTGAGCTGTTCAGTTTCCATGAATCTATAGGATCGTGTTTCTGTTCTTGTTGATATCCAGATATAATTAATGGTGGTCAAAGAGGCTGCAGAGTGCTGTGTCTGTTTTCTTGTATCTGTTGAGACTTGTTTTGTGTCCCAATATGTAGTCAATTTAGAAAGTTCCATGAAGAGTTGAGAAGAAGGATATTCTTTTGTGTTTGGGTAAAATTTTCTGTAAGTATCTATTAGGTCTATTTGGTTTACAACATCGGAACTACCATTTCTCTGTTTATACTTTGTCTGGATGACCTTGATTAAGGTGTGTTTATTGGAGGGGTAGAAAAATGTATCCTGATTTCACATTACTCTGATAATCTAGGTCTTTTTATTGGAGAATTGAGACAATTTATGTTAAGAGATAACAATAAGCACTGTTTGTTCATTCCTGTTATGTTGTTGTTGCTGCTGCTGCTGTGTATGTGTGTTTTCCTCTTTTAATTTGCTGTATTATTTATTCTGGTATTATTTATTCCTTGTGTTTTCTTGAGTATGGTTGACTTCTTTAGGTTGAAGTTTTCCTCTTAGTGCCTTCTGTGGGGCTGAATTTGATTTTTATCATGGAATATCTTAATTTCTCCATCTATTGTGATTGAAAGTTTTGTTGGTTATGGGCATCTGGGCTGACATCTGTAGTATCTTGGAGCCTGAAGAACATCTATCCAGGCCATTCTAGTCTTTAGAGTACCATTGAGCAGTCACATGTTATTCTAATAGGTCTGCCTTTATATGTTACTTAAGCTTTTCCCCTTGCAGCTTTTAATACTCTTTCTTTGTTCTGCACATTTAGTGTTTTGATTATTATGAGACTTTCTTTTCTGGTCTAGTCTATTTGATGTTCTATATGCTTCTTGTATCTCATAGTCATCTTCTTTAGGTTAGGCAATTTTTCTCCTATGATTTTGTGAAAAATATTTTCTCTTTCTTTGACCTGAGTTTCTTCTTTCTCTATTCCTATTATTCTTAGATTTAGTCTTTATGGTGTCCCAAATTTCTTGTATTTTGCACTATGATTTTTTTTTAGATATAACATTTTCATTGATCAAGTTATCTATATCCTCTGTCATATTCGTAGTGCCTAAAATTCATTCTTCCATCTCTTGTAGTCTTTTGGTGAGGTTTATGTATTAGGTACTTCCTCTAGTTTATAAATGATCAGTTCCACAAAACACCAATGGCTTATGCTCTAAGATCAAGAATTGACAAATGGGATCTCATAAAACTGCAAAGCTTCTGTAAGGCAAAGGACACTGTGGTTAGGACAAAACGGCAACCAACAGATTGGGAAAAGATCTTTACCAATCCTACAACAGATAGAGGCCTTATATCCAAAATATACAAAGAACTCAAGAAGTTAGACTGCAGGGAAACAAATAACCCTATTAAAAAATGGGGTTCAGAGCTAAACAAAGAATTCACAGCTGAGGAATGCCGAATGGCTGAGAAACACCTAAAGAAATGTTCAACATCTTTAGTCATAAGGGAAATGCAAATCAAAACAACCCTGAGATTTCACCTCACACCAGTGAGAATGGCTAAGATCAAAAACTCAGGTGACAGCAGATGCTGGCGAGGATGTGGAGAAAGAGGAACACTCCTCCATTGTTGGTGGGATTGCAGATTGGTACAACCATTCTGGAAATCAGTCTGGAGGTTCCTCAGAAAATTGGACATTGAACTGCCTGAGGATCCAGCCATACCTCTCTTGGGCATATACCCAAAAGATGCCTCAACATATAAAAAAGACACGTGCTCCACTATGTTCATTGCAGCCTTATTTATAATAGCCAGAAGCTGGAAAGAACCCAGATGCCCTTCAACAGAGGAATGGATACAGAAAATGTGGTTCATCTGCACAATGGAATATTACTCAGCTATCAAAAACAATGACTTTATGAAATTCGTAGGCAAATGGTTGGAACTGGAAAACATCATCCTGAGTGAGGTAACCCAGTCACAGAAAAACACACATGGTATGCACTCATTGATAAGTGGCTATTAACCCAAATGCTTGAATTACCCTAGATGCCTAGAACAAATGAAACTCAAGATGGATGATCAAAATGTGAATGCTTCACTCCTTCTTTAAAAGGGGAACAAGAATACCCTTGGCAGGGAATAGAGAGGCAAAGATTAAAACAGACACAGAAGGAACACCCATTCAGAGCCTGCCCCACATGTGGCCCATACATATACTGCCATCCAATTAGACAAGATGGATGAAGCGAAGAAGTGCAGGCCGACAGGAGCCGGATGTAGATCGCTCCTGAGAGACACAGCCAGAATACAGCAAATACAGAGGCGAATGCCAACAGCAAACTACTGAACTGAGAACGGGACCCCCGTTGAAGGAATCAGATGAAGAACTCGAAGAGCTTGAAGGAGCTCGAGACCCCTTATGAACAACAATGTCAAGCAACCAGAGCTTCCAGGGACTAAGCCACTACCTAAACACTATACATGGACTGACCCTGGACTCTGGACTCTGACCTCATAGGTAGCAATGAATATTCTAGTAAGATCACCAGTGGAAGGGGAAGCCCTTGGTCCTGCTAAGACTGAACCCCCAGTGAACGTGATTGTTGGGGGGAGGGCGGCAATGGGGGGAGGATGGGAAGGGGAAGGGATTAGGGGGATGATTGCCCGGAAACCGGGAAAGGGAATAACACTCGAAATGTAAATAAGAAATACTCAAGTTAATAAAAAATAAATAAATAAATAAATAAATAAATAAATAAATAAATAAATGATCAGTTCCAGATTTTCCTCAGTTTTCTTTATTGATTCTATTTCCACTTTCAGGTCTTGAACTCTTTAATTAATTTCCTTCCATTGTTTGTTTGTGTTTTTATAAATTTCTCTAAGGGATTATTCATTTCCTCCTTAAGGACCTCTATTACAATTATGTAGGCTGTGTTAAGGTCTTTGTCTTGTATTTCTTCTGTGTTGCAGAACTCAGGCTGCTGTGATAGGGTTGCTGAGCTCTAGAGGAGACATTGCTCTGGCTCTTATTGTGCTTTTGCCCAGGTATCTAGGCAAATAGGTTTTAGAAAAATGTAATTCTAGGTGCTGTCTTGGTCTTGTCTTTGTTGGGTCTGTGTTTTGTTTCTTTGTATCTGTTGCACTCTCTGGTTCTTAGAAGTGTGTGGTGGCTATCTTGTCCCATAGGGAATTCTTCTGGCATCCTTATAGGTGTGGCCTCTGGAGGTTGCCAATAAAATGTGTTTGCTTCCTGGTATTAGAAACTGATACATGCGAATGGGGTTGGGCTAAAAGAGGACCTGGAGGGGGAGTGGTCTACAGAAGGGAGGAAAGCAGGGTATTCCATAAGGATCTGCTTAGTGTCCTGTGAACAGAGTCAGAGAGAAAGGAAAGGCCACAACTAGTACTCTGATACAGAGCTAGGGATGAGACTGAGGGATTGAACTTGGTGGAATGGAAGACCTGGTTAGCTTTTTTCTATTTTTTTTCTACTCTTATTTTAAATTAATTTTTTATTTATTTACATTTAAAATGTTGTCTCTTTTCCCAGTCTTCCCTCTACAAACTTCCAACTCCATCCTCCTCCCCTTTGCCTCTAAGAGGGTGCTCCCCTACCCTCCGACTCTCAGTTGGCTCACCTCTCCAGCCTCCCCTTCACTGGGACAGCAAACGTCCACAGAACCAAGCGCCTCTACACGCATCGATGCCAGATACTGCACTCTTCTGCTACATATGTAGTAGAAGCCATGAACCTACATATGTACAATCTTTGGTTGATGTTTTAGTGCCTGGTTTAGTCCCTGGAAGTTCTGTGGGGTCCAGTTAGTTGATACTGTTGTACTTCCTATGGGGTTGCAATCCCCTTCAGCTCCTTCAGTCCTTCCCCTCACTCTTCCATTGGGGTCCCTGGTCTCAGTCCAATGGTTGGCTATGAGTTTCTACATCTGTCTCAATTGGGTGCTGTAGAACCTCTCAAAGAACAGCCACAACAGGCCCCTGTCTGCATGTACTTCTGCATGTACAATAGTTTAGGGGTTTGGTGTCTGCAAATGGGATAGATTCCAAGATGGGTGGTCTCTGGTTGGCCTTTCCTTCAGTCTCTGCTCCATTTTTTATCCCTGTATTTCTTTTAGACAAGAAAAATTCTGGGTAAAAAATTTGAGATGGGTGGGTGGACCATTCCCTCCACTGGGACCATGTCTATTTACTGGAGATAGTCTCTTCAGATTCTCTCTCTCCACTGTTGGGGATTTCAGCTAATGTCTTCCCCATTGGGTCCTAGGAGCCTTTCAAATCCCTGGTGTCTGGGACTTTCTAGGGGTCCTCCTCTGGTTCCCCACCCCAACTGCTATTTTTTTCTATTCATTCTCCTGGCCCTCTGGACTTCTTTCCTGTCTCTTCCCATACCTTGTCCTGCCCCTCTTTTCTCCCCCCTTCCCACTGAGATCCCTTCCTCTCCCTACCATGATTATTTTTCTCCCCCTTCTAAGTGGGACTGAAGCATCCACACTTTGGCCTTCCTTCTTGCTAAGCTTCATATGGTCTGTGGATTAGGTCATGGATAATTCGAGCTTTTAGGCTAATATCCACTTATCGGTGAGTGCATACCATGTGTGGTTTTTTGGATTTGGTTTACTGCACTCAGGATGATATTTTCTAGTTCCATCCATTTGCCTATGAATATCATGAAATCATTGTCTTTATTAGCTGAGTAATACTCCATTGTGTAGATGTACCACATTTTCTGTATCCATTCCTCTGTTGAAGGACATCTGGGTTCTTTCCAGCTTCTGGCTATTATAAATAAGGCTGCTATGAACATAGTGTAGCATGTGTTTTTGTAACACATTGGAGCATCTTTTGGATATATGCCCAGGAGTGATATAACTGGATCCCTCAGGTAGAACTATGTCCAATTTTCTGAAGAACCTCCGGACTGGTTTCCAGAGCGGTTGTACCAGTTTGCAATCCTACTAACAATGGAGGATGTTGAACATTTCTTTAGGTACTTCTTAGCCATTCCATATTCCTCAGCTGAAGTTACTTTTTTTAATTCTGTACCCCATTTTATAGGGTTATTTGGCTCTCTGGATTCTAACTTCTTGTGTTCTTTGTATATTTTGGATATTAGCCCTCTATCAGATGTAGGATTGGTAAAGATCTTTTCCCAATCTGTTTGTTGCCATTTTGTCGTAATGACAGTGTCTTTTGCCTTACAGAAGCTTTGCAGCTTTATGAGATCCCATTTGTTGATTCTTGATCTTAGAGCATAAACCATTGGTGTTTTGTTCAGGAAACTTTCCCCAGTGCCCGTGTGTACAAGACTCTTCCCCGCTTTTTCTTCTATTAGTTTGAGTGTATCTGGTTTGATCTGGAGGTCCTTGATCCACTTGGACTTGAGCTTTCTACAAGGCAATAAGAATGGATCGATTTGCATTCTTCTACATACTGACCTCCAGTTGAACCAGAACCACTTGTTGAAAATGCTATCTTTTTTGCATTGGATGATTTTAGCTCCTTTGTCAAAGATCAAGTGACCACAGGTGTCTGGGTTCATTTCTGGGTCTTCAATTCCATTCCATTGATCTACCTGCCTGTCTCTGTACCAATATCATACAGTTTTTATCACTATTGCTCTAGAATACTGCTTGAGGTCAGAGATGGCAATTCCCCCAGAAATTCTTTTATTGTTGAGTATAGATTTCACTCTCCTGGGCTTTTTGTTATTCCAAATCAATTTGCCAATTGCTCTTTATATTTTTATGAAGAATTGAGTTGGAATTTTGATGGGGATTATATTGATTCTGTAGATTGCTTATGGCAAAATGATCATTTTTACTATATTAATCCTACCCATCCCTGAGCATGGGACGTCTTTCCATCATCTGAGATCTTCTTCAATTTCTTTCTTCAGAGACCTGAAGTTCTTGTCATACAGATCTTTTACTTGCTTGGTTAGAGTCACACCAAGGTATTTTGTATTATTTTTGACTATTGTGAAGGGTGTCATTTCCCTAATTTCTCTAATTTCTTTCTTAGCCTGCTTTTCCTTTGAGTAGAGGAAGGCTACTGATTTATTTACGTTATTTTTATATCCAGTCACTTTGTTAAAGTTGTTTATCAAGCTTAGTAGTTCCCTGGTGAAACTTTTGGGGTCACTTAAGTATAGTATTATATCATGTGCAAATACTGATATTTTGACTTCTTTCTTTCCAATTCGTATCTCTTTGACCTCTTTTTGTTGTCTGATTGCTCTGGCTAGGACTTCGAGAACTATATTGAATGAGTAGGGAGAAAGTGGGCAGCCTTTTCTAGTCCCTGTTTTTAGTGGGATTGCTTCAAGTTTCTCTCCATTTAGTTTAATATTGGCTACTGGTTTGCTGTATATTGCTTTCACAATATATGTTTAGGTATGGGCCTTGAATTTCTAATCTTTCCAAGACTTTTAACATGAAGCGGTGTTGAATTTTGTCAAATGCTTTCTCAGCATGTAGTAAGATTACCTTTTTTTCTTTGAGATTTTTATATAATCGATTACATTGATAGATTGCTATATATTGAACCACCCCTGCATTGCTGGAATGAAGCCTACTTGATCATGATTGATGATAATTTTTATGTGTTCTTGTATTCAGTTTGCGAGAATTTTATTGAGTATTTTTGCATCAGTATTTAAAAGGGAAATTGGTCTGAAATTCTCTTTCTTTGTTGGGTCTTTGTGTGGTTTAGGTATAAACATAATTGTGGCTTCATAGTAGGAATTGGGTAGTATTCCTTCTGTTTCTATTATGTGGAATAGTTTGGACAGTATTAGTATGATGTCTTCTATGAAAGTCTGTTAGAATTCTGTACTAAATGCATCTGGTCCTGGGCTTTTTCTGTTGGGAGACTTTTAAAGATTGCTTCTATTTCTTTAGGAGTTATGGGACTGTTTAGATGGTTTATCTGATCCTGATTTAACTTTGGTAGCTTGTATCTGTCTAGAAAATTGTCCATTTCATCCAGATTTTCCAGTTTTATTGATTACAGGAGTTTGTAGTAGGATTTGATGATTGTTTGAACTTCTTCAGATTCTGTTGTTATGTCTCACTTTTCATTTCTGATTTTGTTAATTTGGACACACTCTCTGGGCCTTATGGTTAGCTGGCTAAGGGTTTATTTATCTTGTTTATTTTCTCAAAGAGCCAGCTCCTGCTTTTGTTGATTCTTTGTATAATTCTTTTTGTTTCCACTTGGTTGATTTCAGCCCTGAGTTTGAATATTTCCTGCTGTCTACTGCTCATGGGTGTATTTGCTTCTTTTTGTTCTAGAGCTTTAAAGTGTGCTGTCAAACTGCTAGTGTATGCTCTCTCCAGTTTCATTTTGGAGGCACAAAGCTATGGGTTTTCTTATTATTATTGTTTTCAATGTGTCCCATAAGTTTGGGTATGTTGTACCTTCATTTTCATTAAATTCTAAAAATCTTTAATTTCTTTTATTTCTTCCTTGACCAAGTTATCATTGACTAAAGTTTTGTTTATGTCCATGTGTATGTGGGCTTTCTGTCGTTTTTGTTGTTATTGAAGACCAGTCTTATTCTATGGTGATCTGCTAGGATGCATGTGATTATTTCAATCTTCTTGTATCTGTTGACACTTGTTTAGTGACCAATTATATGGTCAATTTTGGAGAAGGTACCATGAGGTGCTAAGAAGACAGTGTAGTCTTTTCTTTTAAGATGAAATGTTCTATAAATATCTGTTAAATCCATTTGGTTCATAACTTCTGTCAGTTTCTCTATGACTCGGTTTACTTTCTGTTTCCATGATCTGTCCGCTGATGAGAGTGGGATGTTGAAGTTTCCCATGATTATTGTATGAGGTGCAATGTGTGCTATGAACTTTAGTAAAGTTTCCTTATGAATGTAGGTACCCTTGCATTTGGACCATATATATTCAGGATTAAGAGTTCGTCTTGGTGGATTTTTCCTTTGATGAATATGAAGTGTCCATCCTTATCTTTTTTGATAACTTTTGATTGAAAGTTGATTTTATTTGATATTAGAATGGCTGCTCTAGCTTGTTTCTTGGGATCATTTGCTTGGAAAATTGTTTTCCAGCCTTTTACTCTGAGGTAGTGTCTGTCTTTGTCCTTAGGTGTGTTTCCTGTATGCAGCAAAATATTGGGTCCTCTTTATGTATCCAGTCTGTTAGTCTATGTCTTTTTATTGGGGAATTGAGTTCATTAATGTTGAGAGATACTAAGAAATAGTGATTGTTAATTTTGTTGTTAGAGGTAGAATTATGTTTGTGAGGCTCTCTTGCATTTGTTGCAAGAAGATTACTTTCTTCCTTTTTCTAGGGTATAGTTTCCCTCCTTGTGTTGGAATTTTCCATTGATTATCCTTTGTAGGGCTGGATTTGTGGAAAGGTATTGTGTAAATTTGGTTTTGTCATGGAATATCTTGATTTCTCTTCTATGTTAATTGAGAGTTTTGCTGGATATTTTAGCCTTGGCTGGCATTTGTGTTCTCTTAGTGTTTTTATGACATCTACCCAGGATCTTCTAGCTTTCATAGTCTCTGATGAGAAGTATGGTAAAATTCTGATAGGCTTTATATGCTTTTATATGTTACTTGACATTTTACCCTTACTTCTTTTAACATTCTTTCTTTGTTTTGTGCATTTGGTGTTTAGACTATTATGTGATGAGAGGAATTTCTTTTCTGGTCCAATCTATTGGGAGTTCTGTTGACTTCTTGTATGTTTATTGGCAACTCTTTCTTTAGCTTAGGGAAGTTTGGGAATCTTCACTCACTTCTATACCTTTTATCCTTAGGTTTGATCTTCTCATTGTGTCCTGGACTTCCTAGATATTTTGAGTTAGGAGTTTTTTGCATTTTACATTTTCTTTGATGGTTGTGTCAATGTTTTCTATGGTATCTTCTGAGATTCTCTCTTCTATTTATGTTTGCGTCTATGATTCCTGATCTCTTTCCTAGGTTTTCTATCTCCAGGGTTGTCCCCCTTTGTGCTTTCTTTATGTTTTTATTTCCATTTTTAGATCCTGGATGGTTTAGTTCAATTTCTTCACCTGTTTCTTTGTGTTTTCCTGTAATTCTTTAAGGGATTTTTGTGTTTGCTCTTCAAGGGCTTCTACTTGTTTTCCTGTGTAGTGTTGTAGTTCTTTAAGGGAGCTATTTATGACCTTCTTAAAGTCCTCTATCATCATCATGAGATGTGATTTTAAATCCAAATCTTGCTTTTCTGGTGTGTTGCAATATCCAGTATTTGCTTTGGTCTGAGAACTTGGCTCTGATGATGCTACATAGTCTTCGTTTCGGTTGCTTAGATCCCTGTGCTTGCCTCTTGCCATCTGGTGTTAGCTGGTCTTGCTGTTTCTGAAAGTGGCTTGATCCTGTAAGCCTGTGTGTCAGCCCTCCTGGAGACTGGTTTTCTCCTAGTGGAATCTGGGTAACAGGCTGTCCCAGAAGGGTCCTGACTCAGACTGCTGCTGGGTTCGTGTACCCTGAGGGCTCCAGGTGGGTTCCTTGAAGCAGAAGTGATGGTCTTACCTCTGCTCTTATGTGTGTCAGTGCTCCTGGTGACTTTCAGCTCAGAAGGACCCTCTCCTGGCTGTTCCTAGGTTCCTGTGCCCAGAGGGCTCTAGGAGGGTTCCTCTTGGGCCAGGAATGTGAGCAGAAGTGGTGGTCTTCCCTGAGCACTCAGGGTTGTCCACACTTCTGAGAGTCCAGCTCTCTTCCCCACAGGATTTGGGTACAGAGTGCTGTGGAACTGGGTTGCTCTGGGTGCAGGCAGAAACCAGAAGCATCTTCCTGTGAGCCTGGTTATGATGGACCTTCTGGGAGTCAAGATGTCTCTGAGTGTTGGAGGGGGTCTGCAGAGAAAGCTCTGCCCCTGTTTAGCTTTCTTTATCCCATCATTCTTCACAGATATTAGACCACAGGCTCTTCTTTATTAGGTAATACTTTTTAAACTCTATAGAAATAGCCTTGCATGTCAACAATTTGCAAAATATAATTGATACAGACCTTTAAGAACTGAATTTATGCCTCCAATAGTTGTGTTACTTATTAGCAAAGACACATTCTGAGAAATTGTTATTGATCTATTGTCATCGGTATGTGAACATGCTGGAATATATGTTCACAATTCATAAATGATAACTTACTAGACTTACAGGCTACAGAGTAGATTGAATGTGGACTATCATTGGCTATAATGTCCCAAAGCACTTATTAATGAGCTTTGAATATCTGTTGAGACCTGGTCTAGCTACTATTCATACAGCACTGAACAAGGCAAGCAAAGTTCCCAGGACCAAATAAATCTGACTTTCTAGAAGCTAATGGAACAAATGACCCTGGTATTTTTATATATTTAATAGAGGGAGGATTCAAGTTGGGGTATCTGCGACTTTAGACAGGAGAGACAAAGATTAGTAGTGCAGGATTAGCATTTTATACATTTTATGCTAAAGATAAATATCAGCCAGGATAGTCATTGCCCTTCACTCTGTTTAAACAGGCATGTATTGTCTCTGGATTTAAAATGCACAACTTATTGAGAGTTTACAGTTCTCAAAGCAGGTATACTGGGGACATCCCAGTCACAACATTAAGTGACAAAATCAGCTTATGGTATAGCCCAGAAGTTAATCCATTCTGTGAGCACCAAGACAATGGACTCTTAACACTGTGACTACATTGAAAAGACACACACAAAGGAACACCCAAAGACTTCTGCTTGGCAAACTGGCCAGGGGAAACCATCTTTATAGCTCAGAGCTGAGGAAATTGGAAGTGTTTGGAAGTTAACTTTGGTGGGATTTAACACTTCACTGACTCCAATTCCTGCTGATTGCTTGTTAAATTACACCTAAAACTCTCAGGAAAGCAAGTGAGTCTGAGTAGATGATTTGTATGGTTAGGATGCTCATTAACAAAATACTTCTTTCCCACAGATATAAAATCTCCCAAACAATTCAGGGAAATGGCACTAATAACTGCTCTCAGTAACAATCTTCGTAATGATCATTGTGTTGTTTGTTAAAATGGTATGTGAATAATAAAATGTCCCCCAAAGGCGCTAAAAGATAAAGCAAGAATTCAAAAGGTTGCTATTAGTGTTGTTTTTAATTTCTTGTTTTTGAGAAATCAACCATAATAGTGGAAAATCTTTAAACTGACAAATGAAAATTTCCTTCTTATTGTATTTTGAGTAGTGAAATTGTACCCAGGATTATAAAATCAAAATACATTGTTGCTAGGCAATTCTATGAATCATCCTAAGTCAGACTTTTACCAGATTGATATAAGTGTTCCCCTTGATTTGTTTTCCCTCTACTGGAACACTTTTATTTTTAATTTTTAATTATTCATTTATTTATTTATTTTGCTTAAGCAACAAAGATATATGACATAATCATATGTGCATATAATGCTATGTGGTCATAAATAAATCTTTTGCTAATGCTAAAACTTAATATCATGCATAACTATTGCTGGAATACAGTTATCAGATATGACATAAAGCCTAGCCACTTATTGCCCTTGGCATAGTATTGATTATAGAAAGTAGCCCCAGCAGGAAGAAAAACACAGGTGGATGTTCTCTCAGACCCACTTCCAGAACAGCTTCTATTTAAGTCCTAGGTATTGGCTGTTCATCCCTCTGACTTGGGAATCTATATAATGCTGTAAGTATTAGCCTATAGTATCCAAGACATTCACTTGTCGACTCTACTATATTTACTCAAAGTTAATCATCCACTGGTAGCTGAATCCACATCTACCCTGTTACTTAATAAGGAAGTAAATAAATACTTAATTATACAAAATTTGAAGGAGATAAAGATGAGTTTGAATAAAATGACATTGGTATTTGGGTTTTGTGGAGTCTTGGTGTGCTTTGTTGTGTAAAGCTACTGAAGGCCTGGAAACTTCAGTCAAAGAAGAGACTTCATTATTTAAAACTAAGCATAAAGTTCTTATATACCCTGTTTGTTGACTGTCAAGTATCTCCTACAGATGATTGATGAATCAGATCCTTTTGTTGAGATGTTTCTTCCGTGATAGTAGAAGCCAAAGCCATTTGAGCCACTTAACCAATCTCTTAAAAATGTAAAACGAAATCTTCAGACAAGCTCACCAAGAATTTTAGGCAGATAACTGCCTTAACTCCATGAGCAACAAAGGAAAACTACAGCCAGTTATTAGGGAATTTAATGAACAAGGACAGCATTTAAAGTATGAGGTTAGAAGAAGAGCAAAAATGAGCTTTCTGTGCTTTTTCTTGTAAAGAGTACCCTTGTCATTATGACTGTATTATGGTTAAAATTGCATATTCATGTTTTGCATTTTCAGTTGGCCTTGTGTCATTAAGACTACATCATGTTTGATGTATTTATAATTACAGCTAAAAGGTTATGTTAATATTCATCTCTTCAACAATGAAAGGCAACACAAATTATGAAGAATGTTTCTTTGAATTTTCCTCCCAAAATTTCGATCTGCACATGCAAAATCTATTATTCATATACCTTAAAATAAAATATCTTTGATATCAACAGTAAAGGTAATATGAGTCTTCCACTATTGATACTCACAAAAATGTATACTGTTTTTAAAAGATAGTCTAGGAGAAAGAGACAGAATGAACTCTATGTCTCAAGTTCTTAAAGGAAAAACTTCACTAGTTGGTATAAATTAACAGGGAACAATTATATCTCTTAAGGCTATAATAACTGAATTTAAACCCTCAAATCTTCCTTTTTATACAGAACAGCAATAATAAAAAGCATATAGGGCACATCAGTGCTTTCCTCTCTGCAACTAAAACTGGTGGTCAAAGCTAATATCTATTTTCTAATTTTGGAAATTTGTCCTAACTTCTGCTAAGGTAATCACACAAACACCGGCACTGTAGAATTAAAAGTTTCTTTTGGGAACGATGATATCTACCTCTAGGTCTGTGATATGGCTGGAGACTGCTAAACAAATGTTTTGCATTGTAGATAGTGGTTTCTGTTTAATTGCTTTTCCTAACCCTTAGTGGTTATAAGAAAATAGGATCATTTGTAAGAGATATGAAAAAACCAAACTGTTCGTTTGGCCATTCTCATATCCAACACAATATAGAATCTTCAGTGACCAAATTGGTTTTTTGAATTCTACACCACCAACAACAACCTGTTCCTGGCCACACATGCACACAAGACTGAGGGATTTCTTGGCAGACACCAGCTGGGTTTCCTACAATTCAGATCAATTCTGATGTCATCTACATCAGTATATCAGGAACACTGTATATGAGTTGCTTCTACTCCACACTAGCTCCCATCCTAACCAGAAACATAGAAGCATGGCTCTTGTAAGAAATGTAGCTCAGCCTTAGCAAGTAAACACACTTTGAAACCATCATACTATGGACTTTGCCAGGTATGAGCAATTGATCCAAACACATGCATAGTTCATCTGCCTTCTGTACCCTGAATAACGAAGCCTTTTGTTTCTAAGCTGGCAGTCTATTCTACCAGCATCCATGAAACTCTTGCAGAACAACTTGCTGGTCTGCTAGGAGGGTTAGTTCCTCATAGCTCAAAACACCTAACATGATCCACTCAGCAATACATGGAGCTTTTATTAAACTTTAGAACCATTTGCCTTTTATTCCTTTTATATGTGTTATTGTTCTTTCTCCAGAAGTATAACCTCACATAATCCACTTTAATATTTGGGAGTCAATTATTGATCATCATGTCTTACTAAATAAGATATGTTTACATAGCTAAATATGTTACATTAAAATTTACTTCCTTTTCTATGACAATAATGTTCTAGGCAAAAAAATGTATTCTGTATTATATTACACTAAATTACTATTGGTCAACAATAAATCCAACATGTAAATGTTTCTTGGACTGATAATGTAGCTTCATAGGTAAAGCAGCAGTCTTCCTGGTATACCCTAAGGCCCTGGGTTTGCTCCCTAACTCTGTAAAGCATAAGAAAGAATAGAAGTGTACGTATATTTCAAATCTAAATAAACAATGATTATTAAAACCATTGTACTGAAAATTCATCATCTCAATTCAACATTGCTAAACAATGTATTCATTTTACATGTATTGACATAATTTGATGTTAACAAACTGAAAAGATTACACATTTTATTAAGAACATTAGGACCAACATATTTAAGCGAAGTATTTTAGTACATAACATTAATACCAGCACTTGTGAGACACAGGCAGATAGATCTCTACAAGCTCTGCATGAGTTCCAGTTGAGTCAGTGCTATAGTGATATATGTCTAGTTGTCTTATTATAACTTGTTATGTCATGTTTGCTTGATATCTCTGGGAGGCCTGCTCTTTTCTGAAGGGGGAGGAGTGGGTTGGGGGTGGGGAGAAGAGAAATGTTTGTGTGTGGGGGGGATGGGTACTGGGAGGAGAGGAGGCAAGGGAAACTGTGGTCAGGATGTAATATGAAAGAATAATAAATAAATAAATAAATAAATAAATAAATAAATAATAAAATACATAGCTAATGAAATATTGTACTAAATGCTGTGATAATAATTCTATTTAATCATATGATACATCCTGACTCTATAAGAAAACACACACAATTTCTAATCAAAGGTTCTATAATATATAACCTAAAGTTCTGGGTAGCTCTGGGAACATTACAGGATTCTGCAGCATTAATCTGCTGTCAGGTTATTTAAATGTCTCTCCCTTTTTGCTCGCCAAGCTGATGGCAGATGAGCCTTAAGAACAGCTGCAAAGAATTTTTCATGGTTATGTGCATGTAAAATGTCATCTTTTATCACGCAGTCTTTCTTAAACTGCATTTTAATCTATGCTCATAGAATTTTTTCATTCTTCAACAAAAGAAAAGAGGCAAAGGAGATAGTCTCTCATTATTTCTGTATCTAAGCCTAAGCATTTTAGCTCCGGCCTCAAACACCAGACCTCAACTCACCCTAAGTAGAATAGTGACTATGAAAGAGATATGCAGCAACTTGAATGCATCCACTGTACATTTTTAAATGAAGCTCATGCCTTTGTTGTATGACCAAGAGGTTATCCTACCACTGACCCTGGCTAAGATTTAGTATGGTTAATTTGGGCTTACCACTGGAGGAAAGAATCACTCTCACCTCAGTCAAGTTCTCCAGGAACAAAAGTTAAGAAAAAAGACCTATAAAACTTCTGGATCCAAAAACTCAGGTGACATGATCATTTCATTAGACGCTGAGAAAGCATTTGACAAAATTCAACACCCCTTCATGATAAAAGTCCTGGAAAGAATAGGAATTCAAGGCCCATACCTGAACATAGTAAAAGCCATATACAGCAAACCAGTTGCTAACATTAAACTAAATGGAGAGAAACTTGAAGCAATCCCACTAAAATCAGGGACTAGACAAGGCTGCCCACTCTCTCCCTACTTATTCAATATAGTTCTTGAAGTTCTAGCCAGAGCAATCAGACAACAAAAGGAGGTCAAGGGGATACAGATCGGAAAAGAAGAAGTCAAAATATCACTATTTGCAGATGATATGATAGTATATTTAAGTGATCCCAAACGTTCCACCAGAGAACTACTAAAGCTGATAGACAACTTCAGCAAAGTGGCTGGGTATAAAAATTAACTCAAATAAATCAGTTGCCTTCCTCTATACAAAAGAGAAACAAGCCGAGAAAGAAATTAGGGAAACGACACCCTTCATAATAGACCCAAATAATATAAAGTACCTCGGTGTGACTTTAACAAAGCAAGTAAAAGATCTGTACAATAAGAACTTCAAGACACTGAAGAAGGAAATTGAAGAAGACCTCAGAAGATGGAAAGATCTCCCATGCTCATGGATTGGCAGGATTAATATAGTAAAAATGGCCATTTTACCAAAAGCAATCTACAGATTCAATGCTATCCCCATCAAAATACCAATCCAATTCTTCAAAGAGTTGGACAGAACAATTTGCAAATTCATCTGGAATAACAAAAAACCCAGGATAGCTAAAGCTATCCTCAACAATAAAAGGACTTCAGGGGGAATCACTATCCCTAAACTCAAGCAGTATTACAGAGCAATAGTGATAAAAACTGCATGGTATTGGTACAGAGACAGACAGATAGACCAATGGAATAGAATTGAAGACCCAGAAATGAACCCACACACCTATGGTCACTTGATTTTTGACAAAGGAGCCAAAACCATCCAATGGAAAAAACATAGCATTTTCAGCAAATGGTGCTGGTTCAACTGGAGGTCAACATGTAGAAGAATGCAGATCGATCCATGCTTATCACCCTGTACAAAGCTTAAGTCCAAGTGGATCAAGGACCTCCACATCAAACCAGACACACTCAAACTAATAGAAGAAAAACTAGGGAAGCATCTGGAACACATGGGCACTGGAAAAAATTTCCTGAACAAAACACCAATGGCTTATGCTCTAAGATCAAGAATCGACAAATGGGATCTCATAAAACTGCAAAGCTTCTGTAAGGCAAAGGACACTGTGGTTAGGACAAAACGGCAACCAACAAATTGGGAAAAGATCTTTACCAACCCTACAACAGATGGAAGCCTTATATCCAAAATATACAAAGAACTCAAGAAGTTAGACCACAGGGAAACAAATAACCCTATTAAAAAATGGGGTTCAGGGCTGGAGAGATGGCTCAGCGGTTAAGAGCACCCGACTGCTCTTCCAGAGGTCCTGAGTTCAATTCCCAGCAACCACATGGTGGCTCACAACCATCTGTAATGGGATCTGATGCCCTCTTCTGGTGTGTCTGAAGACAGCTACAGTGTACTTATATATAATAAATGAATAAATCTTTAAAAAAAAAACAAAAAAAATACGTTTAAAAAAAATGGGGTTCAGAGCTAAACAAAGAGTTCACAGCTGAGGAATGCCAAATGGCTGAGAAACACCTAAAGAAATGTTCAACATCTTTAGTCATAAGGGAAATGCAAATCAAAACAACCCTGAGATTTCACCTCACACCAGTGAGAATGGCTAAGATCAAAAACTCAGGGGACAACAGATGCTGGCGAGGATGTGGAGAAAGAGGAACACTCCTCCATTGTTGGTGGGATTGCAGACTGGTACAACCATTCTGGAAATCAGTCTGGAGGTTCCTCAGAAAATTGGACATTGAACTGCCTGAGGATCCAGCTATACCTCTCTTGGGCATATACCCAAAAGATGCCCCAACATATAAAAAAGACACGTGCTCCACTATGTTCATTGCAGCCTTATTTATAATAGCCAGAAGCTGGAAAGAACCCAGATGCCCTTCAACAGAGGAATGGATACAGAAAATGTGGTACATCTACACAATGGAATATTACTCAGCTATCAAAAACAACGACTTTATGAAATTCGTAGGCAAATGGTTGGAACTGGAAAACATCATCCTGAGTGAGCTAACCCAATCACAGAAAGACATACATGGTATGCACTCATTGATAAGTGGCTATTAGCCCAAATGCTTGAATTACCCTAGATACCTAGAACAAATGAAACTCAAGACGGATGATCAAAATGTGAATGCTTCACTCCTTCTTTAAAAGGGGAACAAGAATACCCTTGGCAGGGAAGAGAGAGGCAAAGATTAAAACAGAGACTGAAGGAACACCCATTCAGAGCCTGCCCCACATGTGGCCCATACATATACAGCCACCCAATTAGACAAGATGGATGAAGCAAAGAAGTGCAGACCGACAGGAGCCGGATGTAGATCGCTCCTGAGAGACACAGCCAGAATACAGCAAATACAGAGGCAAATGCCAGCAGCAAACCACTGAACTGAGAATAGGTCCCCCGTTGAAGGAATCAGAGAAAGAACTGGAAGAGCTTGAAGGGGCTCGAGACCCCAAAAGTACAACAATGTCAAGCAACCAGAGCTTCCAGGGACTAAGCCACTACCTAAAGACTATACATGGACTGACCCTGGACTCTGACCTCATAGGTAGCAATGAATATCCTAGTAAGAGCACCAGTGGAAGGAGAAGCCCTGGGTCCTGCTAAGACTGAACCCCCAGTGAACTAGACTGGTGGGGGGAGGGCGGCAATGGGGGGAGGGTTGGGAGGGGAACACCCATAAGGAAGGGGAAGGGGGGGAGGGGGATGTTTGCCCGGATACCGGGAAAGGGAATAACACTCGAAATGTATATAAGAAATACTCAAGTTAATAAAAAAAAAATGGGGGAAAAAAAAAACTCAGGTGACAGCAAATGCTGGCGAGGATGTGGAGAAAGAGGAACACTCCTCCATTGTTGGTGGGATTGCAGACTGGTACAACCATTCTGGATATCAGTCTGGAGGTTCCTCAGAAAATTGGACATTGAACTACCTGAGGACCCAGCTATACCTCTCTTGGGCATATACCCACAAGATGCCCTAACATATAAAAAGACACATGCTCCACTATGTTCATAGCAGCCTTATTTATAATAGCCAGAAGCTGGAAAGAACCCAGATGCCCTTCAACAGAGGAATGGATACAGAAAATGTGGTTCATCTACACAATGGAATATTATTCAGCTATCAAAAACAATGACTTTATGAAATTCATAGGCAAATGGATGGAACTGGAAAATATAATCCTGAGTGAGGTAACCCAATCACAGAAAAACACACATGGTATGTACTCATTGATAAGTGGCTATTAACCCAAATGCTTGAATTACCCTAGATGCCTAGAACAAATGAAACTCAAGAAGGATGACCAAAGTGTGAACACTTCACTCCTTCTTTAAAAGGGGAACAAGAATACCCTTAGCAGGGAATAGGGAGGCAAAGTTTAGAATAGAGGCAGAAAGAACACTCATTCAGAGCCTGCCCCACATGTGGCCCATACATATACAGCCATCCAATTAGACAAGATGGATGAAGCAAAGAAGGGCAGGCTGACAGGAACCGCATGTAGATCTCTCCTGGGGAGGGGAACACCCATACAGAAGGGGAGGGGGAGAGGTTAGGGGGATGTTGGCCTGGAAACTGGGAAGGGGAATAACAATCGAAATGTAAATAAGAAATACTCAAGTTAATAAAGATGGGGGGAAAAGATAAATAACAATTAAATATATAAACAATAAAAAGAAACCCTTCTGGATCCAAAAAACTAGTCCCCTGAAAACTTCCCTTGTTTTGCTGCTGCCTCAGAAACTATTACAAACCACACTGAGATTCACCAAGATGAAGCCCTTCTTTCTCTTCATGCTTCTTTCCTCTTGGGAGCAATTTTAATTGTTACCTGCAAACACAAAGATTCTAGAAGGATATATGTAAAAAAGGAAAAAAAAATACCACAATGTAGTAGAAAGTACAGTTGGGAAGATTTATCAAGGAGATTATTAGTATCTAAGAAGGTACCCATTCATTGTTTGATTTTGAGTAACTAATTTTATGGATACATGAAACTCCCTATTTAAAAAATATGAAATGATAAGTTGGGGCTAGGTAAAATGTGGTATTAAAAAAATAGTGAAAACTTATGTGAGATTTGTAAGGCTCCAGAGTTTTGGCCCAACAAGGGAAATAAGTCCCCTAAAAAATTAACATGGCAGCATAACCTGAAGTAGTTTTGCTATTTCAGCAACCAAAATGGCAGTTGTTGACTAGATGATAGCAGAGTATCCATGATGGCATTGAGGAAAAATGATGAGTTCTGTTTTGCTGAGCTCTTTGGTCATTAAAAAAAAAAAATACATGGAAGGTCAAGGGCCCATGTGTCGATTTCAGCAGTGTGTGAAAATGCTGATGGAGACTGGCTTCCAAAGCTGAGCTTTTACAGCACCAAGTCCAACCTTGGAGCCTCCTAGCCAAGTGCCAGAGAGATAATTATGAAAGAACCAAAACCAAAATTACAGACCTCGGCTGTACAAAGGAAATAACTAGCAAGAATCCAGCCCCCTGAAACAGGTAGAAAGCTGCACTCAGTAGGCCACAGGTAACGATCAGTTGTGAGCACCAAGATGCCCAACAACTGGGGCAGGTGCACTGGCACAGGAGAGGGAACTGCACACCACGGTTGCACATGTCTGTGCCTTCCTAGTACACCTCATCAAAGGATGGCTGTGCCTTAAAAAAAAATAGTGCTGTCCAAGGGCTGAAAACAAAGCTTTTATACCATCAGAAAACATTTGTGCACCCATTAATACCCATTAATAGTTCTGTTCTAGGGTCTGTCTGCACTGTAGGGAGCAGAGATACACCTGGTACAGCTTTAAAGATGTTCAGGGGACAACAGGACAAGAACTGAGGTGCAAGCTCTGCTTTCACAGACCCAATCTGCTAACGTTAGCAAGAGAAGGAATTTGCTGATGTAGTTCAAACCGTGTGAGAATTAAATACTTCACAGCAGGTTAATGTATTTTTTTACCCTCAAATTTTAAATCATAAGATACAGCTGGCAATCTTGCTGATTATTTGAACGTGGGTGGCCCCTCTCTGTTTCCTCATACAGAACTAGGTATAATATGTAATTTGGAAGGGTTTATATCCCAGCAATATATCTACTCTTTTGTGAAGTTATCTCCAAACCATTTTTTATTCCAGGAAACCTCAATTTTTGGTGTGAGAAGGAAAGAAATGCCAATATTTTGTGGGCCTGGAACTTGTATAAAGTTATTCTGTCTTCAATTTCTATGGAGAAACAAGGGGGAAAAAAAAGAAAGAGGCAATGTCTTCTTTCCTGTGTCCTTTCCCTCAAGCTCCACTGAGCTTTTGGCCTTCTGCTCTTAATTTACAGAATGCTATACCACCTAGATATTACATTTCCTTGTGACTCCTTAACACATTGTTTAATCTATCCATTCAAAATCAGTGTAATACTTTTTTGTACCATCTGTAGCATGGTCTCCGAGAAACAAAGCCTGAGACAAGAACTTTTACTTGGGCAATCTATTGGGTAACAGATACAGGAGAAAATCAAGGAGACTGGTTTGACAGAACAGGACAACACGCTTAGCAAGATTCCAGACCCCTGAAGCAGGTAGAAAGCTGCACTCAGTAGGCCACAGGTAGCGATCAGTTGTGAGCACCAAGATGCCCAACAACTGGGATAGGTGCACTGGCACAGGAGAAGGAACTGCACCCCATGGTTGTACATGTCTGTGCCTTCCTAGTACACCTCATCAAAGGATGGCTGTGCCTAAAAAAAAACAGTGCTTTCCAAGGGCTGAAAGCAAAGCTTTTACACCATCAGAAAACATTTGTGCACCCATTGATACCTGGCTAGTCAGAGCTAAGTCGAAACCATAAAGGAAAGATGCATAAAAGAAAACAAGGGACAGTCTTTCCTGTTCTGCATGAAAGATTAGGTGCTCTTCTATAATGCCTGAAAGATTAGGGCTCTTCTATAATGCCTGAAAGATTAGGTGCTCTTCTATAATACCTGAAAGATTAGGTGCTCTTCTATAATGCCTGAAAGATTAGGTGCTCTTCTATAATGCCTGAAAGATTAGGTGCTCTTCTATAATGCCTGAAAGATGAGGTGCTCTTCTAGAATGCCTGAATGATTAGGTGCTCTTATATAATGCCTGACAAGGAGTTCCATATCGGACCAATGTGGGTTAACCTTCATGTTCTTTCTCATTATTTTTTCTATCCACATACAGCATGGTAGATACACTGCAACATATATGAATAGCATAATTATTTTAATACCTGTACAATTATTGGGGGCAAAAGTCAACTCTGGTGTCTTCCTCAGTTTTTACCACCTCATTTTTTGAGTCATTGAACCTGGAGTTCATTGGTTTGAATAAGTTGACCTGACCCATGAGCCCCAAGGATCAGATTCCTCCATCACCAGTACCCTTACCTCAGTGCGGGGTGACAAATACACAAATGCTCCTGGCTTTTATGTTGAGTACTGGGGATCTGAACTCAGGTTCCTGTGGTACTTTAACAACTAAGCCATCTCCCTGGGCTCCTCTACATGTGCAATTCTTTCTTACACTCAAAACTAATATTCTCTTCTACCAGGAACTGGATGTTACAACATACCATGAGAGTCACCCCCACCTTCCCCCGTTAGGAGGGAAATTCCTTACAATCTGAGCCCTTCCTCTGTACAGAATAAGCTTTCTGCAGTGCCCCTAGCTCTGATGTTTGGTAGAGCTGGTCTCCAACCTTCGTCATTTCCATGGTCGCAGGGGAACCACATCAAAATGACTCTCTCTGGTTGTACAATCTTGGCACCACATTTTGAACCTACAATCTTCACACAAGCTATCGACTACAGATGTGAGTTCATTTGATTTGCTGAATATAAATAATTAAAATCCTGCAGGGAACATATTTTTACTTACAGGGCTCCATTGTTGTTCTCATACCTGGTGGGAGTATGGCAGAAATTACATGAGTTTATTAAAAAAAACAAAAAAAAAAAACAAAAAAAAAAAAACCAAAATGGATGGTTCCAGCTCTGTTCCTCTACCCCATGGAATGAAATCAAAAGGCAGCTGCACAGAAGCAGGAGTCAGCAGTGGGGGAGGGGAGGGCTGGCTAACATTTGGAGGGATGGGCTTTCAGATTTGAGGGCTCCCTATTGTGCCCAGGGTGTTGTGGCCGTCGCTGCATCTTCGTGTGCAGATGTTCATGCTCTGAGCCGCTTCCAAGCTCAGCCTTCACCCTTGCTGGATGTTCTGTTTTATCATCCCCTCTTTATTTATGATCCCTCACATTTCCGACGATATAAGCGTACGCTGCTGAAGCCGTCAAAGCGTACCCCCTACATACAAACTGATCTCCAGATTTCCAGCGAAATTGCCGCCTTTGTATACTTACAGACTGACGTGATAACTGAAAATAACTTCCATTAGCACTATAAAAACTCCAGCTGATACCAAATGAATTTCATTTGATACCAGCAGAGAAAAATATTGGCTACTGAGATATTCTTTGTTCATGGTTATTTACAGTTAGCTAGAATCCGTGTACAATCCAGCCAGGCAGATGGCTCCAAATGATCTTTCTTAGGACCTTGTGGGGATGGAAGGTCTTCTGCTAAAAGATTGGCTCACCCTCATTTGCTGAAATCCTAGGACCACTCATGTGGTACCTGCTCTGCCATAAAACATGGAAATGCCTAGTAATTAAATGCCCCTAGAGTAAGACGTACACAGATGTTAAGAGCCATGGCGTCTCAACTCTGACTCTCTCCTATCTACCTCTACAGTTTATCACCACTCTGTTTTTGTAAATCTTGAAAATGATAGATAAAACAATCAGACTATTTCCTCAAATCATGGTGCTGGTGTAAATATTACATAAATATTTCAAATGCACTTGGAATCGCCACTAAAAAATTAAATGTTCGTGTTTTGTTAGGTTTCCTCCATATTGTTTATCTTTTGAGACACATCAGTTCCCTCCCTGGTCAGGAGAAGCCACTTTTATAGAAGCGAGCACCCATTCTGGAATTGGACTTTGAGTATACATTACTGAAGGCTGAATAAGTTTAAATATTTTAAATAACGTACATAAGTTTTCATCAGATGCTTCCTTTCTTCAACATGATTCATTTTTTAATCTCTCACTTGTAGGCACACATATGAAGTACCATCTCAACTATTTTTATTTGTGTGACTCAGTGATGTTAAATATATCCAGGATGTCATCAAACCATCGACCTCTATTTCCAGAATATTCCCCTTGTTCCAAACAGAAACCTTGTCTCCATTAACTAATGCCTGTATTTCTATCTTTCTATGCTCCTGATGACTGCTGTATCTACCTCTGTCTCTGTTAATGTGCTCACTCTAGGAGCCTCACATACATGTGATCGTATAACCACCTGGTACGACTTCACTTACTATATTAATTCATTTTCCTGCACACTGGGCTTATGTCTCTCATCTCAAATATTATATAGAACTTTTAGCATATTGTAGACCCAACTTAGCCATAACTTTAATATTGTAGCATAACAAAAAAAAAAACAGTTTTCCAGTGAACAGAGGGAGTACCACCTGAAAATGGATCTACTAGCTTTCTGCACTTCTGCAGTCCGCTAGGCCATCACACTTATTCATATTCTGACCATCGGTGACATATGACTCCTTTCCCCAGGTCCTTGTTTTTACCAACAGACTTTAATTTTTGATCTTTGACAACTTGATGGGCGTGGAATGCTACTTTCCTTACTTCCACCAATGAGTACCGGGGCTCCAAATGTCTTTGCGTGCTTAGTAACCACTAATTTTCCTCTTTTATGAAGCACCTGCTCACAGACTTCACCCTTGGTTATATTCCTGCCCTATTGGTATCTATAGACACACAGGCAGACCTTCTGAGAATAATCATTTAGCAGGTGTATTTCAGGTGTCTTTGACAATCATCTCTAATGTGTCTTTATTTCCTGCTCCATCCACTTCTCCCACGACCCATCTTGTATTTTCTCTTCTATTTGGATCCTGCTGTTTCTTTGTCTGCTTTCTTACTCTATTTTTTTCCTGATTTCTAGTTTAAGCACCGGAGACCATGACCTTCTCCCTAAAAGATGCTTTCGTCCACCCCCACAGGCCTGCTGTGTTTTACTTTAAAAGGCTATGCTATGCCCTGGCAGCTCAGTCTGCTCTCTGTCTGATTCTTTTTCCTCTGCTGTTCTGAATGTAAGTTTGGCCTTGACGGTTGGGCGATGACTGCACCATGCCCTGCACTGCCTACAGCACCTCTCATGACTCAGGCAGTATGGCTGCCTTCACTCTCACCCTTTGGTTTTTAAACAGTGCAAAACACTGTGTTTGAGTTTGATTTGTTTTGTTTTCATTTTTTTCTACAATTTAGCTCTAGAGCACCTGAGGGTGTTGTTTTATTTCTTATACATTGGGGGTGGGTATTAATTAATTTGAGCATTTGTATCTCTCCTTGATATGGATCTATTGTGCCTACCATCCAAGAAGGTCTATCTTGAGCCTCATGAATGTTTTCTGAGTCTCCAACCTGTGTCTGTTCCTATGTACTTTGTAAAATTTGTATTTAATCACTAAAAATTGGACTTTTCTTCTGAGTATCAAGTTCTAACCATGGTTTTCACTCTTTTCTTTAAGCCTTTTGAGCATCCAAAAGACACTGATTATGATACCACTCAGTGCCACAGCACTTGCCCAGGATGCAGGAGGCCCTGGATGCAGTCCACATCATTGAACCAACCAAAAACAAACAAACAAACAAACAAACAAACAAACAAAAAACCCAACATTTTTAATTACCCTTCCTGCTGCTCTTTTCCTTTAGTCTTTTGTTTGGGCCAGAAATTGCCCTGTTTCCTGACCTACGATCTCCTCTTTTCCCTTTGTAATTTGCAATTTGTCATGGACATATATCCTAGGGACTGGGGTAAGAGGATACTCCTTACCCCAGATATCTCAGCAGCAGTTACAGAGGTGGTTTAGGTCACCCTCAAACTAATTAAATGAGAATCTCTATGGATAAACTCCAGAGAGCATGCTTTTCTCCAGCTAACTTCAATGTGTGATCAGGCTACAACCACAGCTTACATGCCAGCTGTTTTCTACCTTCACTGCCTTGTGGACTGTGTTCACTCTTCCTCTCCGCTCATAGTTTTATCCTTCATTTTAGCACCTGCAGATTCCTCTTTCCAGCTTTCAGTTTTTGATACACAGTTTTGTATATGGTAAAATAAACATATATCATAAGATTTACCATCTAAAGTTACAATTCAGTTTGAGGGTTCCATCCATGACATATAGGAATGTCACGGAAGCAGGAGCCGGAAGGAACCAGTCACATGTCATCCACCAGTGGGAAGCAGAGGTGATGAGTGCTTATGTGGGCTTATTTTTCTCATTTTCCATAGTTCAATATCCCAGCCCAAAAAATAGTGCCACCTAGAGTGGGCAGGTCTCTCCACCTCAGTTAACCTAATTAAGATATTTTGCGGCAGTGGTGGCACACACCTTTAATCCCAGCACCCAAGAAATAGAGGCAATTGGATCTCTGAGTTTGAGTCCTACCTGGACAGAGTGAGGACCAGGACAGACAAGAGTATACAGAAAAAGCCCTGTCTTGTGTGCATGCGTAAGGGGGAGTGTGATATTTTCCAAAAATTTATCTTCCAAGTGATTCTAAGTCTCATCAAATAAGCCATTGAAATTAACCATTACATATCATTTTCATATTTTTCTCAAATTCCAGTACCTTAAATTCCAAGCAGGGCTGTACAAGGACATGCAGCTCAGCGATGCAAAGATAAAGGTTATTTCATTAAAGGTCTTTGCTATCAGTGTTGCTGCAATAAACAAGTGAAAGGAAACTGGTCTTATTGGTCTTATTGAAAAAGGAGTCAGCTTTTTGTCTTTCTCTTCTATGTTTCCATTCTTCAAAGAATAGTAACATTTTCCTCAAAATGCTGCTGCCTGACTGGCTGACATAATGGGTCCTGGTGGCCTATAGGAATCTGCCTCAGAACTTTTAGACCTCTTCATAAGTAAAAGATGGACATGGAAAGTCTTTTTCTTTTCTTCTCATTATTTCCCCAAAATTTATTATAGTGATATTCTGGAAACTGATTTTTAAAAGCATGCAATTTGTTCAATTCCCTGAAGCCAGGATATTATGTGATAATGTTCTTATAGGTTTCTAGCTGCTGCCCGAACCTTGCTTTTTCTGCCCCACAGGTCCCTGCTCCCAAACCCCATGGGAGAGAGAGCTCATTGCCCAGACATGTGGGCAATCCTGAGACTGCAGGGCAGGAGAGACCGCCACTTCTGCCCACCTTTGCCCACACCCCTGGACTAAGAGGAAACTGTATAGGGCTTCTGGGAACAGGAAGATAGGGGCAGTCAAGCTGTAGGAGCCCTGCAGTCCAGAGTGAGCCTGGATCTGAACGGACCCAGTCAAACAGCTCCCTGCACCCAAAACCTATGGGAGAAAGAGCTAGAACTTCAGAGGGGGAGACATGCCTGGGAAATAAGAGGAGACTACTCTCTGCCCACATTCCAGACTCTAAAGGAAAACGCCTAGCGCCATCAAGGATCCCTGTGCACAGGGACACAGAAGTAGGGGCAAGCCCTTCTGGCTTCTGCCCTCAGAGAGAGTTGAAACCCAGCCCTGAGGAGCAACTTCAGGAGTGAGACCAGAAGTAAGAACAACTTTTCTGCCCCAAATGACCGGCCTGGTGGACTCACGCCCACAGGAACAGCTGAAAGCCAGTGGACAGGAACAACTACACGCCTGAAAACAGAACACTCTGTTCCCATAACTGGCTGAAAGAAAACAGGAAAACAGGTCTATAGCACTCCTGACACACAGGCCTATAGGATAGACAAGCCACTTTCTGAAACAACAGAACAAGGTAACACCAGAGACAACTTGATAGGGAGAGGCAAGCACAAGAACCCAAGCAACAGAAAGCAAGATTACATGGCATCATCAGAGCCCAATTCTCCCACCAAAGCAAACACTGAATATTCAAACACACCAGAAAAGCAAGATCTAGTTTTACAATCACATTTGATCATGATGATGGAGGACTTTAAGAAAGACATAAAGAACTCCTTTAGAGAAATGCAGGAAAAGACATGTAAACAAGTAGAAGCCCTTAGAGAGGAAACACAAAAATCCCTGAAAGAATTCCAGAAAAACACAATCAAACAGGTGAAGGAATTAAAAGTGGAAATAGAAGCAATAAAGAAAGCACAAAGGGAGACAACCCTGGATATAGAAAACCAAAGGAAGAGACAAGGAACCGTAGATACAAGCATCACCAACAGAATACAAGAGATAGACAAGAGAATCTCAGGAGCAAAAGATTCCATAGAAATCATCGACACACAACTTTCAAAGATAATGTAAAACAGAAAAAGCTACTGACCCAAAACCTACAGGAAATCCAGGACACAATGAGATGATCAAAACTAATAGCTATAGAAGAGAGTGAAGACTGCCAACTCAAAGGACAAGTAAATACCTTCAACAAAATCATAGAAGAAAACTTGCCTAACCTAAAGAAAGAGATGCCCATAAACATACAAGAAGCCTACAGAACTCCAAGTAGATTGGACCAGAAAAGAAACTCCTCCCATCACATAATAGTCAAAACACCAAATGCACAAAACAAAGAAAGAATATTAAAAACAGTAAGGGGAAAAGGTCAAGTATAAAGGCAGACCTATCAAAATTACACAGACTTCTCACCAGAGACTATGAAAACCAGAAGATGCTGGACAGATGTCATACAGACCCTAAGAGAACACAAATGCCAGCCCAGGTTACTATATCCAGAAAAACTCTCAATGAACATAGATGGAGAAACCAAGATATTCCATGACAAAACCAAATTTACACAATATCTTTCTACAAATCCAGCTCTACAAAGGATAATAAATGGTAAAGTCCAACACAAGGAGGCAAGCTGCACCCCAGAAAAAGCAAGAAACTAATCTTTTGCAACAAAACAAAGAGAAGACAAGCACACAAACATAATCTCTTCCAAATACGAAGATAACAGGAAGCAACAATCAATATTCCTTAATATATCTCAACATCAATGGACTCAATTCCCCAATAAAAAGACACAGATTAACAAACTGGATACGTAATGAAGACCCAGCATTTTGCTGCCTACAGGAAACACACCTCAGAGACAAAGACAGACACTATCTCAGAGTGAAAGGCTGGAAAACAACTTTCCAAGCAAATGGTCTGAAGAAGCAAGGTGGAGTAGCCATTCTAATATCGAATAAAATTGATTTGCAACCAAAAGTTAGCAAAAAAAAGTAAGGAAGGACACTTCATATTCGTCAAAGGAAAAATCCACCAAGATGAACTCTCAATCCTAAATATCTATGCTCCAAATACAAGGGCACCTACATATATGAAAGAAACCTTACTAAAGCTCAAAGCACACATTGTACCTCACACAATAATAGTAGGAGATTTCAACACCCCACTCTCATCAATGGACAGACCATGGAAACAGAAATTAAACAGAGACATAGACAGAATAAGGGAAGTCATGAACCAAATAGACCGAACAGATATTTATAGAACATTCTATCCCAAAACAAAAGGATATACCTTCTTCTCACCACCTCATAGTACTTTCTCCAAAATTGACCATATAATCAATCATAAAACAGACCTCAACAAATACAGAAAGATAGAAATAATCCCATGCATCCTATCAGACCACCATGGGCTAAAACTGGTCTTCAATAACAATAAGGAAAGAACGCCCACATATACATGGATGTTGAACAACGCTCTACTTAATGATAACCTGGTCAAGGAAGAAATAAAGAAAGAAATTAAAGACTTCTTAGAATTTAATGAAAATGAAGGTACAATATACCCAAACTTATGGGACACAATGAAAGCTGTGCTAAGAGGAAAACTCATAGCTCTGAGTGCCTGCAGAAAGAAACAGGAGAGATCATATATCAGCAGCTTGACAGCCTACCTTAAAGCTCTAGTACAAAAAGAAGCAAATACACCCAGGAGGAGTAGAAGGCAGAAAATAATCAAACTCAGAGCTGAAATCAACCAAGTAGAAACAAAAAAGACTACACAAAAATCAACAGAACCAAAAGTTGGTTCTTGAGAAAATCAACAACATAGATAAACACTAACTAACCAGACTAACCAGAGGACACAGAGAGTGTGTTCAAATTAACAAAATCAGAAGTGGAAAGGGAGACATAACAACAGAGTCAGAGGAAGTTCAAAAAATCAACAGATCCTACTACAAAAGCCTATATTCAACAAAACTTAAAAATCTGGAGGAAATGGACAATTTCCTAGACAGATACCAGGTACCAAAGTTAAATCAGGACCAGATAAACCATTTAAACAACCCCATAACTACTAAAAAATAGAAGCAGTCATTAAAGGTCTCCCAACCAAAAAGAGCCCAGGTCCAGATGGGATCAGGGCAAAATTCTATCAGAACTTCATAGAAGACCTCATACCAATACTTTCCAAATTATTACACAAAATTGAAACAGATGGAGCACTACCGAATTTCTTCTATGAAGCCACAATTACTCTTATACCTAAACCACACAAAGACCCAACAAAGAAAGAGAACTTCCGACCAATTTCCCTTATGAATATTCCCAAAAATACGCAATAAAATTCTTGCAAACCAAATCCAAGAACACATCAAAACAATCATCCATCATGATCAATTAGGCTTCATCCCAGGTTTGCAGGGATGATTTACTATATGGAAAACCATCAATGTAATCCACTATATAAGCAAACTGAAAGAACAATACCACATGATCATTTCATTAGATGCTGAGAAAGCATTTGACAAAATTCAATATCCCTTCATGATAAAAGTCCTGGAAAGATCAGGAATTCAAGGCCCATACCTAAACATAGTAAAAGCCATATACAGCAAACCAGTAGCTAACATTAAACTATATGGGAAGGAACTTGAAGCAATCCCACTAAAATCAGGAACTAGACAAGGCTGGCCACTCTCTTCCTCCTTATTCAATATAGTCTTTGAAGTCCTAGCCAGAGCAATCAGATAACAAACAGAGATCAAAGGGATACAGATTGGAAAGGAAGAAGTCAAAATATCACTATTTTCAAATGACATGATAGTATATTTAAGTGATCCCAAAAGTTCCACCACAGAACTACTAAACATGATAAACACCTTCAGCAAAGTGGCTGGGTATAAAATTAACTCAAATAAATCAGTAGCCTTCCTCTACACAAAAGAGAAACAAGCCGAGAAAGAAATTAGGGAAATGACACCCTTCATAATAGTCCCAAATATTATAAAATACCTCGGTGTGACTTTAACCAAACAAGTGAAAGATCTGTATGATAAGAACTTCAAGCCTCTGAAGAAAGAAATTGAAGATCTCCGAAGATGGAAAGATCTCCCATGCTCATGGATTGGCAGGATTATTATAGTAAAAATGGCCATTTTACCAAAAACGATCTACAGATTCAATGCAATCGCCATCAAAATTCCAATCCAACTCTTCAGAGAGTTAGAACAATTTGCAAATTCATCTGGAATAACAAAAAACCCAGGATAGCTAAAATTATTCTCTATATTAAAAGGATTCCAGGGGAATCACGATCCCTGAACTCAAGCAGTATTGCACAGCAATAATGATAAAAAACTGTATGGTATTGGTACAGAGACAAGCAGATAGTCCAGTGGACTAGAATCGAAGACCCAGAAATGAACCCACACACCTATGGTCACTTGATTTTTGACAAAGGAGCCAAAACCATCCAATGGAAGAAAGATAGCCTTTTCAGCAAATGGTGCTAGTTCAACTGGAGGTCACCATGTAGAAGAATGCAGATCGATCCATTCTTATCACCCTGTACAAAGCTTAAGTCCAAGTGGATCAAGGACATCCACATCAAACCAGATACACTCAGACTAATAGACGAAAAAGTAGGGAAAAATATCATGGCACATGGTCATGGAGAAAACTTCCTCAACAAAACACCAGTGGCTTATGCTCTAAAATCAAGAATCGACAAATGGGATCTCATAAAACTACAAAGCTTCTGTAAGGCAAAGGACACTGTGGTTAGGACAAAATGGCAACCAACAGATTGGGAAAAGATCTTTACCAACCCAACAACTGATAGAGGGCTTATATCCAAAACATACAAAGAACTCATGAAGTTAGACTGCAGGGAGGCAAATAACCCTATTAAAAAATGGGGTTCAAAGCTAAACAAAGAATTCACAACTGAAGAATTCGAATGGCTGAGAAGCAACTAAAGAAATGTTCAACATCTTTAGTTATAAGGGAAATGCAAATCAAAAAAACCTTGAGATTCCACCTCACACCAGTCAGAATGGCTAAGATCAAAAATTCCAGCGACAGCAGGTGTTCACAAGGATGCGGAGAAAGAGGAACACTCCTCCATTGTTGGTGGGATTGCAGACTGGTACAACCATTCTGGAAATCAGTCTGGAGGTTCCTCAGAAAATTGGACATTGCACTACATGAGGACCCAGTTATACCTCATTTGGGCATATACCCAAAAGATGCTCCAACATATAACAAAGACACATACTCCACTATGTTCATAGCAGCCTTATTTATAATAGCCAGAAGCTGGAAAGAACCCAGATGCCCTTCAACAAAGGAATGGATTCAAAAAAATGTGATACATCTACATAATGGAATACTACTCAGCTATCAAAAACAATGACTTTATGAAATTCATAAGCAAATGGATGGAACTGGAAAATATCATCCTGAGTGAGCTAACCCAATCACAGAAAAACACACATGGTATGCACTCATTGATAAGTGGATATTAGCCCAAATGCTCGAAATACCCAAGATGAACACAACATATGAAACTCAAGAAGGATGACCAAAATGCAGATGCTTCACTCCTTCTTTAAAAGGGGAACAAGAATACCCTTAGGAGGGGATAGAGAGGTAAAGTTTAGAACAGAGGCTGAAGGAATGCCCATTCAGAGCCTGCCCCACATGTGGCTCATACATATACAATCACCTGGTTAGATAAGATGGATGAAGCAAAGAAGCAGGAACCGGATTTAGATCTCTCCTGAGAGACACAGCCAGAATACAGCAAATACATAGGCAAATGCCAGAAACAAACCACTGTACTGAGAACGGGACCCCCGTTGAAGGAATCAGAGAAAAGACTGAAAGAGCTGAAGGAGCTTGAGATCCCATATGAACAACAATGCCAACCAATCAGAGCTTCCAGGGACTAAGCCACTACCCAAAGACTATACATGGACTGACCCTTGTCTCCAACTGCATAGGTAGCAATGAATAGCCTAGTAATGCCACCAGTGGAAGGGGAAGCCCTTGGTCCTCCCAAGGCTGGACTCCCAGTGAACAGGATTCTTGGGGAGAGCGTGGTAATGGGGGGAGAATGTGGAGGGGAACACCAATATAGAAGGGAAGGGGGATGGGTTAGGGGGATATTGACCTGGAAACCGGGAAAGGGAATAACATTTGAAATGTAAGTAACAAATATCCAATTTAATAAAGATAGAAAAAAAAAAGAGGTAGCAACCCGTGCCCTCACTTCCGTGCATTCTTAATGAACAATTCAGAGCAATAAGTTAAAAAGGCTTCATGGAAGGACTAGGAGGCAAGAGGGAAAGCCCCTCAAACATATGTGATTAATCCAATTTCTCGCCTAAAATGAAAGGAAGACATGCATGAGCCAGGTACATTAGGTTAGGAGGTTGAAATGGGGGTCTGTCTTTCCTAAGGCTTTATGTTAGAAGATGTGTAGACTGAAATCTTTGATCATATGGGGCTCTGACTACATCTGCACAGTGGTGCTCTCTCACTGCATGGTGAAAGGAAGATGTATTCCCTTCTTCTCATGGGGCTAGCTGCCTGGTATAGTGATGCAAACCCCAGAGAGATGGAATACTAATCCAAACAACAGTACTAATGGCATTGCTGTACAAGGATGTATGACATAAGACACACATATCACAGGCTATAGGGAGGGACATCAGAATGATAAACAAAGATATTATAAAGGCATGTGAAAAGAAACAACACTCATTTCACCTAATACAGGCAATGTGGATTTCACTTGAGGCCATTATTACAGGAGGATCTCTGCATTGAGAAAGGTGGGAGAAATATTGGGCTTAACTCTAAAGTAAAAAAATATAGTTTATAGCCATGAAGGTGGGGAATGAAGGGACACTAAAAAGCATTACCAATGGAATGCATCAGGGTGAAAGATAATCTGACTAAACCAAGCTAATAAATTATTTGCTGAAGATTGACCAGGGTGACCAGCCATCACCTGACAATGGTAAAGGATGTAAGCTATGTCAGATACTGAGGAGATCAGCTAAACAGAGTGAGGAATTCTAGCTAAGATGACCTAATGAGGTTATTAATGAATTGGCCAAGGCAGCAGTAACCACCAATCTCCATTATCAGGGAATAGTTAGAAGGAGGGTTCAGAGGAGTCTAAGTTTGGTCTCTCTTGGACACTTTTTTGGGAGGCAGAGGTAGTATGAATCCTTGGGAAATTGAGAAGGAACCTGACCCAATGGAAGGCAGAAGTGTGGCAGAATAGACCACCCTGAAGACACAGCCACTTTAAATGCTGAGAGCTGGTGACTTTGTATATTTACTCTAAATATACACTGAACTCAATAATGTCCAAAACCAAATCACAAAAGACAAATAACACAATTTATTTTAATGAATAAAAATCTCGAACTGGCGTGCCATACATACATGCACATACAAGTGCCCTGTGGTCACACCAAAGAGTGTTTAGGAACATTAGCAAAGAGAAATACAAATAATGACTAATGAGATGTCACCAAGAGCTGAACTCACTAGGAATGATGGCTACAACTGTTGGTGAATGTTACAAAGAATCTGGAATCTTCTTATATCATTGATGGGAACCGAAAATATCACTTTGATTTAATTATTTATTATAAAATTAAACCTATACTTAACTCGTGATCACAATTACCTGAAATAAATTTTTATCATAAAAAGAAGAAAACATATACCCAGAAATAAACTATGCATGAATATTTATGGGAACATTATTAAGAACAACCTGAACCCAGAAGTGACTCACATCTCTATCAACCAAAGAATTAATTTTAATGAACTAGTTACACAATAGAATAAATACAATGAAAAAATAGAAGAATCCCCAAAACATTATTCTTAGAAGAAGAAATCCAAAGTAAGTAGTTTATTGGCATGGATCTTGATGGTTACAAAATGACTTCCACAGCTGTACATAGGTCATCCAAGTAGAAGGCAGATGTTCTTTCTTAGCAGACTTCCACTTGATTTTGCCCCTATACTAGGTCATATATCAATAACTCTAAAATCTGGAGTCATAAAGACTGACTCATTTATCCCGACTTAAGCTACTTTGGATTTCTCTTCTCAGAGATGGGTTATGTTCCCTCCTAGGGGAAAAATTAGAAGAATGTCAGTAAAGCCGAAGGAGATAAATAACTACATATACAGCTACAAAGGCCTAGACAGGATTCTAACATGAAAGGAAAACCATATAAATCCCTTTCTATCTGGTATAAGAATCAGAGATGCTGGGGGGAAATGACCTAGATCATTGTGTAGAGGCTACAAGAAGGCAGAGAACCTACCTTTATCCAGAAACTAAGAAATCCATTCCATAGGAATAGGAAAAAAATAGGAAATAAGATGTCATATAGCTATTAAAACATGGGAACCAAGGATGAATAATATTGGCATCAAGAGATAAGTCAAAGGGTATAAAAGACAATGCAAAGCATGATAGTTTAAACTATTACCAGCATCCCATGCTTTGGGCAGTCAGGATAACAACTGTTTGTCTCTCAGGTCTGGGATACAGGAAACCCAAGGTCAAAATGCTGCTAATAGAGTTTTTGTTAAGAGCTCCTCCCTGGCAAGGGCCACCTTCTGAGCTTCTTCCTACATAGAACCACATTCTGGATTAATTTCCTGGTCTCACTTCACCTTGATGATCTTCTCAAGGCCACGTACAGTTGTACTGGGAGCCGAAACTTTGGTATATAAATCTGGAAGGGATGTAAAAATCAGTTCATTATAAATGGTAAATTATAAACTGTTTGAAAAGCTATGTCCCATTGCAAATGAACTCACTAATACTAAGATATTTCTCTACATGGAACATTGAATTCTACTATGTGGGCGGCCATTCTTGGGATGGAATAAACCCTTTACTTTTTTTCCCTTCACTTCAGCCAATGGCTGGCCTGAGAGATGGGCTTGGGTTATTAACTCCCCTGCCCATGTCTCCATTGATTAGTGTTCTATACACTACTACCACCTCATTCCAACACTGCCTGGAGCTGGTGCCATGTTTACAAGCATAATACATTTGCTAACGTATAGTATCTGTGATTAAGTTAATGATGAAAGGCAAATATCAGAAGTCCCACAGATATTATATGCTATTATTTGGGTCTTATAAGTATTTAGACAGCTGGTGAAATTTTTCCCTGACACCATTATTAAAATGAACACTCATGGAATAGTATACACCTACACTGCTAGCAAGAAGCATTCTCCTTCCTTGCTCATGGGAATATTTTGAGCCCAAGCCATGTAGATCTCAAAACTTCTGTGCGTCACAGTCCAGTTCAAGACCCATGCAATGGAAAAAATATAACAATTTTCCCCAATTGCCTCATAAGGAAGATCATGGACATAGATCCACTTAACGGTCTTTTAAAATTTGCCCAATTCAGTGGTGTCAAACTCTCTTATCTCCAAATGATACAGTTCCCAAAGTTCTAGTAATTAGGGTACAGGTGTGGCATTGTCTCAACACCCCCAAGGATGTCCCAAATGCCCTGTTAATAAATACCTGAGGTCTCACAAAGAAAGGGCTGTTTGGTTTCTTCCTCAGCCTTCTGACTAGCTTAGTAGGGCCAGTAGGCCAGCTATACCTCCCATGTCATCAACAGTTTAATCAACATTCATACAGAATTAATCTATCAGATACAAAGCACTGTACCAGCTTAGGGGAGACATAAGTAAGGTGTCTTAGTAAGGGTTTCTATTCCTGCACAAACATCATGACCAAGAAACAATTTGGGGAGGAAAGGATTTATTCAGCTTACACTTCCACATGACTGTTCATCACCAAAGGAAGTCAGGATTGGAACTCAAGCAAGTTAGGAATCAGGAGCTGATGCAGAGGTCATGGAAGGATATTATTTACTGGCTTGATTCCCCTGGCTTGCTCAACCTGTTTTCTTATTGAACCCAGGACTACCAGCCCAGGGATGGCACCCTTGATCACTAATTGAGAAAATGCCTTACAGCTGGATCTCATGAAGGCATTTCCTCAAGGGAAACTCCTTTCTCTGTGCTAATTCCAGTTTATGTCAAGTTGACACACAAAACCAACCAGTAGATAAGGATAGAGACCTCCCTTTAAGCTGCTCAAAATGCCACTGAAATGAGTGAGCACATTGCAGGAGAAAGGTAAGGCTTTGTTTCTAAAGAAGACAAAATAGTTCAGTTGGGCAGGGAATACTTGAGATACAGCTTCCCCAAGGAGCAGTGTTTAAAGAGAATGTGGAATGAAAATTCAAGCTTGGTCTGTTGACAATAAAAGAAGTTTACTGTGGGTCTAAACTTTGGGAAGTCTAGGAGGCATACCATAATTCATGTATGTATTATACAATTATAGTGGAAAGTAGATGATGCCCAGCATTAGGATCAGTACTGGGTAAATGCAGTCTACAGGAAGCTAAATTTTAGAATGGAAGTCTGAACTAGACACTTCATCTGAAGAGATGGCTTACAGACAAATTAGGGGACAGGGTGGAAGCATCTAATAGGGATGGGCAGAAGGAAAACATAAAATGTCCCATAGCATCTCTATCTTTACATCATATTTCAAATCATCCCACCCCTATCTCCCCACTTTCCTCCCCTCTCTGTCTTCATTTGCATGCTATAATGACTATATAATGATACAGCCTAGGATTCAGGAGTCCATCTTAATTCTTCTTGTCCTGACAGCCACTATATCTGCAAAATCTCTGATCCCCACCCTGCTGAGCACCTCTTAGACACATTTAGTCTTTCCAATTTCTGGGTCATTTTGAGTTTTACTTGATCTTATATTGCTAGAAAACTGAGATAAATGACTAATACCTACTCTCCAGTGGTCTAGAAGTCAGTTTATTATAAAGGCCCCACTTCCTGATTAACTATAAAACTGATGACTGTGTACCTTGTTCACCTATGACACAACCAGCTACGGATACCCCAGTTCTCATACTTTGCTTCACAACAGTTAGACAAACTCCTCAGTAATCAATCCAAATAAAACAGCCATCAATCTGACATGATCAAAATTTGAAGAAGTTATTTTTTCTCCTCCAAGCTCCTACCTAAATGTGGACCCAGTCTGTGTAGCATATGACCACTACCCAATGTCCTCTCCTCAAATCATCCTGGCCCCAAGGAAAGAATATCTGATTCAATCTGATCACTCTGATACTCCAGTCCACACCCATTCTACCCTTGATCAAGGTCTCATTAGCTTACCACAAGGTACTATGATGGACTCTAAACTTCTCCAGCCACCTACTTTCTGGAGAGATTCAGGTACAGTGCTCACACATAATACTACAGCAAAGGAGCCCTGCCTACTTCTCAAGCCTTGTTTCTCACTATCCTTCCCCTTGTTCAGGTCTCTCTTGGTTCCTTAAATATAATACACTCATGCTTTGGGGCCTTTAAAAATACCCAAAATGCTCATTAGAAACACACTCAGATGTTACACAGATGCTATAATTACTAGAGAGGGAAATCTTGATATATCAAATGAGGAGTTTTAAAAATAGATAAGTTGGTAGGGAAAGACAAGGAATGATGCAGAAATGTGGAAACTCTACTCTGAGGCATCAAAATGAGATGCTACATATCAGAAAGTAACAAGATGGTGACCTCTATGTAGATCTGACCAAGCCAAGGACAGAATCAGTGAACTTACATATGACAACATAGACCCCAAGTCTGAAATGTAAAAACGAATGAAGAGTGAAAAACAAGAACAAAACTTTCAAATTTTTATCAAAAGGAGACTGAGTAGGGGCAGGAAAGTTGATAGCCCAAGGGGTGGGGGAACTGAGAGATCTTAATAGAGGAATAACCACAATATGAGAACAAATAAAAGATTATAAGGGTACATCTCTGACTCACAACAATCTGCAACTCCTACCCCAGGAGACCCAGAAACCTCTTCTGGACTCGTGCATATACCACACCCAGAAGTTCACATAAGCATATAATTTTAAAATAGTAAAAATAAATCTTTAAAATGTTTTAAAAATATTATTTGAAATATGTCTGGGAACTTTCCAAAATTAATCAGAGGTCCAAAACCACAGATCCAAGAAATTGCAGAACACTAACACTAAATAGTATAAATTTTTAAAATTTCTATACTTACACCAATCTTATTCAACACACACACACACACACACACACACACACACACACAGTAAAAGGGGACAGAACAAAACAAAACAAAAAAGATCTGCAGTTATACACAAGCAAGAAAAATGCTAACAATGTTGAAAAAGAAAAAGAAATCTCACCAGCCAAGAACATAGCCTATATCTAGTAAGATTATTAACAAACTGAAGAAAACATATGTTGTTAATGGAAATATGAAATGGTAGGACACCCATGAAAATTATTGGCAGTTTCTAGAAAAGTGACCTGTAAATTCCCATGTACCCCAACAGTACCAATCCTCTTTCTTTATAAATTAACTCAGCTTCAAATAGTTTGCAATAGCAGTGGACTAAAACAATGGCAAAATTCAAAGGTATGATGGTCATTTTATTAGCTTCTAAAAATCTATATGTAAATGTTTTATTTTATGGTCATACTGAGGTATGCTGATCCAATTACAAAACTGTGACATCTTCATGAAGACAACTCAAGACTGCCATGGCTAAGAAGATGGTTCAGCAGGTAAAGTATTTTCTATACAGTTTAAAGGCCTAAGATTGGATGGTCAGACCCTGTATAAAAGTCAGATATCTCAGCACACACCTGTAATCCCAGAACCTCTGGCAGAATGTGAGGTAGAGACAGGAGAATCTCTGGAAGTTAACAGTCCAGCTCTCCTGATGTGTGCAGCAGAAACCCAAAAAGACCCTGCTTCAAACTAGGCAAAAATGTATACCGTAGATACACCCCCCTCTCTGTGTCTCTGTCTCTGTCTGTCTCTGTGTCTATCTCTGTCTCTCTGTCTCTCTCTGTGCCTTTCTCTCTCTGTCTTACACACACACACACACACACACACACACACAGAGAGAGAGAGAGAGAGAGAGAGAGAGAGAGAGAGAGAGAGTAAAACTCAAATTTCTATTGATTTTGTATAACTGTAGACACTCCCAAGAGCAATGCCTTCGGCACTGAAGCTCCCGGAAGGGGCAGCACAGGTCTTCCTGGTTGCTGCCGCTGCAGAGAGCCCCGGGGCAGCACCCCACGAGCGAACTTGAGCCTCAGGACCACAGGAAAGACCAAATTTTCTGCTGCAAGAAAGCTGCCTGGTGAGCTTGGGACACACGGAAGCAGAATTTCTCTAGGACCGGGCACGTTCTGTGTTTACCAGAAGTCCCACGCCCGCGGATCCCGGCCCGCAGCAGCTCTCTGCTCCCAGACCCGGTGAGAGAGAGACCCAACCGCCTGGTCAGGTGGGCACTCCTGAGGCTGCAGAGCGGAAGAGACCACCAACACTGCTCACCCCTGCCCACATCCCTGGCCCAAGAGGAAACTGTATAAGGCCTCTGGGCTCCCGTGGGGGAGGGCCCAGGAGCGGCAGGACCCCTGTGCCTGAGACACCGCCGGAACCTGAGGGAAACAGACCGGATAAACAGTTCTCTGCACCCAAATCCCGTGGGAGGGAGAGCTAAACCTTCAGAGAGGCAGACAAGCCTGGGAAACCAGAAGAGACTGCTCCCTGCACACACATCTCGGACGCCAGAGGAAAAAGCCAAAGACCATCTGGAACCCTGGTGCACTGAAGCTCCCGGAAGGGGCGGCACAGGTCTTCCTGGTTGCTGCCGCTGCAGAGAGCCCCTGGGCAGCACCCCACGAGCGAACCTGAGCCTCAGGACCACAGGTAAGACCAAATTTTCTGCTGCAAGAAAGCTGCCTGGTGAACTCAAGACACAGGCCCACAGGAACAGCTGAAGACCTGTAGAGAGGAAAAACTACACGCCCGAAAGCAGAACACTCTGTCCCCGTAACTGACTGAAAGAGAGGAAAACAGGTCTACAGCACTCCTGACACACAGGCTTATAGGACAGTCTAGCCACTGTCAGAAATAGCAGAACAAAGTAACACTAGAGATAATCTGATGGCGAGAGGCAAGCGCAGGAACACAAGCAACAGAAACCAAGACTACATGCCATCATCTGAGCCCAATTCTCCCACCAAAGCAAACACGGAATATCCAAACACACCAGAAAAGCAAGATCTAGTTTCAAAATCATATTTGATCATGATGCTGGAGGACTTCAAGAAAGACATGAAGAACTCCCTTAGAGAACAAGTAGAAGCCTACAGAGAGGAATCGCAAAAATGCCTGAAAGAATCTCAAAAATCCATGAAAGAATTCCAGGAAAACATAAATAAAAAAGTAGAAGCCCATAGAGAGGAGACACAAAAATCCCTGAAAGAAATCCAGGAAAACACAATCAAACAGTTGAAGGAATTAAAAATGGAAATAGAAGCAATCAAGAAAGAAGACATGGAAACAACCCTGGATATAGTCTCTGTTTTAATCTTTGCCTCTCCCTTCCCTGCCAAGGGTATTCTTTTTCCTAATTTAAAGAAGGAGTGAAGCATTCACATTTTGATCATCCGTCTTGAGTTTCGTTTGTTCTAGGGATCTAGGGTAATTCAAGCATTTGGGCTAATAGCCACTTATCAATGAGTGCATACCATGTATGTCTTTCTGTGATTGGGTTAGCTCACTCAGGATGATATTTTCCAGTTCCAACCATTTGCCTACGAATTTCATAAACTCGTTGTTTTTGATAGCTGAGTAATATTCCATTGTGTAGATGTACCACATTTTTTGTATCCATTCCTCTGTTGAAAGGCATCTGGGTTCTTTCCAGCTTCTGGCTATTATAAATAAGGCTGCGATGAACATAGTAGAGCACGTGTCTCTTTTATATGTTGAGGCATCTTTTGGGTATATGCCCAAGAGAGGTATAGCTGGATCCTCAGGCAGTTCAATGTCCAATTTTCTGAGGAACCTCCAGACTGATTTCCAGAATGGTTTTACCAGTCAGCAATCCCACCAACAATGGAGGAGTGTTCCTCTTTCTCCACATCCTCGCCAGCATCTGCTGTCACCTGAGTTTTGGATCTTAGCCATTCTCACTGGTGTGAGGTGAAATCTCAGGGTTGTTTTGATTTGCATTTCCCTTATGACTAAAGATGTTGAACATTTCTTTAGGTGTTTCTCAGCCATTCGGCATTCCTCAGCTGTGAATTCTTTGTTTAGCTCTGAACCCCAATTTTAATAGGGTTATTTGTTTCCCTGCGGTCTAACTTCTTGAGTTCTTTGTATATTTTGGATATAAGGCCTCTATCTGTTGTAGGATTGGTAAAGATCTTTTCCCAATCTGTTGGTTACCGTTTTGTCCTAACCAGAGTGTCCTTTGCCTTACAGAAGCTTTGCAGTTTTATGAGATCCCATTTGTCGATTCTTGATCTTAGAGCATAAGCCATTGGTGTTTTGTTCAGGAAATTTTTTCCAGTGCCCATGTGTTCCAGATGCTTCCCTAGTTTTTCTTCTATTAGTTTGAGTGTGTCTGGTTTGATGTGGAGGTCCTTGATCCACTTCGACTTAAGCTTTGTACAGGGTGATAAGCATGGATCGATCTGCAGTCTTCTACATGTTGCCCTCCAGTTGAACCAGCACCATTTGCTGAAAATGCTATCTTTTTTCCATTGGATGGTTTTGGCTCCTTTGTCAAAAATCAAGTGACCATAGGTGTGTGGGTTCATTTCTGGGTCTTCAATTCTATTCCATTGGTCTATCTGTCTGTCTCTGTACCAATACCATGCAGTTTTTATCACTATTGCTCTGTAATACTGCTTGAGTTCAGGGATAGTGATTCCCCCTGAAGTCCTTTTATTGTTGAGGATAGCTTTAGCTATCCTGGGTTTTTTGTTATTCCAGATGAATTTGCAAATTGTTCTGTCCAACTCTTTGAAGAATTGGATTGGTATTTTGATGGGGATTGCATTGAATCTGTAGATTGCTTTTGGTAAAATGGCCATTTTTACTATATTAATCCTGCCAATCCATGAGCATGGGAGATCTTTCCATCTTCTGAGGTCTTCTTCAATTTCTTTCCTCAGTGTCTTGAAGTTCTTATTGTACAGATCGTTTACTTGCTTGGTTAAAGTCACACCGAGGTACTTTATATTATTTGGGTCTATTATGAAGGGTGTCGTTTCCCTAATTTCTTTCTCGGCTTGTTTCTCTTTTGTATAGAGGAAGGCAACTGATTTATTTGAGTTAATTTTATACCCAGCCACTTTGCTGAAGTTGTTTATCAGCTTTAGTAGTTCTCTGGTGGAACTTTTGGGATCACTTAAATATACTATCATGTCATCTGCAAATAGTGATATTTTGACTTCTTCTTTTCCGATCTGTATCCCCTTGATCTCCTTTTGTTGTCTGATTGCTCTGGCTAGAACTTCAAGAACTATATTGAATAAGTAGGGAGAGAGTGGGCAGCCTTGTCTAGTCCCTGATTTTAGTGGGATTGCTTCAAGTTTCTCTCCATTTAGTTTAATGTTAGCAACTGGTTTGCTGTATATGCCTTTTACTATGTTTAGGTATGGGCCTTGAATTCCTATTCTTTCCAGGACTTTTATCATGAAGGGGTGTTGAATTTTGTCAAATGCTTTCTCAGCATCTAATGAAATGATCATGTGGTTCTGTTCTTTCAGTTTGTTTATATAATGGATCACGTTGATGGTTTTCCGTATATTAAACCATCCCTGCATGCCTGGGATGAAGCCTACTTGATCATGGTGGATGATTGTTTTGATGTGCTCTTGAATTCGGTTTGCCAGAATTTTATTGAGTATTTTTGCGTCGATATTCATAAGGGAAATTGGTCTGAAGTTCTCTTTCTTTGTTGGGTCTTTGTGTGGTTTAGGTATAAGAGTAATTGTGGCTTCGTAGAAGGAATTTGGTAGTGCTCCATCTGTTTCAATTTTGTGGAATAGTTTGGATAATATTAGTATGAGGTCTTCTATGAAGGTTTGATAGAATTCTGCACTAAACCCGTCTGGACCTGGGCTCTTTTTGGTTGGGAGACCTTTAATGACTGCTTCTATTTCCTTAGGAGTTATGGGGTTGTTTAACTGGTTTATCTGTTCCTGATTTAACTTCGATACCTGGTATCTGTCTAGGAAATTGTCCATTTCCTGAAGATTTTCAAATTTTGTTGAATATAGGTTTTTATAGTAAGATATGATGATTTTTTGAATTTCCTCTGAATCAGTAGTTATGTCTCCCTTTTCATTTCTGATTTTGCTAATTTGGACGCACTCTCTGTGTCCTCTCGTTAGTCTGGCTAAGGGTTTATCTATCTTGTTGATTTTCTCAAAGAACCAACTTTTGGTTCTGTTGATTCTTTCTATGGTCCTTTTTGTTTCTACTTGGTTGATTTCAGCTCTGAGTTTGATTATTTCCTGCCTTCTACTCCTCCTGGGTGTAATTGCTTCTTTTTGTTCTAGAGCTTTTAGGTGTGCTGTCAAGCTGCTGACATATGCTCTTTCCTGTTTCTTTCTGCAGGCACTCAGCGCTATGAGTTTTCCTCTTAGTACAGCTTTCATTGTGTCCCATAAGTTTGAGTATGTTGTATCTTCATTTTCATTAAATTCTAAAAAGTTTTTAATTTCTTTCTTTATTTCTTCCTTGACCAGGTTATCATTGAGTAGAGCATTGTTCAATTTCCACGTATATGTGGGCATTCTTCCCTTATTGTTATTGAAGACGAGTTTTAGGCCGTGGTGGTCCGATAGCACGCATGGGATTATTTCTATCTTTCTGTACCTGTTGAGGCCCGTTTTTTGACCAATTATATGGTCAATTTTGGAGAAAGTACCATGAGGAGCTGAGAAGAAGGTATATCCTTTTGCTTTAGGATAGAATGTTCTATAAATATCCGTTAAGTCCATTTGGCTCATGACTTCTCTTAGTCTGTCGACATCACTGTTTAATTTCTGTTTCCATGATCTGTCCATTGATGAGAGTGGGGTGTTGAAATCTCCCACTATTATTGTGTGAGGTGCAATGTGTGTTTTGAGCTTTAGTAAGGTTTCTTTTACGTATGTAGGTGCCCTTGTATTTGGGGCATAGATATTTAGGATTGAGAGTTCATCTTGGTGGATTTTTCCTTTGATGAATATGAAGTGTCCTTCCTTATCTTTTTTGATGACTTTTAGTTGGAAATTGATTTTATTTGATATTAGAATGGCTACTCCAGCTTGCTTCTTCTGACCATTTGCTTGGTAAGTTGTTTTCCAGCCTTTCACTCTGAGGTAGTGTCTGTCTTTGTCTCTGAGGTGTGTTTCCTCTGGCAGCAGAATGCAGGGTCCTCGTTGCGTATCCAGTTTGTTAATCTATGTCTTTTTATTGGGGAGTTGAGGCCATTGATATTGAGAGATATTAAGGAATAGTGATTATTGTTTCCCTTTATATTCATATTTGGATGTGAGGTTATGGTTGTGTGCTTTCATTCTCTTTGTTTTGTTGCCAAGACGATTAGTTTCTTGCTTCTTCTAGGGTATAGCTTGCCTCCTTATGTTGGGCTTTACCATTTATTATCCTTTGTAGTGCTGGATTTGTGGAAAGATATTGTGTAAATTTTGTTTTTTCATGGAATATCTTGGTTTCTCCATCAATGTTAATTGAGAGTTTTGCTGGATACAGTAACCTGGGCTGGCATTTGTGTTCTCTTAGGGTCTGTATGACATCAGTCCAGGATCTTCTGGCCTTCATAGTTTCTGGCGAGAAGTCTGGTGTGATTCTGATAGGTCTCCCTTTATATGTTACTTGACCTTTTTCCCTTACTGCTTTTAATATTCTTTCTTTATTTTGTGCGTTTGGTGTTTTGACAATTATGTGACGGGAGGTGTTTCTTTTCTGGTCCAATCTATTTGGAGTTCTGTAGGCTTCTTGTATGTCTATGGGTATCTCTTTTTTTAGGTTAGGGAAGTTTTCTTCTATGATTTTGTTGAAGATATTTACTGGTCCTTTGAGCTGGGAGTCTTCACTCTCTTCTATACCTATTATCCTTAGGTTTGATCTTCTCATTGAGTCCTGGATTTCCTGTATGTTTTGGACCAGTAGCTTTTTTCTGCTTTACATTATCTTTGACAGTTGAGTCAATGATTTCTATGGAATCTTCTGCTCCTGAGATTCTATCTTCCATCTCTTGTATTCTGTTGGTGAAGATTGTATCTACAGCTCCTTGTCTCTTCAATCCAGGGTTGTTTCCATGTGTTCTTTCTTGATTGCTTCTATTTCCATTTTTAATTCCTTCAACTGTTTGATTGTGTTTTCCTGGAATTCTTTCAGGGATTTTTGCGATTCTTTCAGGCATTTTTGCGATTCCTCTCTGTAGGCTTCTACTTGTTCTCTAAGGGAGTTCTTCATGTCTTTCTTGAAGTCCTCCAGCATCATGATCAAATATGATTTTGAAACTAGATCTTGCTTTTCTGGTGTGTTTGGATATTCCGTGTTTGCTTTGGTGGGAGAATTGGGCTCAGATGATGGCATGTAGTCTTGGTTTCTGTTGCTTGGGTTCCTGCGCTTGCCTCTCGCCATCAGATTATCTCTAGTGTTACTTTGTTCTGCTATTTCTGACAGTGGCTAGACTGACCTATAAGCCTGTGTGTCAGGAGTGCTGTAGACCTGTTTTCCTCTCTTTTAGTCAGTTACGGGGACAGAGTGTTCTGCTTTCGGGCGTGTAGTTTTTCCTCTCTACAGGTCTTCAGCTGTTCCTGTGGGCCTGTGTCTTGAGTTCACCAGGCAGCTTTCTTGCAGCAGAAAATTTGGTCTTACCTGTGGTCCTGAGGCTCAAGTTTGCTCGTGGGGTGCTGCCCACGGGCTCTCTGCAGCGGCAGCAACCAGGAAGACCTGTGCCGCCCCTTCCGGGAGCTTCAGTGCACCAGGCTTCCAGATGGTCTTTGGCTTTTTCCTCTGGCGTCTGAGATGTGTGTGCAGGGAGCAGTCTCTTCTGGTTTCCCAGGCTTATCTGCCTCTCTGAAGGTTTAGCTCTCCCTCCCACGGGATTTGGGTGCAGAGAACTGTTTATCCGGTCTGTTTCTTTCAGGTTCCTGCGGTGTCTCAGGCAGGGGTCCTGCCGCTCCTGGGCCCTCCCCCACGGGAGCCCAGAGGCCTTATACAGTTTCCTCTTGGGCCAGGGATGTGGGCAGGGGTGAGCAGTGTTGGTGGTCTCTTCCGCTCTGCAGCCTCAGGTGTGCCCACCTGACCAGGCGGTTGGGTCTCTCTCTCTCCGGGTCTGGGAGCAGAGAGCTGCTGCGGGCCGGGATCCGCGGGTGTGGGACTTCCGGTAAACACAGAACGTGCCCGGTCCTAGAGAAATTCTGCTTCCGTGTGTCCCAAGCTCACCAGGCAGCTTTCTTGCAGCAGAAAATTTGGTCTTACCTGTGGTCCCGAGGCTCAGGTTCACTCGTGGGGTGCTGCCCAGGGGCTCTCTGCAGCGGCAGCAACCAGGAAGACCTGTGCCGCCCCTTCCGGGAGCTTCAGTGCACCAGGCTTCCAGATGGTCTTTGGCTTTTTCCTCTGGCCTCGGAGATGTGTGTGCAGGGAGCAGTCTCTTCTGGTTTCCCAGGCTTGTCTGCCTCTCTGAAGGTTTAGCTCTCCCTCCCACGGGATTTGGGTGCAGAGAACTGTTTATCCGGTCTGTTTCTTTCAGGTTCTGGCGGTGTCTCAGGCAAGGGTCCTGCTGCTCCTGGGCCCTCCCCCATGGGAGCCCAGAGGCCTTATACAGTTTCCTCTTGGGCCAGGGATGTGGGCAGGGGTGAGCAGTGTTGGTGGTCTCTTCCGCTCTGCAGCCTCAGGTGTGCCCACCTGACCAGGCGGTTGGGTCTCTCTCTCACCGGGTCTGGGAGCAGAGAGCTCAAAAAGATTTTTAAGTTTACTGTTTTAACATTTCTATTATTTATGAAAACTTCCCATGAGTCCCTGTTACCTAGCAGAGTTACTTAAAAACCCCATTTTGATAGGGGTGTTGGGTTTTCTTAGTAATAAATTTTTAGCATGGTAATAACCATAATAATATCTAACATTTGTTTTCATGTTTGCTGGGTGACAAATGAGACATTTCCATTTTAGTCCTTTTCACACTTTACTCTCTACAACAATCCTGTAAATTTTATAATTTCACATACACCTGAAGATAAAAATGCAGTGTTTGGAGTGGCTGAGTGTCTTAGTCAATGATACAGAACTGTCTCTGGATTTGAATGTGGGTCTGTGTGACCCAAAATTGGGATGTCTTCCTTATACTCTGGGTATCATGATGCCATTCATTTCTGGATGCTTGGACTCCTGTGCAAAAACTTGTCTCTGCTTTCATTTTTCATTTTCACATCCATTAGGGCTTTCTCAGACATGAGGTATACCAGCTAGGACATCTGCATTATGACCTAGAGAAAATGGAGAGAAACTTAGGGACCTGCTGGATTAACCCAACACAGCAGCAAACAAAAACTGGAGAACTAAGGATAGAAATCAAGAAGTCTAGTGCTCTTTATGAATCTATCTGACTTACAAGACTCTCAGGGGTATTGGCCCTGACTTAGTTAAGGTTACTATTGTCATGAGGCAACATCATGATCTAAGGCAACTTGGAGAGAAAGGGGTTTATTCACCTTACACTTTCACATCATGATCCATTATTGAAGGAAGTTAGGGACAGGCTCTCACACAGGGAAGGAGTCTGGAAGCAGGTACTGCCAGGAAGGATGCAGAGGCCTGCTTAGTGAGTACTCCCCATGCCGTGCTCAGCCTGCTTTCTTATAGAACCCAGGTCCACCAACCCAGGGATGACAACACTCACAATGGACTGGGCCCTGCCACACTAATCACTGTTTAAAAAACTGTGCTACAAGCATGCCTGCAGCCCAATCTATGTAGGCATTTTTCTCATTTGAGGTTGCCTCCTCTCAGATAACTGCAGCTTGTTTTGGGTTGGATAAAAGGGGCCAGCACAGTCCCCAACTGTCCATGAGGCTGATGGCTATTTCTTCAATCAGAACTAGGTCTGGAAGTCAGGTGGACTGAACTTGCAGCTGAAGTACAGCCATAATCTGAGCCAGGAGCTGAGGAAAGCTTGACAGTCAGATGCCCTTTGATGGATATAGATGGATTAATTCTGTTTATTTAAAAATATTGAGAAAAGAAAATCTTTGAAACTCATGTGTCAAATAAACTCTTCAAAATCAGTGGATTAGGACTTTGGGTATCTTAAATCTCCTTTTTCTTGAGCAATAGAGACCTCTCAAACCATGGCAGACCTCCACAGTCTACACAGTGGGTTTTAGGAGAATATAACATTACTTTCTAAGCAAACACTGCTGTTAGAACTACATAAAATGTCCAGAAACATCCACAGTAGTTCACAATACTGCTGGATCTTTTCATTTTTCCCTCTCTTCACATGCAGCCCTCTCCCCAAACTTCAGAAGTATTTATGAAAATGTTCCCAATTCTGATGTGCTATAATTCCAAAGGCTGGAAACAAAGATAGAAATATTTATCATAATGCAAATATTAATACTTCAAATGAACAACTCAAAGACCATCTGGAACTCACATCCTTGAGTGCTCCAATAATTACAACTACTGTGACTGAATCATGCTTGTGCTTTCAAATGTTATTTCATGGGGTTACCACTAAAATTACAGATAGAGTTTCAATGGTGTTAGAGCAGAGGCACAAGTGAAAATTCCAAACCTTTAGAGGAAAAAGATAGGATAGGGGCATTAATGTAGGTTGCTTGGAATGAGGAAACAAGTTGTCAGAGTTCAAAGAAAACTTGAGAAGCCACTGGTCAATAAAAGCTAACTGATTCAGAGTGCCAGCCTTTATGCTGCTGAAAATAATCCATCCTTGGCACACTCATACAACCACAGCTACCCTTATCCCAGCGACGAAAGGCTACTTGCACAATGTTTTCACCTGATCAGGAGCAGACTAGATACTAGACACTGTCTTAGATTGAAAAGTAACTCTACAACATCCCAGGATTGGTCACCTGAAGGTATTGATTCTAAGATGGGAACTTAGGTACCTCTGTCATTACTATAATAATTCTCATGGTAACTCATCTTTTCTGCCATATCTTTTATTTACCAAATAGCTTGAGACCAAACGGAATCTTTATTACCATCACCATAGGACATGAGTTGTTTACTTTCATTTATAGGAAAAGGAAATTTCCTTTAAATCTCATAGGGAAAGGAAAATGGAAACCCAGCAGGGAGGAGGGGTTTTCTGGGGCTTAGATTAGGACATATCCATTTGCCACATGATCATGTGCTGACCAAAACTCTCTTTACTTAGTGTTCCAAAAAGTTTTCTCCAGTGAAGGTGGTGGGGGAGGATCATCTCAGCCTCTCTTGATTTCCCCTATAAGACACCCAAGACCATACAAAGAAGGCTTAATACCACATCAACCTAGAGTTAGGAGCCAGAGGAAACGCAAACAATTTCATCAATGCAACTTGTTAATTGGCACATCAAGTAAAAGCAACCCCAGCAGACAGTAACTCAATGCAGTAAGTTAGAATATAGAGATATTGAGCAGGGAGTGATGGATTGACTGGAAAATAAGAAGATTGACTGGGAAAGAGAAAATAAAGTGATATTGGCTTTCCGAGAGTGGGAAGGAAAGGGGGGAAGAGAAATCAATAGGAAGAAGTTGACTGGATGGAGTTTTGTGTTTACAGGTGCCCCTGGTAAGAATCTGGAGCTGTAGGAGCTAGAGGGTGGCTCAATCAGTAAATTACTCACTGTACAAGCATGAGGACCTGAGTCAATTCCCAGAAGCCATGTGAAAAGCCTGGCATGGTGTGTATACCCATAATGCACCACTGCAGAGGATCCCCGGGGGTCTCTGCCTAGCCTAATTGGCATGCACCCCGTCCCAGTAAGAGAACTTATAAAAAACGGTCTTTGATGTTCACACACACACGCATTGAATAAATGAAAAATAAGGATTAAGAAAAATGTCTAAAGTTATCTGTTGAGAAGTTTTTACCAGACTAACAAGGTGGAGGACAGGGAGTGGCTTTTTTCAGCACTTATAATTGTATTGAGCTAAAAATGAAGATGCTTGTTTGGGATAAAATATTCTGGTTTTCTTTATAGTTTTGTTAGCTCCTCTGCAACAGAGTTCCTGTGATTTTCCCTGAAGCAGAGGACTCTAAATATTCACCTTATGAAGATAAAAGCTTTCACGCCACTCATCCAGTCTCTGCTTGGTGGAAAATGTGCCTGTCACTAGTCATAAAGGAAGAAACCATCATACAAAAGACTGCCAGGATATCTCCAGGAACAAACTGCCCATAGCCTGTGTTTCACATGGGAAAATCTCTTTGAACCATGAAGAAGGAATTTCTTATATTTAAAAACTAAATCCTTATTATTAATACATCCAAAACCCATACAAAAATCCCAATAAAAAACCTGGTCTTTTCTCTACTTTGGACACTCTGAGTTTCCCAAGACAGTCCTCCCTCTTTTTCTGGGTCCCTTTTCCTTCCAGCTAAAATATCTAACCAGGGAGCTCCTGCTCAGTTTGTTTCTGTGTTTATAATCACCAGGGCACCTTCTCTAATATCAGGGATCACCTGGAGTCGCTGCAATGTCGGTTTTTTGAGAGTGATATAACCCTTCTCAATTTGTGGTGAGCTTTTGAGCTTAACTTGGGGAGGTAGTGTGCTGGATTGTCGCTGTCACCAAAGAAACCCTGAGCCAGTGGCTTCTAAATTTATTATCTTATACAAGAAAAATAAAGAACCAAAACAAAGACTGAGCAGAGCAAATGTGATGGGGAATAAGGGGAACATGAGAAAAATCCTTATGGTATAAAAGAGGCTCTGAGGAAAAGAAAAATCTGCTGTCCAATCCAGTCCCCTTTTATGGTTTTTGAGATTGAAGTTGAATTGGGAATGAGGTCATTTTTATTGAGATTGATCATTTTGAAGACTGAATTATTGAGGATTCTGCCTTCCTTATGCACATACCCTTCCCTGGTCTGTAGAGGTAACGAAAACAAGAGAGTGGTCATGAATGACTTCCTCGTGATCCACCATGGACCCCGCCCTTGTAAAGGAGAGTTTAAGTCCTCTCTCAGCTGCAGAGCTGGTTCATGACTCAGATAACAGGATGACTCAAATTCCCTGTGAATGAGGAAAAGAGAACGATGAGCAAGGAGCTTAAATTGGGGAAGGGAGAGGGGTCATTTTGGAGGGAGAAGCATTAAAGACCAATTCTCAAATTCATCTGGAAAAGCAAAAAAAATAAAAATAAAAATAAAAACAAACAAACAAACAAAAACAAAAAACAGAATAGCAAAAACAATTCTTAATGATAAAATAACTTCTGGGGGAGTCACCTTCTCTGACCTCAAACTATATTACAGAACAATAGTGATAAAAAACCACATGGTATTAGTACAGACACAGACATGTCGATCAACGGAATAGAATTGAAGACCCAGAAATAAACCCACACACTTACAGATACTTGATCTTTGAAAAAGAAGCCAGAAATATACAACAGAAAAAAGAAAACATCTTCAATAAATGGTGCTGGCCTAACTGGAAATCTGTATGTAGAAAAATGAAAATAGATCCATATTTGTCACCTGGCACAAAGCTCAAGTCCAAGTGCATCAAGGACTTCAACATAAAACCAGATACACTGAATCTAATAAAAGCGAACGTGGAAAATAGCCTCGAACTCATTGGCATATGGGGAAATTTCCTAAACAGAACTCCAAAGGCTCACACTCTAAGATCAAGAATTGATAAATGGGACCTCATGAAATTGGAAAAGGGCATAGCAATAGGACAAATCGGCAACATACAGATTGGGAAAAAATCTTGACTAACCCCACATCTGAGAGAGGGCTAATATCCAAAATGTATAAAGAACTCAAGAAGTTAACCACGAAGAAACCAAACAACCCAATCAAAAAATGGGGTATAGAACTAGACAGAATTCATAGCAGAGGAGTCTCCAATGGCTGAGAAGCACTTAAAGAAATGTTCAAAGACCTTATTGTTTCAGGGAAATGCAAATCAAAATAACCTTGAGACTGCACCTTATACCAATCAGAATGGCTAAGATCAAAAACTCAGATGAGTGAGGAGCTTAAATTGGGGAAGGGAGAGGGGTCAATTTGGAAGAAGGAGGGAGAAGCATTAAAGACCAATGCTCGACCTTGACAGCACATGTTGGCAAGGATGTGGAGAAAGAGGAACATACCTCCATTGCTCAAGGGATTGGAAACCACTCTGGAAATCAATCTGGTGGTTCCTCAGAAAATTGGAAATAGACCTACCTGAAGACCCAGCTATACCATTCCACAGGGACACACGTTACACTATGTTAATAGCAGCCTTATTTGCGATAGCCAAAAGCTGGAAACAACCCAGATGTTCCACAATAGAAGAATGGATACAGAAAATGTGGTTCATTTACACAATGGAATACTACTCAGCAATTAAGAACAAAGACAACATGAGTTTTGCAGGCAAACAGGTGGAAATAGAAAATATCATCCTGCGTGAGGTACCTCAGACCCAAAAGGATATACATAGTATGTACTCACTCATGAGTGGATATTAGCAAAAAAAAAAAAAGTATAGAATTACCAGGATACAATCCACAGAACTCAAGAAGGCTAACAAGCCAAAGGACCCAAGTAAGGACGCCTCAATCCCACCTGAGAGGCAGATGAAAGCAATCACAGGAGGAGGAGACGAGAGGGAGGGATCTGGGAGGGAGAGGTGACAGGGAAAGGAAGAGGGGAGGGCAGGACTGAAGTCCTAAGGGCCAGCAGAAATAATGGAGACAGCAATCTCAGGAAGTAGGAGGTAAGAGGGCCCTCTAGAATGTACCAGAAACCTGGGAGGTGAGAGACTCTCATGACTCGAAGGAAGGGACCTTAGATGAAATGCCCTACAGTGGATAAAGGGAACTTGTAGGGTTCACCTCCAGTAGAAAAACAGGGCATCGAGTGGAGGGATGGGGTTGCCACCCCACAGTCAAAAACTCTCACCCAGAATGGTTCCTATCTAAAAGAACTGCCAGGACAAAAATGGAGACGAGTCTGAGGAAAAGGAGGTCCAGTGGCAGGCCCAAATTGGGATCCAGCTCAGCGGGAGGCGCCAAGGCCTGACACTATTACTGATGCTATGGTGTACTTGTAAACAGGGGCTTATCATGACTGCCCTCATGAAAGACTCAACAAGCATCTGAAAGAGTCAAATGCAAATATTTACACTGAACCAATAGACAGAAGCTGGTGACCCCTATGGTTGGATTAGGGAAAAGCTGGAAGAAGCTGAGGAGCACGACCCTATAGGAAGACTAGCAGTCTCAACTAACCTGGACTTCTGGGATCTCTCAGACACTGAGCCAACAACCAGGCAGCATATACCAGCTGACATGAGGCCCTTAACACATATATACAGCAGAGGATTGCCAAGTCTGGACTCAGAGAAAATACACCTAACCCTCAAGAGACTTGGGGCCCCAGGGTGTGGGGAGTTCTGGTGGGGTGGGGTGGTAGGGACATCCTCTTGGAGATGGGATGAGGGAGGTATGGGATTTGAAACAGTTGGAGGGTGGATCAAGCTGGGGATAGTGTCTGAACTGTAAAAAAGATTAAAGAATAAGTAAGAAAAAAGAAAAAAAGATATTTCAAAAGCCATAGAAATCATAGTATTTTTTATTTTTCTAAAACTACATACAGCTTCCTGGTTGCTGCCGCCGCAGAGAGCCCATGGGCAGCACCCCGCGAGCAAACTTGAGCCTTGGAACTGCAGGTAGGACCAACTTTTCCCCTGCAAGAAACCTGCCTGGTGAACTCAGGACACACAGAGGCAAAATTCCTCTAAGGCCGGGCACTTCCTGTGTTTACCGGAAGTCCCACACCGGCGGATCCCGGACCGCAGCAGCTCTCTGCTCCCAAACCCCGTGGGAGAGAGACCTCACCGCCTGATCAGGTGGGCACTCCTGAGGCTGCAGAGCGGAGGAGACCACCAACACTGCCCACCCCTGCCCACATCCCTGGCCCAAGAGGCAACTGTATAAGGCCTCTGGGTTCCCATAGGGGAGGGCCCGGGAGCGGCAGGACCCCTGCGCCTGAGACACTGCCGGAACCTTAAGGAAACAGACCGGATAAACAGTTCTCTGCAACCAAATCCCGTGGGAGGGAGAGCTGAACCTTCAGACAGGCAGACACGCCTGGGAAACCAGAAGAGACTGCACTCTGTGCACATCCAGGCGCCAGAGGAAAACACCAAACGTCATCTGAAACCCTGGTGCACGGAGGCTCCCGGAAGGAACGGCACAGATTTTCCCAGTTGCTGCCACAGCGGAGAGGACTTAGGCAGTACCCCACGAGCAAACTTGAGCCTTGGAACCACAGGTAGGACCAACTTTTCCCCTGCAAGAAACCTGCCTGGTGAACTCAAGACACAGGCCCACAGGAACAGCTGAAGACCTGTAGAGAGGAAAAACTACACGCCCGAAAGCAGAACACTCTGTCCCCATAACTGGCTGAAAGAAAACAGGAAAACAGGTCTACAGCACTCCTGACACACAGGTTATAGGACAGTCTAGCCACTATCAGAAATAGCAGAACAAAGTAACACTAGAGATAATCTGATGGCGAGAGGCAAGCGAAGAAACCCAAGCAACAGAAACCAAGACTACATGGCATCATCGGAGCCCAATTCTCCCACCAAAGCAAACACGGAATATCCAAACACACCAGAAAAGCAAGACCTAGTTTCAAAATCATATTTGATCATGATGCTGGAGGACTTCAAGAAAGACATAAAGAACTCCCTTAGAGAACAAGTAGAAGCCTACAGAGAGGAATCGCAAAAATCCCTGAAAGAATTCCAGGAAAACACAATCAAACAGTTGAAGGAATTAAAAATGGAAATAGAAGCAATCAAGAAAGAACACATGGAAACAACCCTGGACATAGAAAATCAAAAGAAAAGACAAGGAGCTGTAGATACAAGCTTCACCAACAGAATTCAAGAGATGGAAGAGAGAATCTCGGGAGCAGAAGATTCCATAGAAATCATTGACTCAACTGTCAAAGATAATGTAAAGCGGAAAAAGCTACTGGTCCAAAACATACAGGAAATCCAGGACTCAATGAGAAGATCAAACCTAAGGATAATAGGTATAGAAGAGAGTGAAGACTCCCAGCTCAAAGGACCAGTAAATATCTTCAACAAAATCATAGAAGAAAACTTCCCTAACCTAAAAAAAGAGATACCCATAGGCATACAAGAAGCCTACAGAACTCCAAATACATTGGACCAGAAAAGAAACACCTCCCGTCACATAATTGTCAAAACACCAAACGCACAAAATAAAGAAAGAATATTAAAAGCAGTAAGGGAAAAAGGTCAAGTAACATATAAAGGCAGACCTATCAGAATCACACCAGACTTCTCGCCAGAAACTATGAAGGCCAGAAGATCCTGGACAGATGTCATACAGACCCTAAGAGAACACAAATGCCAGCCCAGGTTACTGTATCCTGCAAAACTCTCAATTAACATAGATGGAGAAACCAAGATATTCCATGACAAAATCAAATTTACACAATATCTTTCTACAAGTCCAGCACTACAAAGGATAATAAAGGGTAAAGCCCAACATAAGGAGGCAAGCTATACCCTAGAAGCAAGAAACTAATCATCTTGGCAACAAAACAAAGAGAATGAAAGCACACAAACATAACCTCACTTCCAAATATGAATATAAGGGGAAGCAATAATCACTATTCCTTAATATCTCTCAATATCAATGGCCTCAACTCCCCAATAAAAAGACATAGATTAACAAACTGGATACGCAACGAGGACCCTGCATTCTGCTGCCTACAGGAAACACACCTCAGAGACAAAGACAGACATTACCTCAGAGTGAAAGGCTGGAAAACAATTTTCCAAGCAAATGGTCAGAAGAAGCAAGCTGGAGTAGCCATTCTAATATCAAATAAAATCAATTTTCAACTAAAAGTCATCAAAAAAGATAAGGAAGGACACTTCATATTCATCAAAGGAAAAATCCACCAAGATGAACTCTCAATCCTAAATATCTATGCCCCAAATACAAGGGCACCTACATATGTAAAAGAAACCTTACGAAAGCTCAAAACACACATTGCACCTCACACAATAATAGTGGGAGATTTCAACACCCCACTCTCATCAAGGGACAGATCATGGAAACAGAAATTAAACAGTGATGTCGACAGACTAAGAGAAGTCATGAGCCAAATGGACTTAACGGATATTTATAGAACATTCTATCCTAAAGCAAAAGGATATACCTTCTTCTCAGCTCCTCATGGTACTTTCTCCAAAATTGATCATATAAGTGGTCAAAAAACGGGCCTCAACAGGTACAGAAAGATAGAAAGAATCCCATGGGTGCTATCGGACCACCACGGCCTAAAACTGGTCTTCAATAACAATAAGGGAAGAATGCCCACATATACGTGGAAATTGAACAATGCTCTACTCAATGATAACCTGGTCAAGGAAGAAATAAAGAAAGAAATTAAAAACTTTTTAGAATTTAATGAAAATGAAGGTACAATATACCCAAACTTATGGGACACAATGAAAGCTGTGCTAAGAGGAAAACTCATAGCGCTGAGTGCCTGCAGAAAGAAACAGGAAAGAGCATATGTCAGCAGCTTGACAGCACACCTAAAAGCTCTAGAACAAAAAGAAGCAAATACACCCAGGAGGAGTAGAAGGCAGGAAATAAACTCAGAGCTGAAATCAACCAAGTAGAAACAAAAAGGACCATAGAAAGAATCAACAGAACCAAAAGTTGGTTCTTTGAGAAAATCAACAAGATAGATAAACCCTTAGCCAGACTAACGAGAGGACACAGAGAGTGCGTCCAAATTAACAAAATCAGAAATGAAAAGGGAGACATAACTACAGATTCAGAGGAAATTCAAAAAATCATCAGATCTTACTATAAAAACCTATATTCAACAAAACTTGAAAATCTTCTGGAAATGGACAATTTCCTAGACAGATACCAGGTATCGAAGTTAAATCAGGAACAGATAAACCAGTTAAACAACCCCATAACTCCTAAGGAAATAGAAGCAGTCATTAAAGGTCTCCCAACCAAAAAGAGCCCAGGTCCAGACGGGTTTAGTGCAGAATTCTATCAAACCTTCATAGAAGACCTTATACCAATATTATCCAAACTATTCCACAAAATTGAAACAGATGGAGCCCTACCGAATTCCTTCTATGAAGCCACAATTACTCTTATACCTAAACCACACAAAGACCCAACAAAGAAAGAGAACTTCAGACCAATTTCCCTTATGAATATCGATGCAAAAATACTCAATAAAATTCTGGCAAACCGAATTCAAGAGCACATCAAAACAATCATCCACCATGATCAAGTAGGCTTCATCCCAGGCATGCAGGGATGGTTTAATATAAGGAAAACCATCAACGTGATCCATCATATAAACAAACTGAAAGAACAGAACCACATGATCATTTCATTAGATGCTGAGAAAGCATTTGACAAAATTCAACACCCCTTCATGATAAAAGTCCTGGAAAGAATAGGTATTCAAGGCCCATACCTAAACATAGTAAAAGCCATATACAGCAAACCAGTTGCTAACATTAAACTAAATGGAGAGAAACTTGAAGCAATCCCACTAAAATCAGGGACTAGACAAGGCTGCCCACTCTCTCCCTACTTATTCAATATAGTTCTTGAAGTTCTAGCCAGAGCAATCGGACAACAAAAGGAGATCAAGGGGATACAGATCGGAAAAGAAGAGGTCAAAATATCACTATTTGCAGATGATATGATAGTATATTTAAGTGATCCCAAAAGTTCCACCAGAGAACTACTAAAGCTGATAAACAACTTCAGCAAAGTGGCTGGGTATAAAATTAACTCAAATAAATCAGTTGCCTTCCTCTATACAAAAGAGAAACAAGCCGAGAAAGAAATTAGGGAAACGACACCCTTCATAATAGACCCAAATAATATAAAGTACCTCGGTGTGACTTTAACCAAGCAAGTAAAAGATCTGTACAATAAGAACTTCAAGACACTGAGGAAAGAAATTGAAGAAGACCTCAGAAGATGGAAAGATCTCCCATGCTCATGGATTGGCAGGATTAATATAGTAAAAATGGCCATTTTACCAAAAGCAAACTACAGATTCAATGCAATCCCCATCAAAATACCAATCCAATTCTTCAAAGAGTTAGACAGAACAATTTGCAAATTCATCTGGAATAACAAAAAACCCAGGATAGCTAAAGCTATCCTCAACAATAAGAGGACTTCAGGGGGAATCACTATCCCTGAACTCTAGCAGTATTACAGAGCAATAGTGATAAAAACTGCATGGTATTGGTACAGAGACAGACAGATAGACCAATGGAATAGAATTGAAGACCCAGAAATGAACCCACACACCTATGGTCACTTGATTTTTGACAAAGGAGCCAAAACCATCCAATGGAAAAAAGATAGCATTTTCAGCAAATGGTGCTGGTTCAACTGGAGGGCAACATGCAGAAGAATGCAGATCGATCCATGCTTATCACCCTGTACAAAGCTTAAGTCCAAGTGGATCAAGGACCTCCACATCAAACCAGACACACTCAAACTAATAGAAGAAAAACTAGGGAAGCATCTGGAACACATGGGCACTGGAAAAAATTTCCTGAACAAAACACCAATGGCTTATGCTCTAAGATCAAGAATCGACAAATGGGATCTCATAAAACTGCAAAGCTTCTGTAAGGCAAAGGACACTGTGGTTAGGACAAAACGACAACCAACAGATTGGGAAAAGATCTTTACCAATCCTATAACAGATAGAGGCCTTATATCCAAAATATACAAAGAACTCAAGAAGTTAGACCGCAGGGAAACAAATAACCCTATTAAAAAATGGGGTTCAGAGCTGAACAAAGAATTCACAGCTGAGGAATGCCGAATGGCTGAGAAACACCTAAAGAAATGTTCAACATCTTTAGTCATAAGGGAAATGCAAATCAAAACAACCCTGAGATTTCACCTCACACCAGTGAGAATGGCTAAGATCAAAAACTCAGGTGACAGCAGATGCTGGCGAGGATGTGGAGAAAGAGGAACACTCCTCCATTGTTGGTGGGATTGCAGACTGGTAAAACCATTCTGGAAATCAGTCTGGAGGTTCCTCAGAAAATTGGACATTGAACTGCCTGAGGATCCAGCCATACCTCTCTTGGGCATATACCCAAAAGATGCCTCAACATATAAAAGAGACACGTGATCCACTATGTTCATTGCAGCCTTATTTATAATAGCCAGAAACTGGAAAGAACCCAGATGCCCTTCAACAGAGGAATGGATACAGAAAATGTGGTACATCTACACAATGGAATATTACTCAGCTATCAAAAACAACGAGTTTATGAAATTCGTAGGCAAATGGTTGGAACTGGAAAATATCATCCTGAGTGAGCTAACCCACTCACAGAAAGACATACATGGTATGCACTCATTGATAAGTGGCTATTAGCCCAAATGCTTGAATTACCCTAGATCCCTAGAACAAAGGAAACTCAAGACGGATGATCAAAATGTGAATGCTTCACTCCTTCTTTAAATGAGGAAAAAGAATACCCTTGGCAGGGAAGGGAGAGGCAAATATTAAAACAGAGACGGAAGGAACACCCATTCAGAGCCTGCCCCACAGGTGGCCCATACATATACAGCCACCCAATTAGACAAGATGGATGAAGCAACGAAGTGCAGACCGACAGGAGCCGGATGTAGATCGCTCCTGAGAGACACAGCCAGAATACAGCAAATACAGAGGCGAATGCCAGCAGCAAACCACTGAACTGAGAATAGGTCCCCCGTTGAAGGAATCAGAGAAAGAACTGGAAGAGCTTGAAGGGGCTCGAGACCCCAAAAGTACAACAATGTCAAGCAACCAGAGCTTCCAGGGACTAAGCCACTACCTAAAGACTATACATGGACTGACCCTGGACTCTGTCCCCATAGGTAGCAATGAATATCCTAGTAAGAGCACCAGTGGAAGGGGAAGCCCTGGGTCCTGCTAAGACTGAACCCCCAGTGAACTAGACTATGCGGGGAGGGTGGCAATGGGGGGAGGTTTGGGAGGGGAACACCCACAAGGAAGGGGAGGGGGGAGGGTGATGTCTGTCCGGAAACCGGGAAAGGGAATAACACTTGAAATGTATATAAGAAATACTCAAGATAATAAAAAAAATTAAAAAAAAAAGATCTGTACAATAAGAACTTCAAGACACTGAGGAAAGAAATTGAAGAAGACCTCAGAAGATGGAAAGATCTCCCATGCTCATGGATTGGCAGGATTAATATAGTAAAAATGGCCTTTTTACCAAAAGCAATCTACAGATTCAATGCAATCCCCATCAAAATACCAATCCAATTCTTCAAAGAGTTAGACAGAACAATTTGCAAATTCATATGGAATAACAAAAAACCCAGGATAGCTAAAGCTATCCTCAACAATAAAAGGACTTCAGGGGGAATCACTATCCCTGAACTCAAGCAGTATTACAGAGCAATAGTGATAAAAACTGCATGGTTTTGGTACAGAGACATACAGATAGACCAATGGAATAGAATTGAAGACCCAGAAATGAACCCACACACCTATGGTCACTTGATTTTTGACAAAGGAGCCAAAACCATCCAATGGAAAAAAGATAGCATTTTCAGCAAATGGTGCTGGTTCAACTGGAGGGCAACATGTAGAAGAATGCAGATCGATCCATGCTTATCACCCTGTACAAAGTTTAAGTCCAAGTGGATCAAGGACCTCCACATCAAACCAGACACACTCAAACTAATAGAAGAAAAACTAGGGAAGCATCTGGAACACATGGGCACTGGAAAAAATTTCCTGAACAAAACACCAATGGCTTATGCTCTAAGATCAAGAATCGACAAATGGGATCTCATAAAACTGCAAAGCTTCTGTAAGGCAAAGCACACTTTGGTTAGGACAAAACGGCAACCAACAGATTAGGAAAAGATCTTTACCAATCCTACAACAGATAGAGGCCTTATATCCAAAATATACAAAGAACTCAAGAAGTTAGACCGCAGGGAAACAAATAACCCTATTAAAAAATGGGGTTCAGAGCTAAACAAAGAATTCACAGCTGAGGAATGCCGAATGGCTGAGAAACACCTAAAGAAATGTTCAACATCTTTAGTCATAAGGGAAATGCAAATCAAAACAACCCTGAGATTTCACCTCACACCAGTGAGAATGGCTAAGATCAAAAACTCAGGTGACAGCAGATGCTGGCGAGGATGTGGAGAAAGAGGAACACTCCTCCATTGTTGGTGGGATTGCAGACTGGTACAACCATTCTGGAAATCAGTCTGGAGGTTCCTCAGAAAATTGGACATTGAACTGCCTGAGGATCCAGCTATACCTCTCTTGGGCATATACCCAAAAGATGCCTCAACATATAAAAGAGACACGTGCTCCACTATGTTCATTGCAGCCTTATTTATAATAGCCAGAAACTGGAAAGAACCCAGATGCCCTTCAACAGATGAATGGATACAGAAAATGTGGTACATCTACACAATGGAATATTACTCAGCTATCAAAAACAACGAGTTTATGAAATTCGTAGGCAAATGGTTGGAACTGGAAAATATCATCCTGAGTGAGCTAACCCAATCACAGAAAGACATACATGGTATGCACTCATTGATAAGTGGCTATTAGCCCAAATACTTGAATTACCCTAGATCCCTAGAACAAACGAAACTCAAGATGGGTGATCAAAATGTGAATGCTTCACTCCTTCTTTAAATGAGGAAAAAGAATACCCTTGGCAGGGAAGGGAGAGGCAAAGATTAAAACAGAGACTGAAGGAACACCCATTCAGAGCCTGCCCCACATGTGGCCCATACATATACAGCCACCCAATTAGACAAGATGGATGAAGCAAAGAAGTGCAGACCGACAGGAGCCGGATGTAGATCGCTCCTGAGAGACACAGCCAGAATAGAGCAAATACAGAGGCGAATGCCAGCAGCAAACCACTGAACTGAGAATAGGTCCCCCGTTGAAGGAATCAGAGAAAGAACTGGAAGAGCTTGAAGGGGCTCGAGACCCCATATGTACAACAATGTCAAGCAACCAGAGCTTACAGGGACTAAGCCAGTACCTAAAGACTATACATGGACTGACCCTGGACTCTGACCCCATAGGTAGCAATGAATATCCTAGTAAGAGCACCAGTGGAAGGGGAAGCCCTGGGTCCTGCTAAGACTGAACCCCCAGTGAACTAGACTATGGGGGTGAGGGCGGCAATGGGGGGAGGGTTGGGAGGGGAGCACCCATAAGGAAGGGGAGGGGGCAGGGGGATGTTTGCCCGGAAACCGGGAAAGGGAATAACACTCGAAATGTATATAAGAAATACTCAAGTTAATAAAAAAAAAACTACATACAACACACTAAGGATAATAATATATATATGTATGTATGTATGTATGTATATATATATATATATATATATATATATATATTAAAGAGTCTTTCTTCACATCTGTTTACCTTGTGTTTAAAGGAATAGTACCTCTTCTACTCCCCAAAGCAAATATTGACTAAACATTTGGAAAATAAATTCTGTAATTAGAGAGACACTAATTCCTCTGGGAATACCCCATCAGAGATTAAAATTCTAAGAAGCTATTATGAGAAAATAGAAGGTCATTTATTTTAACAAAGAAAAAATGTAAATCATTCCACTTCATACACTTAACAAATACTTATGGTGTGGAATATTTAATCTTAGGATCAGATATATCCATTTCTATGAGTTCAGCAAAATTTATTCTAGCTCTTAAAATAGCAGTATCTCATTTGTCATTCCTGACTGTTTAAATTGCAGCTCTTACGAGTTTGTTTTCCATTTTCTGGTTTTGAATTTTCCCACTCACTACACATGTGTGCACCGAACTTTCCTGTTACTCTCTTGCACCTTCATATGTTTTGACTTCCCAAATTAACTGTGGTTGAGCTCTGCCCCCGCATTCATGGTCCTGAGTAATCCTGTCTCTTGAAGTACTTGTTCATTTCCAAGAAAAATATGGCAGAAGTTATGGGAAAGAATATGGGCTACGGGGTTGTAAATACTGGCTTCAAACCTGGATGCCCTTTAATTCTCTTGTTTGCTCTTTCTAGGAGAAGTCAGCTGATTGTTTGGAAGTCCAAGTGGCAGGGGACTAAGAAGTTAGTGGCTCTATAGCCAAAAGCAAGCAAGAAACAGGTTCTTATTTCCATAGACCATGAAATGTTGAAGCTGTTAGTGTTGGCATAAATAAGTACAGAAGCAAAATTCCCTTCCACCCAATCTTCACATGAGACTGCTAGATCGAGGTGTTTGGGGGAAGAGGAGGACAGGGTTGGGGAAGAGACACAGAGGCACTTGGCTAAATGGCACAAAAACTCTCCATGTACAGAAATGATTAGATACTAAATGATTGATGTTTTAACATATTAATTATGAGAGTACTTTATGCAGAGCAGGTAACTGACACTTTTAAGTTTTGTCCAGATCCATACCACACACAAGCTGCTCAGGCACCCCACTCTTAACACCATGGAGGCCTTCAGCTGATAAACCCTAATAGGCAATCCCACCACTAGTCTGCACTTCACAAACACTGAAGACTAACAAGGGAATGTCTGCTGCCCAGCACACTGGTGGCCACACTTTGTTTCTTGTAGCCTCAAGATTCTGATACTAGTTCCTGGGCCCAGTTGAGTCTCGTGGAGAGAGCAGAACCAACTGGCAAGTGCCTGAAGTGACTTACCCTTCCTATTTCATTTCTTCAGAAGAGTTGACTCTTAAATCTGCCACCTCTGTTCTTCCTACCACACCTAGTCAGCTAGACAACAGCTTCAAGTTCAATTCGGAGTTTCATATTCAAATCTCCTATTTCTAATGCCTTTTCTTTTCATCTTTACTCTGTCTGTATGTATCCTATATGTGTGTGTAAGCATGTGTGTGTGTGTGTGTCTGTCTGTCTGTCTGTCTGTCTGTCTGTGTCTGTGTCTGTGTCTGTGTATGCATATGGAGGTCAGAGGACAAACTAAGGTTTAACTCCTCAGACACTACTTTTTTATTGTTGTTTGTTTTGTTGTTTGCTTGTTTTTGTTTTGTTTTATTTCTGAGACAGGGTCTATCACTGTCCTAGACCTCACCAGTTATACTAAGCTGGCCGAATAGTAAATCTCAGGCATATGTTTATCTCTACCTCCCCAGTGCTAGAATTACAAATATGTACCACCCTGTCAGGAGTTTCTATGTAGGTTCTAGAAATCAAACTTTTGCAAGGCAAGCACTCTAGTGTCTAAGCCATCTCTCTAAATGTTCTAATGCTTTTATATTTCTTTTTCATGAAAGCAAAAAAAAAAATTGGAAACACTTGGGCATTTCTATGTCAGTGTGCAAAACACAAAGCCAAGCACATCCAAAGATCTCATCGCTTCCATTCAAGAGTTAATATTGGCTAAAAACAAACAAAAACCCAAGGCTTTACAAGACAAGATAGGGTGGATGAGCTGCAAGGAGCTCCAGAAGCCTCAGCTGTTACACGGCATTGAACCTCAGTGTTGCAAGTTTCATGCTAAAAGCCAGACTGATGTCTATGTGAATGCTGTACCTTGCCTTCCTATGAAAACAGCTCTCCAACACTCTGAGTGTTTGTACATCCAGTAGTGCTTCAATCTGGAAAGTCTGACTATGGCAAACCAATGCTGAACTCTCATCACCGTGAACTCAGTCTTTCAGTCAGAGACCTGGAAACAGAGAACACTGTTCAGAAGAACACAGAACAAAATGTGGCGCTTTTTTTCTTTTACTCTTTCAAAGAAGAGGAACAATACGCAAGGGAGAGGAAGGCCTTTCCTTTCAGAATAGAAAATGCCTTTTGCTTGCTTACAATAAACAATTATAAACACCCAGATTCCATGTCCCAAGGTTAGGCCAGCCCAGGAGCCACTGATAGGGAAAAAGTAATGGCTTTGAATGGCATAAGCAGACACCTTCCATTCTTTGCACCACACTCCCTGCAGTGACTCAGTCAGCCCCCTCCCCAACAGGTAATTTTTCTGTGGTCTTTCCAGACACAGATACAACATGCTTTTATTTTATGAGAGCACAGCAGGGAAATGGGCCAGTCAAGAAGCACTCAGCCTGGTCCTTCTAAAACAAGGCTGGGGCCAACAGGCCAGTCTGTCTGATGGCATTTTCTCACTGAGGTTCCCTTTTCTCGGATGACACTAGTTTGTGTCAAGTCAACAACAAAAGTAACATACTGCTCAACTAAGGCATGCTGTTCCTCAGAGGCTACTTATTTCCTGTGCTTTTTGCCTGCAAATCTACAGTCATCAGTTTTCCCAAACAAACAAAACTATTAAAATATACATAAGGAGGGACTTATTAGATTGGTTTCCATCTCCTGTAGGCTGGAGAATCAGGGAAATTGGCAGCTGCCAGCTATAGAATCTGGAAGCTTCAGGACAAAAAGGACCAATGATGTAACTCCAATCTAAGACCAGTGGCCTAGAAGCCCATAGAAAGTCAAGAGGACAAGTGCAAAGCCTGAGGTTAAATAATCCAAAAGTAGCAGCAGCAGAAAACGCTCCTGCCCAAGATACATTGAGCGGGTACTCACATGAGCTCCCCATTCTGTTTTGTGTTGCATCTGGAACCCTCACCTGTTGGATGGTGCCACCCATGTACAGTGGGTCTTTCCCACTCAGTTCACTGACCCACTCTAATCCTCCCTGAAACTTCCTCAGAGACATAGTCACAAGTGTTCTTTGCCAGTTTTCTAGGTGTCTCAATCTAATTAGGCTGAAAAGCAAGATTAACAGACATACCACACCAACAAGTTTTCTCAATATGCACTCCGACATTCTCACAGCCCAAAGCCTGTTCCGGGTCCGTTAATTTAAAATTAAATGTGTCATGGCTGGGAAGGTAGCTTGGTGACAGAATGCTAAAGGTCCTAGATTCGTTTCCCTGTACTACAAAATTAATCAATTAACTCACTCTGGCCTTAGCATGGTTGGAGACACTAAGGTGTCCAAGGCCAGATTCCACTGTTCTTATATACCATGCATGGTGAAGCATAAAAGTCACTGACTCCAATTCCCAGCCACCCAATCATGTTATAATTTTTACTTAACCTTTAAATAGTTCTTTGAGGCAGGAAATAGTATCTTAGACAGTAGCTAAAACATGCTTAGTCTTTTTTTTAATATATCAGTATTTGTGTGTCCCTTCACACACTGACTCAGAAGACATGCATATTATCCAGAGGCCTGAGCCAAAGCTTATCATTCAGCATCCCTGTTACACTCATTCAGATCAGATGTGACACTAACTCCATGGTGGTTATTGCAGTTTCCAATCAGAACCAACCAAATGTAGTCCTCATCTCTAAAGAAAACAACACAATGACTCTGAAGAAAAACAAAAAGATACAACATGTCCACTGGACATTTGGTCAGAGTCAAGTGTCTAAATCAGACAAAGAGTGGATGGCTCTACCACATCATCATGGTATGATACCAGGTTCTTAACCTGTAAAATGCAGACAGCCAGTCATGCCTATCTCATAAAACTCTCAGAAGTAGTAATAGAGTTGAAACCTGTGGCATGTGGTACTTGCCAACACATGCTTAGTGCTCAATGGGTATACTGACTAGTTTTGGGGTGTTGTTGTTGTTGTTGTTGTTGTTGTTATTGTTTTGGTTTGTTTGTTGACTGTTTGTATCCACTTGACACAAGCTAATGTCATTTGGGAAGAAGAAACCTCAATTAAGAAAATGCTTCCGGGGGTTGGAGATTTAGCTCAGTGGTAGAGCACTTGCCTAGCAAGTGCAAGGCCCTGGGTTCGGTCCCCAGCTCTGGGAAAAAAGAAAAAAGAAAAAAGAAAATGCTTCCATTAAAACTGGTCTGTAAACAAGTCTGTGGTAGCATTTTCTTGATTAGTGATTGATGTGGCCCAGACCTTTGTGGGCAGTGCCACCACTGGGAAAGTTGTCCTGGGGTGTATAAGAAAGGAAGATGGGAAGATATGGGGGGAGGGCAAACCATTCCAATCCTTTCTCCAGATTTCTACCCTACTTGAATTCCTACTCTGCTTGATTTGCTACCTTTACTTCTCTCAATGATGGCCTATGATTGGGACACGTAAACAAAATAAACCCTTTATCTCTAAGCTGCTTTTGGTCACAGTGTTTATCACAGCAACAAAAACAAACTAGGACAATGAGTGACTCAGCACTCATGCCCTTGCATACTCAGCATCTATGCCTATGTAGGCCTTCAGTCTTGATAGAGCATGAGTTTAAACATCAAGGACACAAGAAAATAATTTCTCTGGATGCTATAAGTGTCAGCTTATGTAATTTGCAAGTTGTTCATCACAAGAACACTGGGCATCGAGTTCAGTAAACTCTTGCTTGAGTCTAAGAAAGGCTTTTGATCTCTGATCACTTGGCAATGTCTTCTGTCTGCTTACTGTGCCTCCAGGTGAGTAAAACCAACCTGCAGAATCAAGAGCATTTGCTTACTAGTCAGAGAAAGGAGATGCAGTTGGATCTTACCTCAGCCATAAGAAATTGAACAGGGAAAGTTGCTTCCATTTGATCTTTCTCTCTGAGAGATACATCTCCTCATAGAAACCCACAGAAAAAGAAAATCTAGGCATGGGCCCAACCATTCAGGATTCATGGACCCACTACATGACTCTAAGCCAACATTAAACTATGAGTCACATTCAAAACTACTAATGTCTAGGTCTCATCCTGGGGAATAGAGCCTGCCAAATGGGAACTGTACAAACTAATACCAATATGTTTTTAATATGCAACCCAGATGAAAATCTGTGCTTAAGTGAGCCCCATATTCAAAACAACTTTTAAAAATCATATCAAATTGAGTGTATGTGTATATTTCTGGGAGAGAACCCATAGCTATCATCAATTTCTCAAGCAGTTGTTCTAGCCTCAAGGTAAATATAAAACTAAGCATTTAAAAGAAAGTGTGTGCCACCTCCTACTTAGTAAATGGGAGACTTTGACATGAAAGGCAAGCTAATAGTGAGTACCAGAGGCATTGAAGTGATACACACTAGCCTTCAGTGTCTCAGTATAGGGAGAAAGAAAGGAAGGACATCATACTAGTCTGTACAATTTGCCCCATATTTATACAGGATTCTGGGAATGACTTATACCATCCTAGGGGTCAATTCTTCTCATCTGCCCTCCATATAATCCTTGAATTATTCTAGAGTGTAGTAATAATCTACAAAGCTAAATAACAACTTTTTGAAAAAATTCAACCATAATTATCCAGAACACACTGTAAACTTTCTTTTTCTTTTTTAAAAATTAATCATTTAAAATGAAAGGAGGTCAAAAGGATACAAACTGGAAGGAAAGAAGTCAAAATATCACTATTTACGGATGATATGATAGTATACATAAGCGACTCTAAAATTTCCACCAGAGAAGTACTAAGCCTGATAAATAACTTTAGCAAAGTTGCTGGGAATAAAATTAACTCAAACAAATCAATAGCCTTCCTCTACTCAAAGGATAAACAGGCTGAAAAAGAAATTAGGGAAATGACATTCTTCGCAATAGTCACAAATAATATAAAATACCTCGGTGTGACTTTAACCAAGCAAGTGAAAGATCTGCATGACAAGAACTTCAAGTCTCTGAAGAAAGAAATTGAAGAAGATCTCAGAAGATGGAAAGGCCTCCAATGCTCATGGATTGGCAGGAATAATATAGTAAAAATGACATTTTGCCAAAACCTACAGATTCAATGCAATCCCCATCAAAATTCAAATTCAATTCTTCATAGAGTTAGAAAGAGAAATTTGCAAATTCATTTGGAATAACAAAAAAACCAGGATAGCGAAAACTATACTCAATAATAAAAGAATTTCTGGGGGAATCACCATCCCTGACCTCAAGCAGTATTATAGAGCAATAGTGACAAAAACTGCATGGTATTGGTACAGAGACAGGCAGATAGACCAGTGGAATTGGAGACCCAGAAATGAACCCACACACCTATGGTCACTTATCTTTGACAAAGGAGCTAAAACCATCCAATGGAAAAAAGATAGCATTTTCAACAAATGGTGCTGTTTCAACTGGAAGTGAGCATGTAGAAGAATGCAAGTTAATCCATTGTTATTGCCCTGTACAAAGCTTAAGTCCAAGTGGATCAAGGACCTCCATATCAAACCAGATACACTCAAACTAAGGGAAGAAAAAGTGGGGAAGAGTCTCTATCACATGGGCACTAGGGAAAGTTTCTGAACAAAACACTAATGGCTTATCCTCTAAAATCAAGAATTGACAAATGGGACCTCATAAAACTGCAAAGCTTCTGTAAGGCAAAGGACACTGTCATTAGGACAAAATGACAACAAATAGATTGGGAAAAGATCTTTACCAACCCTACATTTGATAGAGGGCTAATATCCAAAATATACAAAGAACACAAGAAGTTAGAATCCAGAGAGTCAAATAGCCCTATTAAAAAGTGGGGTACAGAGCTAAACAAAGAATTCTCAGCTGAGGAATATCAAATGGCTGAGAAGTATCTAAATAAATGCTCAACATCCTTAGTCATCAGGGAAATGCAAATCAAAACAACCCTGAGATTCTACCTCACACCAGTCAGAATGGCTAAGATAAAAAAACTCAGGTTAACAACAGATATTGGTGAGGATATGGAGAAAAAGAAACACTCCTCCATTGTTGGTGGGATTGCAAACTGGTACAACCACTCTGGAAATCAGTCGGGATGTTCCTCAGAAAATTGGACATTCCACTACCTGAGGACCCAATTATACCTCTCTTGGGCATATACCCAAAAGATGCTCCAACATACAACAAAGACACATACGCCACTATGTTCATAGCAGCCTTATGTATAATAGGCAGAAGCTGGAAAGAACCCAGATGCCCTTGAACAGAGAGGAATGGATACAGAAAATATGGTACATTTACACAATGGAGTACTACTCAGCTATCAAAAACAATGACTTCATGAAATTCATAGGCAAATGGATGGAACTAGAAAATACCATCCTGAGTGAGGTAACCCAATCACAGAAAAACATACATGGTATACACTCACTGATAAGTGGATATTAGCCCAGATGCTTGAATTACCCAAGATACAATACACAGACCACATGAAGCTCAAGAATAAGAATTACCAAAGTGCAGATGCTTCACTCCTTCTTAAAAGGGGGAACAAAAATATTCATTGGAGGGGATATGGAGGCAGAGTTTAAAGCAGCGACTGAAGGAACAGCTATTCAGAGTCTGCACCACATGTGCCCTATGGGCACATATATATACAGTCACCAAGACTAGATAAAGACTAGATGAAGCTAAAAAGTGCATGCTGACAGGAACCGGATATAGATCTCTCCTGAGAGACACAGCCAGAGCATGTCAAATACAGAGGTGAATGCTAGCAGCAAACCACTGAAGTGAGAACGGAACCCCCATTGGAGGAATTAGAGAAAAGATTAAAAGAGCTGAAGGGTCTTGCAACCCCATAAGGACAACAATGCCAACCAACCAGAGCTCCCAGGGACTAAACCACCACCCAAAGACTATACTTGGACTGACCCGTGGCTCCAACTGCATATGTAGCAGAGGATACCCTTGTTGGGCACCAATGGATAGAGAAGCCCTTGGTCCTGCCAAGGTTGGACCCCCAGTATAGGGGAATGTTGACAGGGGGGTGGGAAGGGGGGATGGATTGGGAGGGGAACAACCTTATAGAAGAAGGGGAGGGGGATGGGATAGGGGGTTTATGTCCAGGAAACTGGGAAAGGAAATAACATTTGAAATGTAAATTTTTTAAAAATCCAATAAAATAATAAACAGAAAAAAATTAATCATTTTACTCATTTATATTTCAAATGGTATCTCCCTTCCCGGTTACACCTCCACAAACCTCTCATCACATCCTCCACCCCTCCCCCTCCCCTTTGCCTCTCTAAGGGTACTCCTCCAACCACTCACCCACTTCTACCTCACTGCTCTATCATCCTCCTATGCTGGGGCATCAAGCCTCCCCAGAACCAAGGGCCTCCCTTCCCATTGATTCCAGATAAAGCCACCTTCTACATGTATCTGGAGCCATGGATCCCTCTATGTATGCTCTTTGGTTAGTGGTTTAGACCCTGGGAGCTCTGGGAGGTTCAGTTAGTTGATATTCTTCTTTTTATGGGGTAACAATCCCCTTTGGCTCCTTCAGTCCTTCCCCTAGCTCTTCCAATGGGGTCCCTGGGCTCAGTCCAATGTTTGGCTGTGAGTATCTGCATCTGTATTGGTCAGGTGCTGGTAGAACCTCTCAGGGAGCAACCATACCAGGCTCCTGTCAGCAAGCACTTCTAGGCATCAGCAACTGTGTGGAGTTTGATGCCCGCAGATGGGATGAATCACTTTCTAAATTTCCCTCCCACCATCTAAATAAGGATCAGCCAGAAGAAAGACGAATCTCTTCTGCTGTCCAATCACAGAGTGCCGCACTGCTGTTAGCTGCACCTGGTTCCTCCATGACACTATCTTCCAATCAGGGCATGCATGCCTCTGTCCCTTCATTCTACTCCAAAGCTTCCTCTCCTCTTTTCTGCCTGCTTTTTGTTTTCTACATAAAGGCAAATGAACAAGGCTGACTCTCTTGCCAAAAGCCCAGGATAGATAGACTTTGCTTTTCTCATTAGGATTATTTTCATAGTTCTCATTATAAACTCACCCTTTATGGTTTCAACAGCAAGGATTAATGCTAACAGCTCAACTCTGCACCAAAAGGATGATACATTTTTCAGTTAAGCTGTAATAGAGGTTTCCCAGAAAACTTTCTATAGCCTCTGCTATAACTAGCTATTAGTTAGCTTCACATTGTCACAATGAAATATTAGAGGCAAAGTTATAAAGAGAGAGTTATTTAGCATTTGATTTGAGAGGTCCAAGTTCCAAGATTGGGTAGCCATATTGTTTTTGCCTCTTTTGAGTATGACAGAGGATAACACATCATGGTGGGGTGTATCTAGGAACAAGCAATCATCCCTCAAAACAGGGCATGGCAGGAGTGTTTTGTTTTGCTTTCAAAACAATGCTCATGACAAAATCCAGGTAGTTGCAGAGGAGATCCCATAACTTCTGAGAGCGTGCCTCTGATAACCTAAAGACCTCCTATAAGGCTTTCATAACTTTGTCTACTTTGTTTGGTTTATTGTCATATCTTCTTGTTGAGTGTGAAGCAAGTGGGACAGAGAAATAGGAAATTTGAGCTACAGAAAGGTTAAATAGTTTGGTCATGATCACATGACCATGATCTGACTGTCCAACACAATGTTTAGTTATCCTGAAAGGTAGGATCATAGGATATAGAAATCAACATCTTGCCAACTATTGTAGTCTAGATATGGTTTGTCCCCCAAAAGTTTATGTACTATTATATGAACCCCAATTTAATGGTATTGAAATATGGTAGGACCTTTAGGAAGGGATAGATGAATCATGACCACCCTTGTGAAAAGGTTAATGCTGGCCACATGGGACAGATTAGGTCTCACAAGATGGGATTTGTTCCAAAGAGAGTGTTTGTCTTAAGAGTGTCCTCCCTCCTTCTCACACCCTTTCATACATTTGATTTTGTCTGCTCTGAGGATACTGTAAGATGCTATCCCCAAACTTTTTGTTCTCTCCAACCACCAGAACTGTGAACCAAAACCAGTCTTTCTTCTTTACATGTAATCTAGCATCCAACATTTAGTTACATTGGCAGGAAGCAAGGGCAAGACAAAGACACCAGCCTACCTCTTAGTTGTGGTTTGTCCCAAAAGAAAGACATTCTCTTCTCAGCTTTATCTTCTTACCTTGGAAGTGTGGAGTTAATTTCTTTCCCAGCCTCTTGCTGATGTAGTGGAGTCGAGAAAGAACACTGCTGACTCCAGTTAAATAATAGTGTTATTTATAGCAATCTTCACAAATGCTTTCCTTAGGCACAGGAGAAGTAGCAAGCTAATCACCATCAATACCCTTAAAAAGATTGCTAAAGATATACAATTGCCTCACCCAAGCTCCCCATCTTTTAACCTACATGCAGCCATATTCTTCAGACTTAATTGCCAACACATAATCTCACAGAGGTCATCCTTCATTGTACTGTCAATCTTGTGCCTCCTTGGCAAATGATGAGAGATGGAAAAACTCTTCAGTGCTTCCATCAGCTCAGAGACTCTTTATCTTTCTCATCTGCTTCTATCAGTTCTCATAGTTAGCATTCAGCTCTACACCCTCACTCTCCTACATGCTGGAGCCTCCACTCAACTTCCCAAGTCTCACCTTTTCTATGGGTCAAACTGAACTTCTTGTCTTACTATTGATGTTCACACTAAAGTCTATAGTGGTTTAAGCATACTACAGTACATGTCAAAACTGAGTGTAAACAAATGATATGTACTAGATTACTTGGGTAAATACTAACAATACAGTGTCTCACATTTTGTCTTTCTACCCTTAAATATTACATATACTCAAAGGATCATAACCTAAGACATTACCATACTTCTATCTACAGTAGAGTCCTTGCCAGGTCAATGCCCAACAAAATGTGGTTCACCATTTTCTTCCCTTCCTACCTCCCTCTTTCCCTCCCTCTCTCCCTGCCTGCCTTCCTTCTTTCTCCTTCTCTCCCTTCTTCCCTCCCTCCCTCTGTCTCTTCCTGTCTTTCTTTTGTTCTTTCCTTCCTTCTTTCTTTCTTTTGTTCTTTCTTTCTTTCTTTCTCTCTTTCTTTCTTTTCTGTGTAGCTCAGGCCAACTTACCTCCATCTCTTCACAATTTACTTTGTTGTTGTTGTTGTTTGCTTATGCCAAAAGAAAGAATTTATTTTGAGAAAACAGGATTAATCACAGATCTCAGGAGCAGGAAGAGGAACTATGCTCTTTGTGAATTAGATTCACAAAGCAACAGATGGAACTTGTCTGTCTCTCCTATGACTTCTCTAGTCTGCCATTTGCAGGATGTCCTCATGTGTGTTATGTATGCGGGAGTAAAGTCATTTGAGAGGAGGGAACCTCAATTAAGAAAATGCCTTCAAAAGATTGAGCTGAAGGCAAGCTTGTAGAACATTTTTCTTAATTAGTGATTGATGGGGAGGGTCCAGTCCATTGTGATCGGTGCTATCTCTGGTCTGGTGTAAGTTCTATCAGAAAGCAGAGTGAGAAAGCTAGTAAGCAACATTCCTCCATGGCCTCTGCATCACTTCCTGCCTCCAGGTCCCTGCCCTGTTTAAATTCATGTCCTGACTTCCTTTATGACAAACCATGATGTGAAAGTTAAACCAAATAAATTCTTTCCTCCCCAAGTTGCTTTAGTCATGGTGTTTTATCACAGCAAAAGAAACCCTCACTAAAATGACCCATCCAGCGGGTTCAGTTATTCAGGGTCCCGAAGAGGTTCTACCTGAGTGTCAAGGGGAGGAGAAAAGAAGGAGACCAAGCAAGGTTCTGTTGTCAAGGTCTTGCTTATTGGGATGAGTGTTACAGCTTATAAGGCATTCAGATAGGGGGAGCGCCCTTTGCGAAACACAAAGGAGGGAGGGGTGAGGGTATTCAGGCAGTGATAGCAGGAGGCAAAGAGGTCAGGTGGTGGAGACATCTAGTGTTTGCTCAGGAGACACCTGGTATTTGCTCAGGCTGAAGCATTCCGTGATTGTTATCTTCCTGTGCAGTAAATTCATGGGAGAGGCTTTTGTCCAACAATCTCAAGACTTTATGGCAGTCATCTTAGGGGTGAGTATCTGTGGCCATATAGCCCAGAGTCACGTAGCCACTTTGAGCCATACAGTCACAAAGCGCCCAGGCCCAAATCCAATACGGCTCCCTATACTAAAATAGTAGGACTGGTTTGTGGTTCCCACATTAACCAGTCTCTTCTTGATGTCTTATATAATACACATTTCATTATATTAAAAATAAATTTGCATGGTTTTCTCAGAAGTCTCCACAAATCCCTTATCATGCAAGTATTTTTTTTTTTTACTTTATTCCTAGGTAGGACAAATACTTTAAATATTTTCTCACATTTAGCTCTCATTAATAAAAATAACATCAACTTAGTATTGCCATATGTGCAAAAGTTGAAATGGCAAAGAGCTAAGCATACCCTTGGTGCATCTGCAACACAATCACTACAGAAAATAGCTTCTTAAAGGATTGACCTTTCATGTGTGAGTTCGCCTTGGTGGTTAGAAAGGGGGAAGACGTTAATATGTGAAGTCTTAAAAATATCACCATTTTGAAGAACAGTGGGGCTGAAGAGATGGTTTGGTGAGTAAATAACTTGCCATACAAGTTTGAGAACAGGAATTTGAATATCTAGGACTCAAATTAACAGTAGGCGATGTGCTGGCTGCCTATAATCCCAATATTAGGAGGTGGAGACAAGTGATCACTGGCAAACTGTTGGCTAGACTAGCCAAATCAGTCACCTTTGGGTTCAAATGAGAGAAATTTCCAAAACAGATAGAGATGGTTATTATAGAGTAGATCTGATGTCAACCTCTGGCCTCCGCACATGCACATACACACACATACATGATCTATAACATACATGCCCAACTGCACACATCTGAATGTGCATTTACACACATGCATACACCATACACAGGCAAAAAAGAAAAGAACTTCATGGAAAATACTAATGAAGATACTATTCATCTATAACAGAATATTCAAGAACACAGTTTTCTATGTATATCCAAAGTTAGCTCTGAGCTGACATGACTACCGTTTGTTGTACTTTAAGGCTTTAGTTCATTAATCACTGATCTAGACCAGGGTTCACAAATGTTTATAAAAAAGGTTAGATCTTAAATCTTTTCAGACTTTGAAGATTAGTTGTAATATATCTATTCAATTCCAACAGAATAATTTTAAAAAGCATGATGGAGCTGGAGAGATGGTTAAGTGGGTAAGAGCACTAGTTTGACTTCCAGAGGACTGAAGAGCACCCACATCCACATTGGGAGGATCACAACCACTGATAATTCCAGTTCCAAGGGATTTGACATCATCTGGCCTCCATAGGTACTGTTACATACATGTGCATATATACGGGCACAGACAAACGCATATATACTGAAGGTTTAGAAAACATGAAAACAAAGTAAGATAGTTAAAGTCCTAATAAACTTTCTTTATAAAACACAAACAAACAAACAAAATGTAATACTTGTTAAACAAGTAAAATAGACCAAATTTGGTCCCTGGAACATAATTTATCAATTCCAACTCAAGTATCATAGCCTTGTTACCACATATGGCATTTTGCATTTAAATAAGTATGAATGAAATTGTAAATTCAATGTTTCAGTTGTGCTGGCCATATTTTAAGAGAAGAGTGACCACACATGACAAATGGCTACCATGCTGAAACAGAATATTCCCATAATGCTAGCACAGAAAACTCATCCTTAAATATCTTTAAACTACATTAACGTTCCTTGCATAAGAGTGGGAATAGCCATATCTGAACATAGTAAAAGCAATATAGAGCAAACCAGTAGCTAACATCAAACTAAATGGAGAGCAACTTGAAGCAATCCCATAAAAATCAGGGACTAGACAAGGCTGCCTACTCTCTCCCTACTTATTCAATATAGTACTCGAAGTCCTAACCAGAGCAATCAGACAGCTAAAGGAGGTCAAATGGATACAAATCGGAAGGGAAGAAATCAAAATATCGCTATTTGCAGATGATATGATAGTGTACTTAAGTGACCCCAAAAGTTCCACCAGAGAACTACTTAACCTGATAAACAACTTCAGCAAAGTGGCTGGGTATAAAATTAACTCAAACAAATCAGTAGTCTTCCTCTACTCAAAGGATAAACAGGCTGAAAAAGAAATTAGGGAAATGACACCCTTCACAATAGTCCCAAATAATATAAACTATCTTGGTGAGACTTTAACAAAGCAAGTGAAAGATCTGTATGACAAGAACTTCAAGTCTCTGAAGAAAGAAATTGAGGAAGATCTCAGAAGATGGAAAGATCTCCCATGCTCATGGATTGGCAGGATTAATATAGTAAAGATGGCCATTTTGCCAAAAGCAATCTACAGATTCAATGCAATCCCCATCAAAATTCCTATTCAATTCTTTATAGAGATAGAAAGAGCAATTTGCAAATTCATTTGGAATAACAAAAAAACCCAGGATAGCGAAAACTATACTCAACAATAAAAGAACGTCTGGGGGAATTGCCATCTCTGACCTCAAGCAGTATTACAGAACAATATTGATAAAAACTGTATGATATTGGTACAGAGACAGGCAGGTAGATCAGTGGAACAGAATTGAAGACCCAGAAATGAACCCACACATCTATAGTCATTTGATCTTTGAAGAAGGAGTTTAATATCCAATGGAAGAAAGATAGCATTTTCAACAAATGGTGCTGTTTCAACTGGAAGTCAGCATGTAGAAGAACACAAATCAATCCATTCTTATCACCATGTACAAAGCTTAAGTCCAAGTGGATTAAGGACCTCCACATCAAAGCAGAAACACTCAAACTAATAGAAGAAAAAGTGGGGAAGAGTCTCAAACACGTGGGTACTGGGGAAATTTTCCTGAACAAAACAACAATGGCTCATGCTCTAAGATCAAGAATCAAGAAAAGGGACCTCATAAAACTGCAAAGCTTTTGTTAAGCAAAAGACACTGTCATTAGGACAAAACGGCAACCAACAGATTGGGAAAAGATCTCTACATTTGATAGAGGGCTAATATCCAAATTATACAAAGAACTCAAGAAGTTAGAATCCAGAGAGCCAAATAACCCTATTAAAAATGGGGTACAGAGCTAAACAAAACATTCTCAGATGAGGATTATCGAAAGGCCAAAAAGCACCTAAAGAAATGTTCAACATCCTTAGTCATCAGGGAAATGCAAATCAAAACAACCCTGAGATTCCACCTCACACCAGTCAGAATGGCTAAGATAAAAACTCAGGTGACATCAGATGCTGGCAAGGATGTGGAGAAAGAGGAACACTCTTCCATTGTTGGTGGGAGTGCAGACTGGTACAACCACTCTGGAAATCAGTCTGGAGGTTCCTCAGAAAATTGGACATTCCACTACCTGAGGATCCAGTTATACTTCTCTTGGGCATATACCCAAAAGTTGCTCCAACATACAACAAAGACACATGCTCCATTATCTTCATAGCAGTCTTATTTATAATAGCCAGAAGCTGGAAAGAACCCAGATGCCCTTCAACAAAGGAATGGATTAAAAAAAAATGTGGTACATCTACACAATGGAGTATTACTCAGCTATCAAAAACAATGACTTCATGAAATTCATAGGCAAATGGAATGAACTAGAAAATATCATCCTGAGTGATGTTACTCAATCACAGAAAAACACACTAGTTATGCACTCATTGATAAATGGATATTAGCCAAAAAGCTCAAGTTACCCAAGAAGCAATTCACAGACTACAGGAAGCTCAGGAAACCAAAATAACAGATAACCAAAATGCGGATGCTCCCATTCCTTCTTAAAAGGGGGAAAAATATCCATAGGAGGGGATATGGAAGCAAAGTTTAGAGCAGCAACTCAAGCAATGGCCATTCAGAGCCTGACCCACATCTGGCCCATATATATATATATATATATATATATATATATCCACCAAAACTAGATAAGATTGATGAAGCTAAAAAATGTATGCTGAAAGGGACCGGTTATAGATCTCTCCTGAGAGACACATCCAGAAAATGACAAATGCAGAGGTCAATGATAGCAGCAAACCACTGAACTGAGAATAGAATCCCCTTGGGGGGGAATTAGAGGAAGTATTGAAAGAATTGAAGGAGCTTGCAACCTGATAAAAACAACAATACCAACCAACCAGAGCTTCCAGGGACTAAACCACTACTGAAAGACTATACATGGACTGACCCAGGGCTCCAACTGCATATGTAGCAGAGAATAGCCTTGTTGGGGCACCAGGGGAAGGGGAAGCCCTTGGTCCTGCCAAGGTTGGACCCTCAGTGAAGGGAAATATGGGGGGCAATAAGGGGCATGTATAAGGGAAATACCCGTATGAGGAGGGGGGAGGGGAAGGAATGGGGGCTTATGGACAGGAAACTGGGAAGGGGAATAACGTTTGAAATGTAAGTAAAGAAATATATCTAATAAAAATGATTTAAAAAAAGAGAGGGTATAGCATTTTATTACTTAAGCTGCTATATCCTAGTCATTCTTAACACTTACTCAATATGAATGATTTATTAAAAACACTGGGTAGCCTGAAAGTTTCATATTCTTCAAAAAGTTGCCATGGTATGATTTTAAACATTTTCATTTAAACATAAACATTTTAAACATTCACCAGAGATGAAGTGTTAAAAAACTTGTGAAATTTTTATGTAGAAGACTTGATAATGGCAAACCAAAACTCTCCATACACTAAAGAATAAGAGGTCCATTGGTTTCCATTTATCTTTAAAAAGCACCCTACACACCATGAGACTAAAGTTCAAAACACAATTGTTTTAAATGTCTAACAGTGACAAAAACAAGCAAGACAAAAAGATACCTAATGCACAATGTCTAAGAGATATATCACTCAGAATTACCATCAAATATCAGAACCATCTAAAAGGGAATTTATCTAAATATTACTTCCCAATAGCAAGTATAAGCGCAGCAGGGAGGTCTGCTCCTGAAGTTTGGTCTTTGTTGTCTTAAGAGCCATGGAGAAGAACCTGTACTGGTGTTACAATGTGAGTCACAGCAAATACAAGTTCAGTCATAAGTTCCTGGAGTTTGGATCCTCACCAAACAGGAGACATGCCAACAACAGCAATGACAAACATGGTGTCATGATCAGAAAACAGGCTCATGTGCATAAAAGCGAGATGGAGGAATTAAAGAGAATTATCGATGACAGTAAAATTCCCAAAAAATCATGATGTATGACCTCCTGACCAAGTAGGTTATATATTGTGGCCCCAACCTGACCAAACTGCCTAGCAAGATTCTTTCACAGTATCAAAACTCTTACACTTACCAGTATAAATCATCAATCCAATGATTAAGAAGGCTTATGATTATTTGATTGTCCTGTCCAGAACCGAAGCATTTAGTCTTAAATCTTATTGGGGGTCAAATTAATCCAACCTATGTTTAATACTGTCACAAATATGAAGGGCGTAGGAATAGTTTTTAGTGGCATAAAACAACCCAAAGGATACTATTTTACACCTCTGTGGTTGAGAAATGCCACTTAGGTTCCACTGGATGAAGTCCATCGCATGCTGGCCGAGTGTGTTTCACTGGGAAGTGTCCAGGGTGGAATTCACACCCTTGCCTTTTCCCAGCTTCTGGGGTACACCCAGAAGTGTGTGCCTATTCCATCTTCAAAGACAGCAACATAAGACTGCGTCCCTCTCACTCTGCCATCCTTCTGGGCCTCTCTTCTGCTTCCCTTTCTACTTTTATAAAAACCTTTGTATTCCATTGAGCTCTCTCCAATAACTTAGAACAACTTCCTTCTGAAAAGAAAGATCAGAATGTTATGAGAAACTAAAACCATGACTTCTCTTTTTTTTTTTTTTACTTTTGCCTTTTCATTTGATTCATACAAGCTTGCACACCTCCTAAGCAAAGTTAATGCTCACTTATAATTGCTTTTCGCCTGGAGAATGCACATCCCAAGCAAAGCAGAACAAAAGCCTGAGACAGCTCAGATTCAGCCAGTTCCTGAGGATCTCTCCCAGCAGCCCATGAAATGCAAATACAGAAGCAGCCAGTCACAGCAGAGATGGTACACGCTTATACCCTCAGAAACCTGTGACCACCCCCAAGAGAAGTGGGGATCAAGAGTCTGAGAGCAAGGCAGTTTGCATATTGATTCTGAAGCCCACACCACGCCAAAAGATCAAAGAAAAGTGGTGTTCAGTTAAACTTAGCGCAGAGGGGGCCAACAGCCTCATTCCGGGCTGCATAATTTCATAATTAAAGATCAGGGGTGGCCACAATAAATAGCATGACATTAATCAACTCTTTTAAATGGCAGTGTACAAATCAATCTTTCTCATTTCAAAGAAACTTTGACAACTTCCAAAAGGCATCGTCTCATGCAAATGGCGTGCTGTATTATAACTGTTTAATTAACTCTGGTATCAAAAGGCAGATGTGGCTCCAGAGGGAGTCCTGATATCTCACATGAAGACAGCTGCCTGCACGTGATCACGGCCCCACTCACTATGCCACAGCCACCCACCCTGTCCCCTCAGCAAGCTCCTTTCATCCTCCAGATTTGCTTCACTTTCATAAAAATGAGAGCATCTTTGCAGGAGCTTGATGAGATTCGATGAAGTTTCTGGAGACATGCTTTGAAGATGAAGGCAGTGAGCCTCTCTGAAAAACAAGTAACGTGCATATGAGTGTGTGTGTGTGTGTGTGTGTGTGTGTGTGTGTATCTGTGTGCACATGTGCATGTATATGATGTTAATATTGTCAACTGTAAGATCTAGAAACATTTAGGTGACCAGAATCTGAGGATGCCTGTGAGAGGCTCTCCGGGTTAGGAGAACTACCATGGGAAGACCAGCCTTGCCTTCCAGTGGCACCATTCACCACTCCACATACTGGGGTCCTAAACAGAATAAAACAGGAAAAATGATGAGCTGAGTACTAGCATTCAGCTTTTTCTGCTTTTAGACTTCAGGCACAATGGACCGGGTACCTCAAGCTCCTGCTGTGATTTCCCCACTGTGACAGACTGAACTGTGAGCCCCAAATCTTTCCTTAATTAATTTTATCAGGTATTTTGTTATAGCAAGGAGGCAAGAATGTGGCACACAATTCTTTAAATACTTACAGAATTCCTAATAAAACTGGGGTTTGGTAGAGCCTAAGATTCTGCACTTCTCAGCAGTTCCAAAATGCTGGTTGATGCTGCTGTTCCACATATAACACTGAGCAACTAGTGACAGGTCGATGCACCATAACCAAGAATGGCCTTTAGACTTAGACCTGATAGAAGCTGCTCTTCTTCGAATGCAGAACTGTCCACTGTCAGAGTGATACCAATCCAGGGGATAATCAGAATAACTACCTCCACCTCAGAATGTTTGGTGTCAAACCCACAATCAGACACAGAGCAGGGACAATGTCTGCTTGTGGTTTCCTTTCTGCATAGACATAAAGCACCATCAATGACTTCAGGACCCATTCAAAAGTGTTTAGGGTGTGTGTGACGGTCATACTGTCAACTCAGAAGCATCTAGAGTCTCCCAGAATACGGGTCTCTGGGAATATCTGTGAGGGAGTTTCTAGACTCCATTTATTGAGGTATGAAGACCCACTCCATCTATGGGTGACCATTCCATGGGCTGGAGTCCTGAACTGAAGAAAAAGGAGGAAGCAATATGAGTAGTAACATTCATATCTCCCTACTTCCTGACTGTAAACACAACATGACCAACTGCCACTATGTACTCCCCACGATTGTGACGGTCCCCTAAAACTCTAAGCCAAAGAAATCTCCCTGGCTTAAGTTGCTTTTGTCAAGCATTCTGTCACAGAAATAAGACTAGAGAATATGAGGTTCTAATCAAAATTAATCAATGCACAGAGAATCCCCTACATATACGAATACTTTCCCTTATGGAAAAGAAGAAAAATAAAAACAGCTGGCTTGGACCCCATTCTTACTGTCTGACAAGGCTTTTCCCCACTAATGAGGAAAGCAGATTTTAAATGTCATGTGCTTTTAACCTAGTGCAGGGCTAGATTCATTGTATATAGAATTATATCCAATACTTAAAAGAAATCTGTGATTAGACTGAGTAGATTTGCTTATGAGAAGGCAAATAGAAAATTACTTGATGACACACCCAGTCATACATTAAGTTATTCAGCCACTTAAGGCAGCATATTTCATTTGAACAAGTATAAGGAAATTGTGTTTGTTTTGTTCTAAGTGTGTCATAGTTAATATTGATTGCCAGTATAGTGGGACCTAGAATCAGCTAGGAGACCAGCCTCTGGGTGTACCTGTGAGGGATGCTGACCCCAAACCATAAACAACTCCTTTATTTTCCAGTCTAAAATCACATTAAGCTCACAGTTAAAGCTGGCTATAATTAGTCTCCAAATTTACAGGTGTTCTATTCTTGAATACCAAACTTATTTCTATTAAAAAATCATTTTCTGTCTTGGTTTTCATTAGCTGTATTGAGTTTTTAAAGGGTTAGAAATAGCCAAATTCCACCTTTAAAAATTATCTGGCCAAAGTATCTCCTACTTAACTAGGTAAATATGATAGTTGACAATTTATTAATTAATTATTTTGTTTATTTATATCCAAAATGTTGCTCCCCCTCCCAGTTCCCCTTCCCAGAGTTCTTACCCATCCCCTATTTCCTTCACCTCTGAGAAAGGCACCTCTCCTTATGCCCCCATACTCCCCTACCCTGGAGCATAAAGTCTCTACGTATTAGGCACATTGTCTCCTATTGAGGCTACATATGTGCCTGGGGCCTCAGACCAGCCCATGTATATGTACACTTTGGTTGGTGGCTCAGTCTCTGAGAGATCCCAAGGATCTAGGTTAGTTGACAGTGTTGATCTTCCTATGGTTGCCATCCCCTTCAGTTTCTTTAATCCTTCCCCTAACTCTTCCATAGGAGTCCCTAACTGTTCAGTGCTTGACTGTGAGTATCTGCATCCGTCTCAGTCACCTGCTAGTAGAGCCTATTGGAGGATAGCCATGCTAGGCTTCTGTCTGCACGAACAACATAGCATCAGGAATAGTGTCAGGGATGGATGCCCAGCCATGGGATAGATCCCAAGTTGGGTCAGTCACTGGGCACACATTCCTTCAGTCTCTGCTCCATTCTTGTCCTCACTTTTCTTTTAGACAGGTGCAATTTTGGGTAAAATGTTTTGTAGGTGGGTTGGTGTTTCCATCCCTCCATTGGAGATCTTGTCTAGCTACTGGAAGTGGACTCTTCAGGTTCTATATCCCCACTGTTTGGCATTTTGTCTAAGGTTGCCCACATCAAGTCCTGGGGAGTCTCCCCCATCCCAGGTCTCTAGGACTTTCTCAAGGTTCCCCTGACCATTCCCAGCAGGCAGCTGCATATTTCCATTGATTCTCCTGGGCCTCTGGACTTCTCTGCTGTCTCCCCACTCTACCTGATCCTGTTCCTGTTTTCTCCTTCATCTCCCCTGTCCCACCCAGATTCCTCCTTCCACCTTCCATGGTTAAATTGTTCTCCCTTCTAAGTGGGATTTAAGCCTCCTAACTTGGACCTTCCTTCTTGTTTAACTTCTTAAGGTTCATGAAGTGCATCATGGGTATTCTGTACTTTTTGGCTAATATACACTTATCAGTGAGTACATATCATGCATGTCCTTTGGTTACTTCACCCAGGATAATATTTTCTACTTCCATCCATTTGCCTGCAAAATACTTGATGTCCTTGTTTTTAATGGCTGAGTAGTATTCCGTTGGGTAAATGAAGCACATTTTCTGTATCCATTCTTCAACTGAGGGACATCTGGATTGCTTCCAGTTTCTGGCTATTACAAAGAAGGCTGACATGAGCATAGTAGAGCATGTGTTATGTGATATGGTTGAGCATCTTTTGGGTATATGCTCAGGAGCAGTATAACTGGGTCTTCAGGTAGAACTAGTCCCAATTTTCTAAGGAACCACCTGCTTGATTTCCAGAGTGGTTATACCAGTTTGCAATCCCACCAGCAATGGAAGAGTGTTCTCCTTTCTCCATATCCTTGTCAGCATGTGCTATCACTTGAGTTTTTGATCTTAGCCATTTGGTGTAAGGTGATTGGAATTTTAGAATCATTTTGATTTGCATTTCCCTGATGACTAAGGTTGTTAAACATTGCATTAAGTGTTTCTTGGCCATTGATGATCCCTCTGTTGAGAATTCTCTGTTTAGCTCTATACCGCATTTCTAAATTGGGGTATTTGGTTTTTTGGAGTCTAACTTGGTGAACTTTTTGTATATTTTGTATATTAGCCCTCTATTAGATATAGGATTAGTGAAGATCTTCTCCCAATCTGTAGGCTGCCATTTTGTCCATTTTTCAAATACACCAAGAGCCACCATCAGGGAAATATATATATATATGAAGAACTACTGAATTTCTAAAAATAGCAAAAGCACTGTCTATGATGAGTGATTAATATGTAGTAGAAAGCATGTAGTGGCATGTGTTTAAAAAAAAAGGATCTTCATGTGAGAGAAACGGATGGGAGGTTTCCATGATGGAGTGGGGGTGTTTACTGGTAATGGAGGTAGATAAATGTTAGCTTAGATTAACTTACACAACATAGGTATTATTTGAAGGCAGAATAATTTCCAGGGGAAAATGTCCTAACTTCCAATATTTTCACTACAAGTACCAAGAAGATAAAAAGGATTTGGGCTGAACTTCCCTGAGCAGTCATGGACTGTATATGAAGGAAGCCCCATGAGGTCAGAACTTCCATCTCTGGTCAGGTTGGGTTTTTAAAGAATTGTAGAAAGAAAGGGGCTCAAAGTCATTCATTCACTTTCCCCTTTAGGGTTGAGAAAGTATCTGGTAGAGCTCTTGCCAAGCAAGCAAGATGCTCCAAGGTCACTCACCAGTATCAAAGGAAGAGAGAGCTTTTACTTTCTTTAGGCCTTTAGACAGAGATTAGAATGAATTATACCCCTGGGCTTGAGGTGTAGCAATCATTTTTTGGAGAGATGTGCTCATGATTACTTTTATTCTCCTGTCCTTAGCCCACATCCCTATTTCCTTCCTCTCCACATGCTATGTGTTGGATATGTATGTTTGGATAAATTTATGGACATATGCAAATTTTCATTTGCATGAATGATTATGTTCTATTTTTTACTCAAACATTCTCCAAGGAAGATGCCACACTTGCTATTTCAAATACTTCAGGAAAGTTGTATCCATTCCAATAGAACAGACTGTACTGTAGGGAAGAATAAAGCAAAAGCAGGGTTAATTGCACTCTACACGCAGTTTTACCAGACCCTCAGTGTCTTTATTGGTAGAAAGCTCTTCCCAGACACAGATATAGAAACTCCAGTGCAGTGAGTAGAGAATTAGAGCTGGAACATTGAAAATTCTACCTGTAATCTAAGCACATAAGTTAACAAGAGGACTTGTACAGTATTTCTTCCTTTTGCATTTTTTACACTTCTAATATCCACAGCATTCACACTACTTACTCTCTTACATTTTTACCTAAATAAAATCCAGCTCTAAAGGTTATAATTAAGTAGGAAATTACAAGAATTATATTCTCATACTCAAGGTCCAACACCAAAGTTTTCCTATGAAGCCAACTATGGTGGAAATTATGAAATAGAAATGTAAATAGCATGTGAAGTTTACTTTTCTTCTTAAGTAAACCTCAACTCTCACTCAGAACTGTTGCTTGAGACAATGTCAGAATTCATATGTTTGCAAAGACAAAAGCTATGGACTTGGAGTCTGAAATCACTCCTATGCTCACACAATGCAGCATGTCAGTGCGTGGTTATTTATCCTCAGATATGAGTCCTTGTTTTTACACCCTCAAAATCCATGCTCTACATACATTTTTTGGAGCACAGTTTTCTCCCAGTGCCCAAGAAAATCCTGTTTATAGGTACTCAGTGTCCTCATTTTTTTTTTGGACCTGATCCGTCAGTTTCTTAGAAAGGAGTGTTAAAAACTCTCTCTATGATGTAGATTTTCAATATTTCATTGTATTTTCATGTCAAAACTATGATGAAAATTGTAAATTTCTTTCATTTTTCTATCTTCTGGTTAGTTCTTCTTTTAATACAACCCATATTTCCTTTTGCCTTCCTTGAGTTACATCTTGCCAGTTGATCATTTATTGTTCCTATAACTTTGTTATTAAAATTTGCCTAGTATATAATTACCCTTTCCTTAATTTCAACCTCTCTGAATCTTCTGGTTTTATAGTTGCCTCTTGTAAAGAGTGCATGACTGGATGTTTAGAAATAAATCTGAGAACTGTATTCTTCACACAGATCATGATTCCTGATGTATTGTCTACTTTCTGCCATTCTGTTTGGTTTTTGGTGTTCTACTCACCCTTTCATATTGCTTTTCTTGCCTGCTTTTATTTTTTATTTGATTTTTCTTCTCCAAATACGTGAAAATTGAAGCTATTATTTCTATTATTTAAATAGGTTCCTTTGTAATTTTAACACATTCTCTCAAAGATGTGTTTTAAGGTGAGAATTAATTTGTATGTTTATTCAAGGAAATGATCAACGCCTGCCTACCCTATGTGAGATGGTTTCCTAGATTAAGGATTTCACTAAGTAGAAAATTCAAGAGCATCATGGAATTTCTATTCTGGTGGAAATATAAGATGACAAAGATAATAAGTATATCTGCAGGTGCTTAAAGCACAGCAAGCATCCCAATCTGTGAGCAGAAAAGGTAGTGAACCTTGAGGTCAGAGATAAGAAAAGCCCCTGACCTCAGTAGGAGAAGCTTAGGTTTTTGTACTTGGTGAGTTGGGAATTAATAGAGTTAGAAATTAATTTCCATCAAAGGAGAGAAATAACTTGGCTCAGGTTTATGTGAGATTACATGGCTACAGGGTTGAGAATCAGTAGCAGAAAACAAAGTCCATACTGGGATACTACTGCAAAGACCTAGAAGAAATAGAATGTTTGTGTGGATAGAGAAGAAGAAGCAGGTGGTGGAAAGTGGTCATATCCTAGATGTTCTTTTAAGTTAGAGTCCCAAATATTTTCTGGGAAACCCCTATTGTATGATAAGCAAAAGAGGAGAGAAGAGAACATGCTAGAATGTACCATATAAACAAGCAGAGGACTAGAGTTTGCAGGAGCTTGAGATAGGAGGTTATCAGAAGGCACAGTGGGGAATACCAAATTTAGTTTAGGACATGTTCAAGTTTGAGAAGTCCTCTACACGTAAGAGAAATGAAAATGTGGTACATAAAGGCCTACAATATATCAATTGCAGATGACTAGAGATAAACATTCATGGGTCCTCAGTACAGAAAAAGTTTCCAAAGATAGGAATATGAATAATGAATTCATGCAGACAGTATAGACAGCAAAGAAGTAAGGAAAAAAGCATGAGTCTTGGGGCAGAAAACATGTCAGGAAGAAGAAGAGAAACCAGGAATAACATGTAATAATAAGTGTGCAGACCCAAACCCCAATGCTGTTGCTGTTGCCAAGAGATGCTTGCTAACAAGGACCAGGTATGACTGTTCCTTGGGAGGTTCTGCCAGCAACTGATCAATGCAGATGTGGATGCATGGAGCCAACCATCAAACTGAACTCAGGGACCCTGGTGGGGGAGCTGGCAGAAAGACTGGAGAAGCAGAGGGGGATTGCAACCCCAAAGGAAAAACAATGTAGGCTGTCTGGACCATCTAGTGCTCCCAGGACTAGAATAACAACTAAAGAGTGTACAGGGGAGGATCCATGGCTCCAACTACATATGTAGCAGAGAATGGCCTTGTCTGACATCAATGGGAGGGGACCCCTTGGTCTTGTGGAGGTTTGTCCCAGCACAGGGGGATGCTGGAAGGTTGGGTGGGTAAGGGAGCACTCTCATAGAGGCAAAGGGGATGGGGGAGGGCAGATGTGGAATGATGGGTGTTGTGGAGGGATAACCAGAAAGCGGGGTATCATTTGATATATAAATGAATGGAATAATTAATAAAAACATTTAATACTAATACTAATACTACTAATAATAATATAAATAATAATAAAGAGGGAGAAAACACACAGAGGGTAATGGGGAGGCAATGTGTCTTACAATGCAGGTGAACTTGACCAGGTTTCTGCTAGCAGGTCAACTAGGATAAGGCCGATAATTGACCACCAGATTTTCTATTACCACTAACATGCCTCATAAAAATAGTTTCAATGGAGACAAAAAACAATTTGGAACTGGAGCCAGGAAAAGAAGAAGAAGGGAAGGAAGAAAAAGAGGAAGAAGAGGAAGAAGAGGCATAGGGGAAGGAGAAAGGAGAGAAATCAGAGGTGACTACAGACAATACTTTAAGTTTTGCTACAAACAAGAAGAGGAAAGAAAGGCAATCTTTAATAGCCTTAGTCAGGTCAGGGGAAATATTAATATCTCCTCTGATGTATTAATAAGGGTAGGAAAATAATATTATCTTTACATGTTGATGACAAATATCCTTCAAAAAGAAATAACTGGCTTTTGTAGAAGAAAAAGGAAAGAACTCATAGGGAGGGAGCTAGACTACTTGGGCACATTCATTTCCCACATTCAATGTCTTCGATGGAGAAACTATCTATAGTACACAGTTCCCACATTTTGAATTTCTCCCATTGCATTTCTCTAGTATGGTGGTCTGAGTACAATGTTCAGTAGGAAAGTTCTTTCCTCAAACCAAATAGTATATGCAAGCAAAGTAAACAAAGCTTAAAATGGGGCATTGAAATGGGATCAGTTGTGAAAGCCTGAACATGATGAAGAAATTGAGGGTTCAATACACTTGCAGGTCTTTGCATCTAGATGACTCCAGAGTGGAAAACCAGTAGAGAAACCAGAGTTACTTTCCACATAGGATAGGATGACATTGGTCCTAACCTCCTGGTAAGGACTCTGGAACTCTGAAGGTCATCCAAAGGGCAATTGCTACCCTGATGACAAGAGGGATGTTCTCTATATAATGTCCTCAGCTATTCAGGTAATGATACTAACCACAGACAAAGGGCGCTTTTAAAACCCTTTGGCCAAACGTGGGATGTTTCTGCACTCAGCATCCAGTCTCTCTAATGACTGAAGTGCTGTGTGCTCCGTATGACCGTGCAGAGCTGGAGATGCAAGCTGTGGCCACCAATCTAAGCAAAACTGCCTGGACCATAGGAGGGTCAGAAATGGCCTCTTCCAATAGCTCTCTCTAACTCCAACATGGCTAACCAGCCTGCGGAGACCCAAATTCTAATTAAAATTGCAAAGGGGGTGCTCTTCTTTCTTGCTGTCCATTCCACACAAAACGCAGAAAGCATTTCACTGTGTCCCTGATGAGAGCGTATGGGTTCAGTGGGAGCACAGCTTCGGGGTTTATTAGGAAAGTAATGAAACCAAAGGGAGTCAAGCGTGTCAGAAAAAAGAGAAAGACAATTTAACAAGAGCACCCTGTGCAGAAGCAAAGACTGTTGTTTTAGGACTATGGATCTTCTGTCTGCTTCTCAAGGCTTATATTAATTGCTAATATGCAATCAGGAGTTGTTATTTTCACACTCCCACATTAAGAAGCAGAATATTCATAAATATTTACCAGATTGTTGTATGTGGCATGTAATTTCTTCTCTCTCCATAAATTATGAACATGTGTGATATATCACCAGAAGAGAAACATGTAGGAAGACAACAAACAAAATGGTAATTGAAATGACAGGCCCAACTTTGTTGGTCTCTCGGATTCATTTTCCCACGTTTAGCCCGACTAAGGGAAAAGCAAGCCTCTCCATGCTCTGAAAGGCAATCACCTACATGTCCGCAGCACATTGTATGTGTGTCTCCTGGCTTGGGGAATTCACAGTGATAAAAGTTATGATAATCAGCCAGTAAGTATTGTTCTCTGGGGGAAGTTGAAATGGGCAGAGGACCAGGTATGCTAGGTTCTTTGATGTGAAATCTTCATATCTTCTGTCTCATGTCCAACTCATCTTGATTGTCCAAAGTAATCAAAATTAATCTCAAATAAAAAATAATCAAATAATCAAGGTCAACCTTATCTATAAAGGATGTACCACCTGCCTGCATACCCTAAGAGATCGAGGAAGGCATGATGTTTTACTACTAGTACCCTGGTGTTCCAAATACCACACAAATTAGTATTGACTTTCCCACACAGTGATCCACATCTTTCAGTATCTTGCTAACATTCACAAATTGAGAGTTGCTGGTCAACCTAAAACTTTAGAACCTCAGGAAAAACTGAGTTTTCACATCGCCACCACTCTCTCCCCACTGAATCTTTTTACTCTGTGAACCAGTGAGTTTGTGATCACAACTCAGATGTAATTTACTACCTGCATAAGTAAAGAAACTTCAAAGATTAAGTGGTGAACTTCCACACTTGTGGTCTTTTCTTGGTTATTCCTTGATCTCTTGCAACAATGGCACATCCTATGAGCTATTCACCGAGACTATAAAGATCATTAAAGCCTTTGAAGACACTTTTGTCCCTCTAGTAGAATACCTAATATGTAAAATCCTGACCATGCCTTATCCTAACAAAGATGTGAAGCAATAGAAATACTCACAAGCTGCTGGTACAAATTCAAAATGTTATAACCACCTTAGAAAACAGTCTGGCAGATTGGTGATGACTTTGTCCCATGGCTAACACACATGATGGAAAAGACAAAGGAAAGGAGGTGAGAGGGAAAACATGTAGAGAGAGAAAGAAGAGAGGGACAGTGGCAAGAAAGAAACAGACAAATAAAGAGGAGAATATGTGTTATAATACAATAACTGTCATAGGATCCAACTGCCCAAGTTCAGAACTCAGAAGATATTATATCTGAGATGATTTGAAAGATAGGAATAAGCTGAGCAAATTCAGAGTCAGCCTAGTACTCAGTTTTCCTGACTCATTTGCAGCTAGACACAAGTGACTAAGTTTGGATACAAAGTACTGTGGATAGAAGGACACATGACCACCCTGTTTTGTTCATGATTTCCTGTTTTTCATACCAAAGTCTCATTTCCAGGAAACCTCTCTGCAGTATCCCCAAAAATGAATGCAGAGCCTAGGAAGAATGTTCCATACCTTAAATGATAAACACTAAGGTTGAAAAAAATAGAGTTTTTAGCATGATGTCAAAATGATGTCCTGCAATAGCTTTTAGATTGCTTTTCTCTTAACTTGTTGACAAACTGATCCATGGTTCACAGTAGCATCATTAGTCTTCATGTGATTTTAAGTAACATGAGCTGAGTAATGACTTAGTTTTTTTTCCTGGCTGGTATATCAGATCTGTATCAAGATGGTACTAGCTCAATTTTTAACATTGTGTTAATATTTAATGGAACATTTAACTAGAATGTCCTAGTCTTGTTGTTGGAAACCATGTTTCCTAAGAATCGGAGTAGTGAACAATGCCCACCAACAGACCTATACATCATGATAACAGAAGCAACTCAGTTTTCATAGCATTTGGAAATAACCACATGTGATTAGTGCATCAAACAAGAAGACAGCACATAAACATACCCTGGAAATACTTTAAGACTAAACCTGGCAGAAGGAGGCAGTAGCACATGTTTGGAGACTGAGACTCGATAGAAGGAGACCACAGCATTCTAAATAAGCCATAAGCTTTCTTATCTCTCCAAACTCACCAGTGCTCAGTTGAAAGTTGAAATCACTGCATCTGCTGGGACATACTAAAGGAAGGGAGGGACACCTCACTGCACAGTTCTCTGTGCCCTCTGAAACTGGGAACAATCAAATTTCCTTATTCTGAGTTGCAACCACAATGTCCAATGAATGAGCTGTCCTAAAACAACCTTGTAAATTCATCAGTCAGGACATTTGAGGAGAGCTGAAAACTAAGTCTCACAGCTGACCATTCCTAGCAAATGAAATCCTACATATAGCATATCACAGGGAAAGAGTTGTAAGAGTTTAAAGCCTTGTCCTGCTTCCTGTTCTCTCTCTCTCTCTCTCTCTCTCTCTCTCTCTCTCTCTCTCTCTCTCTCTCTCTCTCTCTCTCTCTCTCTCGCTCCTGCTGCTTCCTATATGCAGATGAAATGTGATCAGACAGCTTCCTGTTCCTGGTTGGCATGCTACCCCTTCCCCATCATTACAGACTCTAGACACCTGAAACAATAAGACAAAATAAATTCTTCCTCGATTGTTTTTGGCTATCGTATTGTATCAGAGTGACAAAAAACTAATGAAATAACAATGCTACATTATGCTGATATCTGTTTTTGCCAAGGCTGGCTGTGTCTTTCTTGGCTTAGCAACAGTTTGATGACCATAGCTAAAAGTAATATTGTTTCATGAGTATTCATAAAAACCTCTGTGCTACCTCTTTTCTCATACTAGGAAACACTAAAGAAAGAGAGCCAGAGGCCAAGGACATGGCAGAATACCTAATTCTAAGGAATTGTGAGGTCTCTGAAGACCCACATTCTCTTTGGTGCTGTGAATATGGGAATTTCAGGAACTGTTAGAATACTATTGACCACTGTTACAGTTGTGTAAGCCTTTATTATAAGGACTTCCTATACTGTATATTTTTCCTGTAAATATGCCAAGAAATATATGTAAATATGCTGGAATATAGAGTGATCTGACTTCTAACTGACAGCTGCAGTGACTTTACTGGTGGTCTGGCTGCCTTTAAGGAAGGATTACCCATCAAGTAGCCAGATGGACTATCTTTATGATGAGTGTCAAGTCATTCCAAGCATCTCATATATTCCTTGAGGAAGCTACATAACAACTACAGCTGCTGACTCCCTTCACATAATACCAGCTCCTGAAGGTACAGCCCCTACTACAGCTGTACTAAACAGATCTTTCCACGAAACTATTTCCATCCAGGCCAAAAGGGAAACATTTTTCTTGGAGACCTTTGCAAAGGAGCTGCTGTGAGGGATCTAGGAAGACAGTTCCATGATTGGAGTAAATACAAGCCTTCCTTTACATAGACACCTGCTACGATGGGCACAAACACCCCCAGCCAAATAGACTAACTGGGCTATTTGGCTCACTTAAGAGCTGGCTGGGAGATTCCCTGCTCCCTGTGCTGCCCTGCTGAAGTTACAACATTAAGTCCCACAAAACACTTCTCTCAAGGGATCTTTTCTTCACAAATTTTAGTAGAGTAGTCTTAGTAACTGGTAGTGATGATGGCAATGATGATGAATGCAGAGCTGAGACAGCAGAGTAGTGAGCAGTATCAGTGGGAACTCTGTCAGTAGAGCTACAGCAGTGACAGGAAACAGTATCAATAGGGGCAGAAGACATATATATTATAAATCATACACATTTGCATATTATATTGTATATTATATGTATAATATATTATATATGGCATATATTAATATATTATAGAGATCGTTAGAGATAGATTGTATAGAGATAGATAAGATGGAGAAAGAGACAGAGAGAGATGGAGATGGAGATAAAGATAAAGATAGATATCCAATGACAGGCTGTCAGGTTCAAAAGCCACAAGGTCACCTAAATAGTCCTCAAGAATGGCCATGCCAAAACCAACCAGGAATGATAGAAGTAAGAAAAGACCACATGAAGGTCAAGAAGAAGGATGACCAAAATGTGAATGCTTCACTCCTTCTTAAAAGGGGGAACAAAAATATCCATAGGAGGGGATATGAAGGCAAAGTTTAGAGCAGAGACTGAAGGAACAGTCACTCAGAGCCTGCCCAACATGTGGCATATATATATTTCCACCAAAACTAGATAAGATTGGTGAAGCTAAGAAGTGCACACTGAAAGAAACCAGATATAGATCTCTTCTGAGACACACAGCCAGAGCATGTCAAATACAGAGGCGAATGCTGGCAGAAAACCACTGAACTGAGAGCAGGACTCCCATTGTAGGAATTAGAGAAAGGATTAAAAGAGACGAAGGGTCTTAAAACCCCGTAAGAACAACAATGCCAACAAAACAGAGCTTTCAGGGACTAAACCACTACCCAAAGACTATACATGGACTGACCCAGGGCTCCAACTGCATATGTAGCAGAGGATGGCCTTGTTGGGCACCAGTAGAAGGGGAAGCCCTTGGTCCTGCCAAGATTGGACTCCCAGTGCAAGGTAATGTTGGGAGAGTGGTAAGGGGGATGGAAGAGGGGGAGCCCCCTTATGGGGAAGGGGGAAGGGATAGGGGCCTTCTGGACAGGAAACAGGAAAGGGAATAACATTTGAAATATAAATAAAGAAATATATCCAATTTTTAAAAAAAGAAAAGAAAAGGTGAGAAATGGGGACATCCTGAGGTTGGGCACAAAGAGAAGGCTTTAACGGGAAATAGAAATTGTCAGTTTTATTCAGTAAAAAAGCTCCAGAAGCTGTTGCTTAAGGGCTAAGGGTTTCTGATACCCGGGCTTCAAAGCTGCAACACCAGCCATAGTCAGAGTCTGGGGAATCCTAACTACCAAGGTCTTCACAGGTGCTGTAACACAAACAGCTGATGCCTACTGCTCCCTGTGGTTGCCCGCAGCTGCCCACAGCTGCGCCCAGCTGCCCATAGCTGCCTGCTGCTGTGTAGTTTCATCACTTGCTTCTCTTGGAAACTGAGGATCGCAGAATCCTGGCAGTAGGCACTAGTACAGAAAGAGTCCTCACCTACTCACAGTTTCTGAGAAGAGTAGAAGAGCCCTAGGTCATCTGGGTGATAATTTCTGGATCCTTGAAATACTACTGGGGTCAGAGCTGTCCTGACAGCCTACTGTGGGCAGGGAGGGGCTTGGGCAGTGGGTTAAGGTTCCCTGCTGCTCATGCTGCTTAGAAAAGACATTAATATCTCTACCTCATTATAGACTGAGCAGGGGAAACTACATGAACATGGGGGGAGGGGTGTAAAAAACAGAAAAACAAAATAAAAACAAAAAACTTCAGTTCTATGAAGGAAGGTGCTCTGATTGCCACAGGCAGAGACATGCATGTGGAAGAGGAGGCAGTGACTGGTAACTCACGGCCTGTGGTCATGGCTATGATGGGGCAAGAGCACCCAAGAGCTCTCCAGGTCCATCCTGGTACCCACCTCCTTCGAAGGAAAAATAGCATGATCCCTTTTATAGAACAGTCTGGGATACAGGAGTAACTGGTGGAGCTAACAGTTTCTTTTATTTCTATCATTTTAGAATACATGTGTACAGTCTCTTCAGCCTGCATAGATCTAAGACTATGACTGCTTGTCCAATACCCAGAACTTTAGAGACTGTTGGGACAATTAATAGTAAGCCCAATATGGCTGAGACAACAATGGGATAGCCACATTAAGGGAAGATCCGCACAGTCTAGGGACAACAGCAATGGTCAATCTGAATTCCTCCTCTCCTCCATCCCAACTTCCACAAAGTCACCCTGTAGCAGAGCAATAGAGAAATGAATGAATGAGTGGACCCATTCTTAGCACCATTAAAAATGGATGTGCCTCAGCCAGAATACAGCAAATACAGAGGCGAATGCCAGCAGCAAACCACTGAACTGAGAATAGGTCCCCCGTTGAAGGAATCAGAGAAAGAACTGGAAGAGCTTGAAGGGGCTCGAGACCCCAAAAGTACAACAATGTCAAGCAACCAGAGCTTCCAGGGACTAAGCCACTACCTAAAGACTATACATGGACTGACCCTGGACTCTGACCCCATAGGTAGCAATGAATATCCTAGTAAGAGCACCAGTGGAAGGGGAAGCCCTGGGTCCTGCTAAGACTGAACCCCCAGTGAACTAGACTATGGGGGGAGGGCGGCAATGGGGGGAGGGTTGGGAGGGGGGCACCCATAAGGAAGGGGAGGGGGAGGGGGATGTTTGCCCAGAAACCGGGAAAGGGAATAACACTTGAAATGTATATAAGAAATACTCAAGTTAATAAAAAAAATAAATAAATAAAAAAATGGATGTGCCTGGGGATTAATAGTATGATCATAGCAAACATTGTATGGGACTGAAGGAACCAAGAGGGCAGAAGGAAAAAAAAAACTTGTAAGGGGTTGGTGTGCTAGTGGTGGAGGAGTAAGAAAAGTACAGGTTCCTGACGCTGTCTGCCTCATGGTTGCCATCTATTTCCATTTGACTAAATGAAGGCTTCCTAGAAACCAAGCTCATCCCTTCAGTTTTATCTCTTAATGGTTACCCTAAAAGTAGAGCTACTAACAAACGTGAAAAAATAGAAGATATATGCACTTTAGTAAGTGAACAAAGCTGATGTGGAAAAAAAATGCTACAAATTCTATGACTCCCACTATATGACATTACTTTAAAAATAAGGGATGAAGACCATAGCTTCAGGGTTTTGTGGAAATAGAGATGAGTAGATGGATCCCCGGACACACATCTTCATACATTTTCCAGGCTACAGAATGTACAGAACCGAGAATGAACCCTCACAGAAACCATGGGCTTTGGATGAGGTGTTAGCAAGGAGGAAATGTGTTTGGTAACTAATGGATCACTCTGGAGTTGTGGACGTTGATAGCTGGAGAGCCTGTGGGTAAGAAGGGACAGAAGACATATGAAAAATCTCTGTATCCTTCTTCCAATTTTGTTGGGGATCTAAAACTGTTCTGAAAAGTCTGTTCAACCCTGTAAAACACAAACTATATTTTATAACAATCATACAAATGTACAATCTATACGTATAGCATGCACGCATACACATTTTCATATATAACCCAAAAGTTATGCAAATCCAATTCTCTGCACAGGATACGTACAACCTTTGCTTTCTAGAAGATGACCATCTAATGGGGTTGCTTTCCCTTCTTTAGCTTTGTTTCTCCTTTTCATGTTTCATTCCCTAAAACTACATTGTGTGGTCCATACCCAATGTTCATATAGAAGCCACACTTGAAAGCTCTGTATTTTATTTCCATGCATGTCCACATTTTAGTATGCTGCCCATCACTTTCCTTATTTTTCGTGCATCGCTAAATCCATATTTTATACCACAGTGCAATTAAATCTTCCTCAACAGATACAGTTCAGCAACATCCAGGGGCAAGAAGGGATGTCCTGACTCATAGGCGATAAAAATTCACAATAAAGCTGCAGATGTAGCAAAGTGAGAATTACCACACCAGCAGGAACTGCAGATAAAAAAGGATTACATGGGATGAAATGCAGTAATTGACTAGAAGTCACAGAAAAATACCAGATGGATGTCACTGCTCTCTATAACTCTAATGTGCTGGTAGATTTTATTGAGCATCACCAGACGTTCACTTTCGGTATTTTCTTGAGTGTAATTGAAGTTTATTGATATGCCATTATTGTCCAGTTTAGATGTGGCCGTAAAAAAAAATACTGTTTGATGTACTCCTATTTCCATAGAAATCTTGGGCTTTGCTGCTTAAAGTGAGAGCATGTAGTTGTAATTGTTGTAATATTTATTCCTCATCTTCCATTAGCCCTTTACCCAGAATATGGACAGCAGCTGCTCCCAGTAGCATTGAAATTGCAGGGGTGTCTTCGGGAGTGATTGGTACATAAAATATCAGATGTGCAATTTTGTGTAATACCAAGAGAGACTAGCAAAGAATTTTTATGTTGAAGGTAAAAGAAAGCAAATGTATATGCAGAGATGAGCTGCCATGGGTGGTGTGGTCACCCATTACTTTTCATGGGTTTCTTTCTCATTTAGTCCTCAGCACAGGCATATGAGAGAAATAACTGTCTGTCCAAGCTAGAAAAGTCATTCTATAAACACAGACAGCTCAGGTCTCAGCAAAAGGGCTCCCCAGCATAAGCCAAGACCATTTCCCTCAGCAACAAACATTTGAAATTAAGTTGGAAATAATGGGTGTGAAAATGATTGCTTCTCAGAGCAGCAAAAGAACACCCTTCCTGGGAATTCCAGGTATGTATTGAATCTCACCACTGACAGGTTAGTCTAAACGTGCAAGACGCTGCTGTAAAGCCCAAGTCAATAGGCCATGCAACATGATTATATTTTCACAAGCTAACATCACTTGTCATTACTTTAAAAAAATTATATCTGAACTCTGGTGAGTCAAGTAAAACCAGGGAAGAAAGAATCTTAAAACATGGCTGTTAGAAGCTAAAACTTCTCAGATAGAACAAAAGCAGAAAAGGCAAGTCCCCATGATAGACTCATGCAAGTATATACTATCCCAGGGACACAATCTAGAAATTCCACACAAACACACTTTGTTTAAGCTTGCAAGTCACAGTTTTATTATACACTAGCAAAGCTACAGCAAGGGCCACCTCTTCAAGGTGAGCTACCAACCAAGCCAGGAATTCTCCAAGAACAGTCACCCAAGTACTATCTGCATGAGAACCTTGTGGGAAACTTAGATTCCTGAGTCTAAGGAGATGTCCTTTCTCCCTAGCACCAACGTGGAAAGCCAGGCATAGCTATGCTTTTAGAAGGTGAAGAACAGAGACAGGTAAATGCTGAGCGCTCATTGGCCAGCTAGACTAGCCAAAAGATGAACTTCCAGTTCAGTGAAGAGTCCCTGTCTCAAGGAAACACAGCAGAGAGCAATAGAAGTCACCCAATGTCTTGTTCTAGTCTCTACATGTACAGTTTTAGGCTCACACACCCAAACATTCATGTCTCAACTAACTCAATACATAAACATTTTTAGAAATAAAAATTCAGACTTCTAAGTCCCACTCCAAACCATTAACTTAGACAAGCACATTAACTTAAACAAGCAACTGTTCCTTTTAATTAAACAACCAAAGAAAATCACAGAACAGTTTGAGCAGCACTGACTTAACATTTACAAAGACCTGCCTCTGAATAGAATAGGTCAGTAAGTGCCAGAACAAGGGCAAATCTAGCCCTAGAGTATATCTAACTCCAGATCTGTTGTGGAACAGACTCTCGGGGTGCTGCACGTACACATGAAAGAAAAACTCTGAAAAGATAAAAGATTCATTTCTTCCATGTAAACATCGATGTATTTTCATAAATTATGCCAGAACACCTACTTCTTATCTACTGGGGGGAAATGAATTCAAATGTCAAGTACTTTGCTATTTTAAGAGAGGAATAGCCACAAACAGAATCAGCATTTCAGTACACTTGGGGACAGCCAGCCTTAAGATCAGCAGAAGACAGCAAGAGAGCTGTGCTCAGGCCCTGCTTCAAGTCAATCAGCACAGCTGGGCATCTGGTGATGATAGCAAATCCCATGTGGGGCAGCGTCTTCTCCCTTTGTTTTCTAGCACCTTTTAGTCTTGATTATGAAACAAGAATCATAATATATACATGGGCATATTTCCACTTTGCACCTCCAATATAGTTAAGAGAGTTATACTGAGAATAACAGCAAAAGGCCATATGGCATTGCTAGTTCTGCTCTGCAACAATGTACCTTTTCCCATCTGGCAATGTCTGCCTGTTTAGCCTCTCTCTTCCTGTATGCACATTTCCATCATGGACTTGATTTCAAGTGGAGGTTGATGGCTACATGCAGAAAAAGGCAGAAGCAAAAGCCTGAGTTCTTGTTGTTTGGTTTGGTTTTTATTTCATGCACGTTCATTCATTCACTCAACATTCCAAGTGATGAATTTCCTCCAGGTTCCACCATAGGCTCTGAAGGCACCAAACTGCATGGATAATGCTGGGTGTTCTAATAAAGGATCCAGTCTAGTTGGTGATAAATGGACCTGAATATTGCTCTGGTTCCTACATGGACACTCTCACTCTACTTTACTCCTGAAGAATGTGACTATATCTTTCAGATAGGACCATTAAAGAGGTAAGTAAGATATGAGATCATGTTGACTGACCCTAGTCCAAAAAGACTAGACTTCTCTTAAGGAGAAATTATGACTCAGACTCCCATAGAGAGGGGAGCACACAAGAAGGCTGAAATCTCCAAGACAAGAAAAGAAATATCAGCGGGGCGGGGGAAATAGAGGGAAAGGAAATAAACTTCTTACACCTTCATCTTCAATGTACCACCACCAGAATGACAAGTACTTTCTGGTATATAGCCACCTTGTCTGCGACTGATACTTCTTACAACCTTGGCCAACCTATACTGAAACCCCCAAGCTATAGCAGGAACTCTATAGCTTGTAGGGTATGTGGGTTTTTCGGACTTGACCCATTTCTCTATTCCTCTCCAAAAGCTGCTGTTATAACAAATGATGAATGAAAATTCATTCTCTCAATCACTTTGGGACTGGAGGATAGGAGACAAGAGGCCAGCAAAACTGAGCCTCCTCAGTAACCCTGGGCTGATGCCTTCCTTACCTCCTCCTGGCTTCTGAGGGAAGCTGACAATCTCTGGTAGTCCTTGGCTTTCAGCTATATCACCTGTGTCTCTGCCTACACTGCCTACTGAGGCAGTTCCTATGTGTCTATCTTCCCATGGTGATCTTCTCATAAGGACATCAATCCTAATTGATTGAGACCTTCCCAGCCCAAGATGAGATCATCTTAACTAATTGCAACTACTCCAGTTTTAAGTGAGGTCACATTCCAAGCTCTCAGGGGCTAAGACTGCAGTTTATCTTTTGGGAACACAATTCAGTCCACAACTGATGTCTGCAAAGATCCTCAGTAAAATGAAGTAGAGCAGCAAGCAGCACTCAAACAGCAAACGGTCCTGTCAATGGGACAACTACTGTGGGCCTGACTCTCAAATACATGCAGATGTCCCAAGTGAACAGACTCAGATGACCAGCCCAGCTGACTTGACCGAATACCAAGCTGTGAAATCACCTTATTTGATCAGTAGAGATGTTATACAGGGGCTGAGAAAGGAAGACGATGTCATTTGCCAACTTTTACTTTTCTAGAAATACAATGTGCTTTTATAGATAAATCCTAACTGATACACTGACATGAACAAAGGAAAGTAATTGTATTGTTAATACCTTGCACTGAAAATTCAAATGGTCATTACTCATACCTTCAAGTACCAAAATAAAGCCAACTAATTGTGATAAATTCCTATCCTATTCAAAATCACCAAAGAATATTTTGGATTCTCAGAGTCGGGGCTCTTTTTAAAAAAAAACTGAAAAAGAGTTATTGTTGTTGTTGTTATTGAGACAGCGTCCTGAGTAGCCCAGTCTGACCTGGGACTCACTCTGTAGTTTAGGGTGACCTTGAATTGAGTCAAGGCTCTTTATCTCCCAACATCAACAGCCATGGCACTAGCCAATGCAGGCAATTTTTTTTATCATTAAGGAAGACTTGGGGACTGGAGAGGAATGTCAGGAAGCCCGTCCAGCCCATCCACCACAGCCAGCAACACTGAAGGCCAGACAGTCACCATGCAGACACACACAGACCTCGGAACACACAAACTAGCTGGCTCTTACAAGCTACTATAAGAGCAAAATCTTATAGATCCAAACCCATGTTCCTTTTCCTAGCTGAAAGATTCTGTAGGTCATCACTCTTAAAAGTCGTTAAATAATCTAGAATGTGCCCTAAATCAAATTATAGCCATTATAATCCATTACAATCCTTTCTTTATAGAGTATGTGCTGCTTGGTGAGTCTGGGATCTGAGGGCCTCTCCTATCTTCTTCAGAGGCTCTTTGGGTACCACCTCAGTCCAGGGCATTGTGACCTATATAAACTGCAAACGGGAACCAAAAGCTAAAGTTTTATATCGTGTACTCACACTGTATAGGAGCATGTGCTTTCTGATTCTGCTATCTACAAAAAAGCTGTATCCAAAAATCCTTTTGGCTTCCTTCCTCATAACCAACTTTTCCTCATGCAGGTAAAAATGACTTTTCTGGTTGGCTTGGTCTAAGCCCATAGTGTGGAACTAAGCACCTACTCTTCTTAGAAGGGCAGAGGCTCAATCTTGCCCATCTGTACTTGGAACAGGGAAACGACCCTTTGGTAAAATCTTAGAGATCTGCTTTCAGAGTGTACTTTTCCATGTTTACTAAGGAAAAGAAAGAGGCTTACACACATACACTACTGGCTCGTACATCATCTGTACTAACATGTGGTCACACCAGCCCTCTCCCAAGAGGCTTGTGTGTAGAACAGTGATAAGTTTAGAATTTCCCTAGCTTTAAGAGGATAAGAACTGCCAAGATCTTACCAAGGAGAATCCTGTTTTCATGGTCTTTTGATTAGGAAAACTCTTAGATAAATCAGTGAACATGTAGAGGAACAGGCATAGAGATAAGGATATCTGGGTTGATAGTAATTGTCTTCACTAGTCCACAGTCATGTTGTTCAGCCTGACCAGTTCTCTCTCTCTCTCTCTCTCTCTCTCTCTCTCTCTCTCTCTCTCTCTCTCTTTCTCTCCCTCTCTCCCTCCCTCCCTCTCTCTCTCTCCCTCCAACACACACACACACACACACACACACACACACACACACACACACACACCACTCCACAACTAATTAATGGATTTTGGCAATAGATCTAGACCAGACCAGAATCCCTTCCCTGGGCACCTACAAAATTGAATACAAAAGAATGATAGACAGACAGGCCTGCTTTGAAGCAAGGTCAGGGCTGAGGAGGTCTGGATAACTAGTTCTACCTGTTCTGCATGCAAAGCTGCAAGAAAAGCCCAGCTGCCAAAAGCAAACAATGAAGCTCAAATACAAACAAACAAAACAACAATAAAAAGAAACAGAGACTATTAGATGGACAGACCCTTCTTTCGGTTTTTGTTGTTGTTGTTGTTGTTGTTTGTTTGTTTGTTTTGCCAACTTTTCAGTTTCTGCAGGATTTACTTCTTCACCCTCCTCCTAGTCCTGGATACCTGTGAGAATTACTTAAGTCTCTGTAATAAATCCTCCCTTTTTTATTAAGTTATTTATATATTACTCATAACCAAAAGAAAACCATCTATGGCAGGGCCATTGTAAAAATTCCTGGGCCTGGGTATATGTAATGTCAGTCTGTCTGTTCACTCCCTTGGATATATAAACAGAAACTAAGTGATACTTGTCTGATATCAACAAAGACATTCCCCAACCCCAATCCTGATGCATCAAGCCTCTCTTGCGCCTCTTCCCGTTGACTTACACGGATATGCCCAGTCCTTGAAAATCATAGCTGAAGAGCAGACTGTGGAAATCAGATGAAAAACAAGAGGCTCAGCATGTCCCAACCAAACCATCGAAACATACTGGCAGTCATTTATATCAATCACAAGTGATGCTGCTTAACGGCTTTTTTGAAGAAGACAGAATGGAAGGAGAGGGAGGACATGCCCGTATTACACTGAAGAGTGTGAAAATTATTTCTGTCTGGAACACTGATGTCCACTATGTAGACAGTGATCAAAATAAACACTTCAGGCACGCCTCAAGAAAAGAAGAAAAAAAAAAGCCAGAGTTCCTTTTCTAATTTTCTGAAAAGGCTCGTAGCTTATATACCTCATTCCTTTATTTCCAAAGCCAGGGGTTGGCATGCCTCTCCCCTGACTAAGCTGCATCTCCAACGCTCCCTTTAAAGAATGTATAAAGCTGAGGTGCCCAGAGCTGGCCCAGGGCACCAAGACCCAGCTGCCACACTCCTGGAATGCAGACCACTGCCTTCCACAGCGATGAAAGCCCAGATCAGGCATCTCCAATGCTTTGATTTGCAAGAACAGCTTGACATCCATAGCAACGTGGTTAACGTGAAAAACACAAGATAAAAACATTCCATTTAATTAAAAGCCCACAGTTCAATGGTAGTATAATTATTACAAGTGCATTTTATGGCTGTCTGCATTCGTCGTGGGTACATAATAAATATGCAAATTCCCAGCCCTTCTCCTGTTCTTAAGCAGTCCTCCCCACTATCAATCTTTTCTCCAACATGTCAGTTGTGTAAAGCCTGGCTTTTTAAATGCAAAATAAAATTCACATTTATAGTGCTTCTGAAATCTCTCTGGGCTAGTAAGCAGTATTTTAGATGGGTGGTGTTTAATTAACAGAGTTCACCTCTCTCCAAGAGCCCTCAGGACAACAGAGACAAGGCCAAGGCATGCCCATGGTCTTCAGGCTGGCCAGGATTAAAGACTATCTTTTTTTCTATCTCAAGGACCACCTATCAAGGTATTTGTGATTCTCCATTCACTACAGCAAGCATTATAGGGAAATACTGTTCTGATTTACAGGAAAGCAAATTCCTGACCCTAGCCACATGAGCTTGATATTATTCACCATGGAAATTCAAAGAAGCACTGTTTAACAGTCAGTGAGTCGGTACTTAGAAATTTGCATGCAGTAGACTTTAAGAACTAGTGGATGGGATACACATATGAAGTAGTATACCAGGCATGGGCATGCCACCTGACTTCATCTAGTTTGACAGAATTACTGAGCTGAGAAAATAATAATGATCAGAATCTGTCTGAACCTATAAGTATATAGATTGACAAGATATCAATAAAGTTTGGGGCTGAATCTTTTATAACTCCCTAACAGACATATGCATGTATGATTTAAATGTAAAATGTTCCTCACAGGCTCAGCTCATCGCATGTTTGAACACTTTTCCCAAGCTGGTGGTGCTGTTTGGGGAGGTTTGGGAAACTCTAGGAAGTGGAGTATAACCAGAGGAAGCAGATCACTCAGGAACACATCTGGAGGTTTGCAACCGGTCTTCATTCCCAGTCTCCTGTTGCCCAGGTGTGAGCCTCATATTTTCAGTAGTACAGCTGAAGCTTATCCTGCTGCTATGCCTTTCCTCCATGATGGGCCCTCAAATCTTGAACCAAAATAAATGCTTTCTGCTTTAAACCACTCCTTGTGTGGTATTTGATCCCAGTTTTAAGAAAAACAGCTGAGATGATATAGTTTGTGAAGTTATTTGACTAGTTAACACTGAGTTCATTTCAACATCAGTGGTTAAGAGCTCTCTAAGTTCTTGTTCACTTTCTAGCACCACTTGATAGCTTACAACTGCCTGCAACCCAAGTTTCATCCACTCTTGGCCACCATGGACACTACATGCCTACAATACACATAAACCCAGGTAGATGAACACATATACACAAAAATAAATCTTTAAAAGAAAAACAAGCATTAGGTACTTGAATGAAAGATTTCAAGGTGGATCCCAAAGTACCAAGCTATGTGTTGCTCTGGCACTGTGTGTAATGTGTGAATGAAACTGGAGCAAATATGCTTGGGTAATTTACAAATGTTCCAGACCTAAAGGGACAACTACTGTACACTTCTAGAATTAAAGTTCCCAAATAAAAACATTCCAAACACTGAGCCTATTAAGTAAAAAATTTAACTGTCCAAGAAGGTCTTTCCTATATATTGGATTTTGTTTGTTTTTAAGTTGTTGTCTATGAAACTGATGGTGGTACCCTTCAGCTTGGTGTGGATGACTAAAGAATTGTTTGGAATCATTAAGATGAAGACAATATTACTAAGGGGCAAGAACTTTATTACTAGTGTCAAGAACAGTATCAAGTCCAGGACTCCAACTGAGGCTCAGTGGTAGAGCACTTGTCTAGCACTTTGCCTCTTGTAGATCCAACCTTACTTGTCTGACATTCCAGGAAGCACAGACCCTGCACAAAGTGGATATCAGAGCGACTACTGTGAGGAATAAATAACAAGAATAGTTTTACCAAAGAGAATGTGATACCATATCATGTCTGCCTGTTAAACTGATCTGAGTGCACCCTCAGAAAACTGAATGTACCACAAACTCAGGACATTTTTGGAACTTGTATGCTCTCTAGCAACTTCGTGTGAATTTTTATACAAGCGCTGTTTTATTAATTATATAAAATAGAAAAATAGAAAAAAAAAGAAAATCCTGGTTTAGGCCCATGGTATCATAATAAGACAAACTAAAGAATAGTGACTAGCATAGAATATATTCTAAGTAAATATTAATTAGACAGGTCCTGCATTTTCCACCTCGAAAATAGAAATTATAGAAAATTTGGGAAACATATAAAGGCACTAAAAAACTTCAAACTTGGGGCATTCCTGAGGCTGCAGAGCAGAAGAGACCACCAACACTGCCCACCCCTGCCCATATCCCTGGCACAAGAGGAAACTGTATAAGGCCTCTGGGCTCCCGTGGGGGAGGGCCCAGGAGTGGCAGGACCCCTGCCTGAGACACCGCCGGAACCTGAAGGAAACAGACCGGATAAACAGTTCTCTGCACCCAAATCCCGTGGGAGGGAGAGCTAAACCTTCAGAGAGGCAGACAAGCCTGGGAAACCAGAAGAGACTGCTCTCTGTACATACATCTCAGACGCCAGAGGAAAACACCAAAGACCATCTGGAACCCTGGTGCACTGAAGCTCCCGGAAGGGGCGGCACAGGTCTTCCTGGTTGCTGCCGCCGCAAAGAGCCCGTGGGCAGCACCCCGTGAGCGAACTTGAGCCTCGGGACCACAGGTAAGACCAACTTGTATGCTGCAAGTGACCTGCCTGGTGAACTCAAAACAGGCCCACAGGAACAGCTGAAGACCTGTACAGAGGAAAAACTACACGCACGAAAGCAGAACACTCTGTCCCCATAACTGGCTGAAAGAAAACAGTAAAACAGGTCTACAGCACTCCTGACACACAGGCTTGTAGGGACAGTCTAGCCACGGTCAGAAACAGCAGAACAAAGTAACACTAGAGGTAATCTGATGGCGAGAGGCAAGCACAGGAACCCAAGCAACAGAAACCAAGACTACATGGCATCATCGGAGCCCAATTCTCCCACCAAAACAAACATGGAATGTCCAAACACACCAGAAAAGCAAGATCTAGTTTCAAAATCAAAGGATTTGACAAAGGAGCCAAAACCATCAAATGGAAAAAAGATAGCATTTTCAGCAAATGGTGCTGGTTCAACTGGAGGGCAACATGTAGAAGAATGCAGATCGATCCATGCTTATCACCCTGTACAAAGCTTAAGTCCAAGTGGATCAAGGACCTCCACATCAAACCAGACACACTCAAACTAATAGAAGAAAAACTAGGGAAGCATCTGGAACACATGGGCACTGGAAAAAATTTCCTAAACAAAACACCAATGGCTTACGCTCTAAGATCAAGAATTGACAAATGGGATCTCATAAAACTGCAAAGCTTCTGTAAGGCAAAGGACACTGTGGTTAGGACAAAACGGCAACCAACAGATTGGGAAAAGATCTTTACCAATCCTACAACAGATAGAGGCCTTATATCCAAAATATACAAAGAACTCAAGAAATTAGACCGCAGGGAAACAAATAACCCTATTAAAAATGGGGTTCAGAGCTAAACAAAGAATTCACAGCTGAGGAATGCCGAATGGCTGAGAAAAACCTAAAGAAATGTTCAACATCTTTAGTCATAAGGGAAATGCAAATCAAAACAACCCTGAGATTTCACCTCACACCAGAGAGAATGGCTAAGATCAAAAACTCAGGTGACAGCAGATGCTGGCGAGGATGTGGAGAAAGAGGAACACTCCTCCATTGTTGGTGGGATTGCAGACTGGTACAACCATTCTGGAAATCAGTCTGGAGGATCCTCAGAAAATTGGACATTGAACTGCCTCAGGATCCAGCTATACCTCTCTTGGGAATATACCCAAAAGATGCCCCAACATATAAAAAAGACAAGTGCTCCACTATGTTCATTGCAGCCTTATTTATAATAGCCAGAAGCTGGAAAGAACCCAGATGCCCTTCAACAGAGGAATGGATACAGAAAATATGGTACATCTACACAATGGAATATTACTCAGCTATCAAAAACAACGACTTTATGAAATTCGTAGGCAAATGGTTGGAACTGGAAAATATCATCCTGAGTGAGCTAACCCAATCACAGAAAGACATACATGGTATGCACTCATTGATAAGTGGCTATTAGCCCAAATGCTTGAATTACCCTAGATGCCTAGAACAAATGAAACTCAAGACGGATGATCAAAATGTGAATGCTGCCTGGTTGCTGCCGCTGCAGAGAGCCCCTGGGCAGCACCCCACGAGCGAACCTGAGCCTCGGGACCACAGGTAAGACCAAATTTTCTGCTGCAAGAAAGCTGCCTGGTGAGCTTGGGACACAGGGAAGCAGAATTTCTCTAGGACCGGGCATGCTCTGTGTTTACCGGAAGTCCCACACCCGCGGATCCCGGCCCGCAGCAGCTCTCTGCTCCCAGACCCGGTGAGAGAGAGACCCAACCGCCTGGTCAGGTGGGCACTCCTGAGGCTGCAGAGCGGAAGAGACCACCAACACTGCTCACCCCTGCCCACATCCCTGGCCCAAGAGGAAACTGTATAAGGCCTCTGGGCTCCCGTGGGGGAGGGCCCAGGAGTGGCAGGACTCCTGCCTGAGACACCGCCGGAACCTGAAGGAAACAGACCGGATAAACAGTTCTCTGCACCCAAATCCCGTGGGAGGGAGAGCTAAACCTTCAGAGAGGCAGACAAGCCTGGGAAACCAGAAGAGACTGCTCCCTGCACACACATCTTGGACGCCAGAGGAAAAAGCCAAAGACTATCGGGAACCCTGGTGCACTGAAGCTCCCGGAAGGGGCAGCACAGGTCTTCCTGGTTGCTGCCGCTGCAGAGAGCCCCTGGGCAGCACCCCACGAGCGAACTTGAGCCTCAGGACCACAGGTAAGACCAAATTTTCTGCTGCAAGAAAGCTGCCTGGTGAACTCAAAACACAGGCCCACAGGAACAGCTGAAGACCTGTACAGAGGAAAAACTACACGCACGAAAGCAGAACACTCTGTCCCCATAACTGACTGAAAGAGAGGAAAACAGGTCTACAGCACTCCTGACACACAGGCTTATAGGACAGTCTAGCCACTGTCAGAAATAGCAGAACAAAGTAACACTAGAGATAATCTGATGGCTAGAGGCAAGCGCAGGAACCCAAGCAACAGAAACCAAGACTACATGCCATCATCGGAGCCCAATTCCCCCACCAAAACAAACATGGAATATCCAAACACACCAGAAAAGCAAGATCTAGTTTCAAAATCATATTTGATCATGATGCTGGAGGACTTCAAGAAAGACATGAACACACTTAGGGAAACACAGGAAAACATTAATAAACAAGTAGAAGCCAACAGAGAGGAATCGCAAAAATCCCTGAAAGAATTCCAGGAAAACATAAATAAACAAGTAGAAGCCCATAGAGAGGAGACACAAAAATCCCTGAAAGAATTCCAGGAAAACACAATCAAACAGTTGAAGGAATTAAAAATGGAAATAGAAGCAATCAAGAAAGAACACATGGAAACAACCCTGGATATAGAAAACCAAAAGAAGAGACAAGGAGCTGTAGATACAAGCTTCACCAACAGAATACAAGATATGGAAGAGAGAATCTCAGGAGCAGAAGATTCCATAGAAATCATTGATTCAACTGTCAAAGATAATGTAAAGCGGAAAAAAGCTACTGGTCCAAAACATACAGGAAATCCAGGACTCAATGAGAAGATCAAACCTAAGGATAATAGGTATAGAAGAGAGTGAAGACTCCCAGCTCAAAGGACCAGTAAACATCTTCAACAAAATCATAGAAGAAAACTTCCCTAACCTAAAAAAAGAGATACCCACAGACATACAAGAAGCCTACAGAACTCCAAATAGATTGGACCAGAAAAGAAACACCTCCCGTCACATAATTGTCAAAACACCAAACGCACAAAATAAAGAAAGAATATTAAAAGCAGTAAGGGAAAAAGGTCAAGTAACATATAAAGGGAGACCTATCAGAATCACACCAGACTTCTCGCCAGAAACTATGAAGGCCAGAAGATCCTGGACTGATGTCATACAGACCCTAAGAGAACACAAATGCCAGCCCAGGTTACTGTATCCAGCAAAACTCTCAATTAACATTGATGGAGAAACCAAGATATTCCATGACAAAACCAAATTTACACAATATCTTTCGACAAATCCAGCACTACAAAGGATAATAAATGGTAAAGCCCAACATAAGGAGGCAAGCTATACCCTAGAAGAAGCAAGAAACTAATCGTCTTGGCAACAAAACAAAGAGAATGAAAGCACACAAACATAACCTCACATCCAAATATGAATATAAAGGGAAACAATAATCACTATTCCTTAATATCTCTCAATATCAATGGCCTCAACTCCCCAATAAAAAGACATAGATTAACAAACTGGATACGCAACGAGGACCCTGCATTCTGCTGCCTACAGGAAACACACCTCAGAGACAAAGACAGACACTACCTCAGAGTGAAAGGCTGGAAAACAACTTTCCAAGCAAATGGTCAGAAGAAGCAAGCTGGAGTAGCCATTCTAATATCAAATAAAATCAATTTTCAACTAAAAGTCATCAAAAAAGATAAGGAAGGACACTTCATATTCATCAAAGGAAAAATCCACCAAGATGAACTCTCAATCCTAAATATCTATGCCCCAAATACAAGGGCACCTACATATGTAAAAGAAACCTTACGAAAGCTCAAAACACACATTGCACCTCACACAATAATAGTGGGAGATTTCAACACCCCACTCTCATCAAGGGACAGATCATGGAAACAGAAATTAAACAGTGATGTCGACAGACTAAGAGAAGTCATGAGCCAAATGGACTTAACGGATATTTATAGAACATTCTATCCTAAAGCAAAAGGATATACCTTCTTCTCAGCTCCTCATGGTACTTTCTCCAAAATTGATCATATAATTGGTCAAAAAACGGGCCTCAACAGGTACAGAAAGATAGAAATAATCCCATGCATGCTATCGGACCACCACGGCCTAAAACTGGTCTTCAATAACAATAAGGGAAGAATGCCCACATATACGTGGAAATTGAACAATGCTCTACTCAATGATAACCTGGTCAAGGAAGAAATAAAGAAAGAAATTAAAAACTTTTTAGAATTTAATGAAAATGAAGATACAACATACTCAAACTTATGGGACACAATGAAAGCTGTGCTAAGAGGAAAACTCATAGCGCTGAGTGCCTGCAGAAAGAAACAGGAAAGAGCATATGTCAGCAGCTTGACAGCACACCTAAAAGCTCTAGAACAAAAAGAAGCAAATACACCCAGGAGGAGCAGAAGGCAGGAAATAATCAAACTCAGAGCTGAAATCAACCAAGTAGAAACAAAAAGGACCATAGAAAGAATCAACAGAACCAAAAGTTGGTTCTTTGAGAAAATCAACAAGATAGATAAACCCTTAGCCAGACTAACGAGAGGACACAGAGAGTGCGTCCAAATTAACAAAATCAGAAATGAAAAGGGAGACATAACTACAGATTCAGAGGAAATTCAAAAAATCATCAGATCTTACTATAAAAACCTATATTCAACAAAATTTGAAAATCTTCAGGAAATGGACAATTTCCTAGACACATACCAGGTATCGAAGTTAAATCAGGAACAGATAAACCAGTTAAACAACCCCATAACTCCTAAGGAAATAGAAGCAGTCATTAAAGGTCTCCCAACCAAAAAGAGCCCAGGTCCAGACGGGTTTAGTGCAGAATTCTATCAAACCTTCATAGAAGACCTTATACCAATATTATCCAAACTATTCCACAAAATTGAAACAGATGGAGCCCTACCGAATTCCTTCTATGAAGCCACAATTACTCTTATACCTAAACCACACAAAGACCCAACAAAGAAAGAGAACTTCAGACCAATTTCCCTTATGAATATCGACGCAAAAATACTCAATAAAAGTCTGGCAAACTGAATTCAAGAGCACATCAAAACAATCATCCACCATGATCAAGTAGGCTTCATCCCAGGCATGCAGGGATGGTTTAATATAAGGAAAACCATCAACGTGATCCATCATATAAACAAACTGAAAGAACAGAACCACATGATCATTTCATTAGATGCTGAGAAAGCATTTGACAAAATTCAACACCCCTTCATGATAAAAGTCCTGGAAAGAATAGGTATTCAAGGCCCATACCTAAACATAGTAAAAGCCATATACAGCAAACCAGTTGCTAACATTAAACTAAATGGAGAGAAACTTGAAGCAATCCCACTAAAATCAGGGACTAGACAAGGCTGCCCACTCTCTCCCTACTTATTCAATATAGTTCTTGAAGTTCTAGCCAGAGCAATCAGACAACAAAAGGAGATCAAAGGGATACAGATCAGAAAAGAAGAGATCAAAATATCACTATTTGCAGATGACATGATAGTATATTTAAGTGATCCCAAAAGTTCCACCAGAGAACTACTAAAGCTGATAAACAACTTCAGCAAAGTGGCTGGGTATAAAATTAACTCAAATAAATCAGTTGCCTTCCTCTATACAAAAGAGGAACAAGCCGAGAAAGAAATTAGGGAAACGACACCCTTCATAATAGACCCAAATAATATTAAGTACCTCGGTGTGACTTTAACCAAGCAAGTAAAAGATCTGTACAATAAGAACTTCAAGACACTGAGGAAAGAAATTGAAGAAGGCCTCAGAAGATGGAAAGATCTCCCATGCTCATGGATTGGCAGGATTAATATAGTAAAAATGGCCATTTTACCAAAAGCAATCTACAGATTCAATGCAATCCCCATCAAAATACCAATCCAATTCTTCAAAGAGTTAGACAGAACAATTTGCAAATTCATCTGGAATAACAAAAAACCCAGGATAGCTAAAGCTATCCTCAACAATAAAAGGACTTCAGGGGGAATCACTATCCCTGAACTCAAGCAGTATTACAGAGCAATAGTGATAAAAACTGCATGGTATTGGTACAGAGACAGACAGATAGACCAATGGAATAGAATTGAAGACCCAGAAATGAACCCACACACCTATGGTCACTTGATTTTTGACAAAGGAGCCAAAACCATCCAATGGAAAAAAGATAGCATTTTCAGCAAATGGTGCTGGTTCAACTGGAGGGCAACATGTAGAAGAATGCAGATCGATCCATGCTTATCACCCTGTACAAAGCTTAAGTCCAAGTGGATCAAGGACCTCCACATCAAACCAGACACACTCAAACTAATAGAAGAAAAACTAGGGAAGCATCTGGAACACATGGGCACTGGAAAAAATTTCCTGAACAAAACACCAATGGCTTATGCTCTAAGATCAAGAATCGACAAATGGGATCTCATAAAACTGCAAAGCTTCTGTAAGGCAAAGGACACTGTGGTTAGGACAAAACGGCAACCAACAGATTGGGAAAATATCTTTACCAATCCTACAACAGATAGAGGCCTTATATCCAAAATATACAAAGAACTCAAGAAGTTAGACCGCAGGGAAACAAATAACCCTATTAAAAAATGGGGTTCAGAGCTAAACAAAGAATTCACAGCTGAGGAATGCCGAATGGCTGAGAAACACCTAAAGAAATGTTCAACATCTTTAGTCATAAGGGAAATGCAAATCAAAACAACCCTGAGATTTCACCTCACACCAGTGCGATTGGCTAAGATCAAAAACTCAGGTGACAGCAGATGCTGGCGAGGATGTGGAGAAAGAGGAACACTCCTCCATTGTTGGTGGGATTGCAGACTGGTAAAACCATTCTGGAAATCAGTCTGGAGGTTGCTCAGAAAATTAGACATTGAACTGCCTGAGGATCCAGCTATACCTCTCTTGGGCATATACCCAAAAGATGCCTCAACATATAAAAGAGACACGTGCTCCACTATGTTCATCGCAGCCTTATTTATAATAGCCAGAAAATGGAAAGAACCCAGATGCCCTTCAACAGAGGAATGGATACAGAAAATGTGGTACATCTACACAATGGAATATTACTCAGCTATCAAAAACAACGACTTTATGAAATTCGTAGGCAAATGGTTGGAACTGGAAAATATCATCCTGAGTGAGCTAACCCAATCACAGAAAGACATACATGGTATGCACTCATTGATAAGTGGCTATTAGCCCAAATGCTTGAATTACCCTAGATCCCTAGAACAAACGAAACTCAAGACGGATGATCAAAATGTGAATGCTTCACTCCTTCTTTAAATGAGGAAAAAGAATACCTTTGGCAGGGAAGGGAGAGGCAAAGATTAAAACAGAGACTGAAGGAACACCCATTCAGAGCCTGCCCCACATGTGGCCCATACATATACAGCCACCCAATTAGACAAGATTGGTGAAGCAAAGAAGTGCAGACCGACAGGAGCCGGATGTAGATCGCTCCTGAGAGACACAGCCGGAATACAGCAAATACAGAGGCGAATGCCAGCAGCAAACCACTGAACTGAGAATAGGTCCCCTATTGAAGGAATCAGAGAAAGAACTGGAAGAGCTTGAAGGGGCTCGAGACCCCATATGTACAACAATGCCGACCAACCAGAGCTTCCAGGGACTAAGCCACTACCTAAAGACTATACATGGACTGACCCTGGACTCTGACCTCATAGGTAGCAATGAATATCCTAGTAAGAGCACCAGTGGAAGGGGAAGCCCTGGGTCCTGCTAAGACTGAACCCCCAGTGAACTAGACTGGTGGGGGGAGGGCGGCAATGGGGGGAGGGTTGAGAGGGGAACACCCATAAGGAAGGGGAGGGGGGAGGGGGATGTTTGCCCGGATACCGGGAAAGGGAATAACACTCGAAATGTATATAAGAAATACTCACACTGGCGGATCCCGGACCGCAGCAGCTCTCTGCTCCCAAACCCCGTGGGAGAGAGACCTCACCGCCTGATCAGGTGGGCACTCCTGAGGCTGCAGAGCGGAGGAGACCACCAACACTGCCCACCCCTGCCCACATCCCTGGCCCAAGAGGCAACTGTATAAGGCCTCTGGGTTCCCACAGGGGAGGGCCCGGGAGCGGCAGGACCCCTGCGCCTGAGACACTGCCGGAACCTGAAGGAAACAGACCGGATAAACAGTTCTCTGCAACCAAATCCCGTGGGAGGGAGAGCTGAACCTTCAGACAGGCGGACACGCCTGGGAAACCAGAAGAGACTGCACTCTGTGAACATACAGGCGCCAGAGGAAAACACCAAACGTCATCTGAAACCCTGGTGCACGGAGGCTCCCGGAAGGAGCGGCACAGATTTTCCCAGTTGCTGCCACAGCGGAGAGGACTTAGGCAGTACCCCACGAGCAAACTTGAGCCTTGGAACCACAGGTAGGACCAACTTTTCCCCTGCAAGAGACCTGCCTGGTGAACTCAAGACACAGGCCCACAGGAACAGCTGAAGACCTGTAGAGAGGAAAAACTACACGCCCGAAAGCAGAACACTCTGTCCCCATAACTGGCTGAAAGAAAACAGGAAAACAGGTCTACAGCACTCCTGACACACAGGTTATAGGACAGTCTAGCCACTGTCAGAAATAGCAGAACAAAGTAACAATAGAGATAATCTGATGGCGAGAGGCAAGCGCAGGAACCCAAGCAACAGAAACCAAGACTATATGGCATCATCGGAGCCCAATTCTCCCACCAAAGCAAACACGGAATATCCAAACACACCAGAAAAGCAAGACCTAGTTTCAAAATCATATTTGATCATGATGCTGGAGGACTTCAAGAAAGACATAAAGAACTCCCTTAGAGAACAAGTAGAAGCCTACAGAGAGGAATCGCAAAAATCCCTGAAAGAATTCCAGGAAAACACAATCAAACAGTTGAAGGAATTAAAAATGGAAATAGAAGCAATCAAGAAAGAACACATGGAAACAACCCTGGACATAGAAAATCAAAAGAAAAGACAAGGAGCTGTAGATACAAGCTTCACCAACAGAATTCAAGAGATGGAAGAGAGAATCTCGGGAGCAGAAGATTCCATAGAAATCATTGACTCAACTGTCAAAGATAATGTAAAGCGGAAAAAGCTACTGGTCCAAAACATACAGGAAATCCAGGACTCAATGAGAAGATCAAACCTAAGGATAATAGGTATAGAAGAGAGTGAAGACTCCCAGCTCAAAGGACCAGTAAATATCTTCAACAAAATCATAGAAGAAAACTTCCCTAACCTAAAAAAAGAGATACCCATAGGCATACAAGAAGCCTACAGAACTCCAAATAGATTGGACCAGAAAAGAAACACCTCCCGTCACATAATTGTCAAAACACCAAACGCACAAAATAGACCGGATAAACAGTTCTCTGCAACCAAATCCCGTGGGAGGGAGAGCTGAACCTTCAGACAGGCGGACACGCCTGGGAAACCAGAAGAGACTGCACTCTGTGAACATACAGGCGCCAGAGGAAAACACCAAACGTCATCTGAAACCCTGGTGCACGGAGGCTCCCGGAAGGAGCGGCACAGATTTTCCCGGTTGCTGCCACAGCGGAGAGGACTTAGGCAGTACCCCACGAGCAAACTTGAGGGGGGAGGGTGATGTCTGTCCGGAAACCGGGAAAGGGAATAACACTTGAAATGTATATAAGAAATACTCAAGATAATAAAAAAAAAATAAAATTAAAAAAAAAAGAAATACTCAAGTTAATTAAAGAAAAAAAAGAAGAAGAAGAAGAAGTGGGGAAGAATCTCGAACACATGGGCACTGGAGAAAATTTCCTGAACAAAACACCAATGGCTTATGCTCTAAGATCAAGAATCAACAAATGGGATCTCATAAAACTACAAAGATTCTGTAAGGCAAAGGACACTGTTGTTATGACAAAATGGCAACCAACAGACTGGGAAAAGATCTTTACCAATCCTACGACTGATAGAGGGCTTATATCCAAAATATACAAAGAACTCACGAAGTTAGACTGCAGGGAGACAAATAACCCTACTAAAAGATGGGGTTCCGAGCTAAACAAAGAATTCACAGCTGAGGAATGCCGAATGGCTGAGAAGTACCTAAAGAAATGTTCAACATCTTTAGTCATAAGGGAAACTCAAATCAAAACAACCCTGAGATTTCACCTCACACCAGTCAGAATGGCTAAAACCTAAAAGTACAGCGACAGCAGATGCTGGCAAGGATGTGGAGAAAGAGGAACACTCCTCCATTGTTGGTGGGATTGCAGACTGGTACAACCATTCTGGAAATCAGTCTGGAGTTCCTCAGAAAGTTGGACATTGCACTGAGGACCCAGCTATACCTCTCTTGGGCATATACCCAAAAGACGCCCCAACATATAACAAAGACACATGCTCCACTATGTTCATAACAGCCTTATTTATAATAGCAGGAAGCTGGAAAGAATCCAGATGCCCTTCAACAGAGGAATGGATACAGAAAATGTGGTACATCTATACAACTCCGCTGTAAAAAACAATGACTTTATGAAATTCATGTGCAAATGGATGAAACTGAAAAATATCATCCTGAATGAGGTAACGCAATCACAGAAAAACACACATGGTATGCACTCATTGATAAGTGGTTATTAGTCCAAATGCTTGAATTACCCTAGATGTACAGAACACATGAAACTCAAGAAGGATGACCAAAATGCAAATGCTTCACTCCTTCTTTAAAAGGGGAACAAGAATACCCTTGGGAGGGAATAGGGAGGCAAAGTTCAGAACAGAGGCTGAAGGAACACCCATTCAGAGCCTGCCCCACATGTGGCCCATACATATACAGCCACCAAACTAGAGAAGATGAATGAAGCAAAGAAGTGCAGGCTGACAGGAACCCGTTATAGATCTCTCCTGAGAGACACAGCCAGAATATGGCAAATACATAAGTGAATGCCAGCAGCAAACCATTGAACTGAGAATGGGACCCCCGTTGAAGGAATCAGAGAAAGGACTGAAAGAGCTTGAAGGGGCTTGATACCCCATATGAACAATTAATGCCATCCAACCAGAGCTTCCAGGGTCTAAGTCACTACCCAAAGACTATACATGGACTGACCCTGGGCTCCAACTGCATAAGTAGCAATGAATAGCCTAGTAAGGGCACCAGTGGAAGGGGAAGCCCTTGGTCCTGTCAAAACTGAACCCCCAGTAAATGGGATTGTTGGGGGGAGGGCGGTAATGGGGGAAGAATGAGGAGGGGAACACCCATATAGAAGAGGAGAGGAAGGGGTTAGGGGGATGTTGGCCTGGCAACCGGGAAAGATAATAACAATTGAAATGTAAATAAGAAATACCCAATTTAATAAAGATGGAGAAAAAAAAAACTTCAAACTTCCTACAAGTCTTTTCTCTATGTCTTTTCCCATGGTGAAAATATGGTAATTAAGTTACATTATACAAATTATTTTCCATATTATAGATCTTTCACAAATATGATTTTCATGGTTTAGTCAGTGCACTTTGTACATGCACATTAATTTCCCTAACCACCCATATTTTATATATGGATATTTAAACACTAACCTGACAAATACCAATATAAGCAAAGCTTTCATTATGTTTTGTAATGAGTAATAACCTTCTTGCAGTTGTATATGCCTAAGACTAAACCAAGTTTGTGTGTGTGAGTGTGTGTGTGAGTGTGTGTGTGTGTGTGTGTGTGTGTGTGAGAGAGAGAGAGAGAGAGAGAGAGAGAGAACAGCCAGTAAGGCAATTATTCTTCCTAAAATACTAAATCCTAAAACACAAATGCTTACAAGGGATGTGGGGAGGGAGAGTCCACTGAAGTTTGGTAAATCATGAGCTCTAGAAACCCAGAGTGATCTCTGGCAACACTACCTATGTGTTCAGTTTCAATCTGAGTTAGCTTCCTATAGCAAAGGCTTGATTCCCAGTTCTGTAAGATGGACTTCATTGGGTTGTTACAGTGAAAAAGTGACGCCTACGAGTGCCTGAAATAACTCAGTAGAACAAGGTGATTGTTTCTCAGTTCATCGGGATTATTCTACCGCTCTCATGAAATAATTTGCATAAGCATGCGTTGTTTTTTAAGTTTGGAGGGGCATGGCCAAACTGAGGTAAGTGACAGGGATGCTGCTTGAGACTGTGTGGATAGGATGAGAGTTACAAAGTTTTCACGGTCCAGTGCAAAATGAGGACGCAAGCCACCTTGTTTATAATTACTAAGAATTCCAGGATGGCAAGACCAGAGCATGAAACACAAGGCACATCGCCAAGGGGGAATGCAACCTTTACGGAAATCACATGCGTGTGCATAGATGTACTCGACAAACAAGGGACTTTCAGTCTGAGAGGTGGCCACACACAGTGAAGAGGTTCAGCAAAGCCCACCTCATTTTATAATTATAAATGAGAGCAGGAGCAACCAGTTAGTGATGTTCAAAATGGGTGGAGTCCGGGCTGAGCATTCCTATGTTCTTGGTCTCTTGCTCAAAGAATTGAAAATAAGGGCTTACAATGGGTTGGGGATTTAGCTCAGTGGTAGAGCACTTGCCTAGCAAGCACAAGGCCCTGGGTTTGGTCCCCAACTCCGGAAAAAAAAAAGGAAAATAAGGGCTTACACACATTTACAAAGTAGTGAGGAGGTTTGATTCAAAGGCAAAGTTAATTCAATAACAAAAGCTAGGAAGAAAACACAGTCCAAAGGACTATTAGCCATAGGAGAGAGAAAGCAATCAAGGGCCCCCATTACTGTTGGGAATGTCCCTTTATGGGAAAGAGGGGAAGAAATTTGGTTGCTAAGGAGTACAGATAGTCAATTCTATATTTTGACTTGACTGATTATATCATGCAATCACTTCTCTACTTTGCACTACCCATCCCATAGTGCATCTGATTTTAATCATATTCTGTTACTTATGCATAGTAGGCATAAGAGTATAAAGGGAGGATCCCTAGAACTTTACTTGTGAACACATTTTTTTTTGCTTCCCACACACTCCAAACCAGTTCAGGCTAGATTGGCCTCTCCATTCCTCATTCCCAGATACAGTGGGAATGTACTTGAATAAAAACTGTCCAGGTTTGATTGCTCTCAGGGGAAAAGACACCTATTTTGTTGTTCAGAGAGGGGTGTATGAGAAGCCCAGTACAGGTAGAGACCTGAAGTTTGCTGGGTTCATTGTTCTGAGAGGGATGGGTAGATACCATATGTGTAGGCCTGGGCACTAGATAGCAACATTCATTATTAGAAGAGGGAGGTATGCACAACCCAAACCAAGTTCTTCCCTCTGTTGCCTGCCTTGGCAGCACTCAGTCACTCAGATCCCTAGAACACGTGACTGCTCTTTTCTAGCCAGAAATGTTTTGAAAGTTAGTGGGATGAGACAAAAGCCCAAGAACAAGCCCACAAAATGGGCCAATTATGACTCATTGTATTAAAAAATCAGCTTCTATTATCTACAGTGAGCATGCCTCTTCTAAGGATACACCACTACACTCAGTGGTAATGTTTCAAAATCTTTAATCTTTTCAGAAGATTCCAAAATGTTTGCCAAAATCTTTTGCCTCCACTTGTTTGGGCTTTTACAACCAATGAGCACATACCCCCCATATCTTGTAAGAGATATATATATATATATCTCTTACAAGATATGGTATATTTACATTTCTGGAGCCTGGGAAGTCAACAAGAGTCAGGAGATTCATTGCCTGATAAGGATTGGCTTCTTTGGCCAATGGAAGGCTGTCATCTCCCTTGGTGGAACAAGATTATTCTGGCCTTTTCAGCCCCTATGATGTACTAATCCTATCTTGAGGTCCAATCCTCATGACCTCATAAAACCATCACACTGGAGCTGTAAATGTCTTTGGAGGACAAAGCAAGCTCTCGGTGTACAACATTTTCCCAGTAGTTAATGACTTCAATCAGGAACCCAGAGAGGCTTTCTCGGATATTTAAATCAACGTGGCTGTGATTATGTGAACAATAGCTGGTTACTAACATCCCACTGTGGCTACAAGAATGGCTGATTATCAACATTCACATCCTTTTCTATAGTTAAGAGAATAAAAATGTCCTCATTTCTTTTTTTTCTCTTTCAAAAAGTTCACATCCTGAGTTTCTCTTGTGTTCATTATTTCTTTCTAATGAGAGTACATCAAGCGATCATTTCATCTCTCCAACTGAACACATTTTCCTGTGTATAATTACTGACTTTTCCAGCCCCAACTCTACTACATATTCCTTCTTCTAACCTGGGCCCTCACACAGCTTTGTCTCTCAGAATTAAACTGAGTATTGTTTCCCAAGGTGTCTACATCCTAACCCCTGAATCATTTTGATATTTTCCCTGAATCATTTTGATATTTCCTTGCATGGCAAACAAGACTTTGCAGGTGTGCTTAAGGATCTTGAAGTGAGAGGGTTATTTTGGATTATTATAATGGACCCTAAACATAGGCCTATTGGTATTTTTAAGAGGTCAACAGTAACAAGTGACAACAGCACATGGAAGTGAAAGGAGTTAGGAGTAAGGGGTCACATGCCCCAAAGTGCACGGGCCTCCAGAAGCATGTACGGGAAGAGCAACAAGAAGACAACAGATTCCTCCAGAATCTGAAGGAGCAGGTTGTGTTTATTATACATATCTGGTTTATTACAATAAGATCTTGCTTTTCTGGTTCCCATTCCTGTAAAGGAATAAAGCTGAGCTGTCTGATAATGCTTTGTTTCTGTTGTTAGAATAGCCATTGGAAGCTCTTTCCAAAAAATCTTTACCACCTCCCTCCTAGCACCTCCTCATTTCATTTGCCCTACGAAGAATTTCTAGCCATCTCTTGGTATCCATGGGAGACCAATTTCCGAACCACCTGCCAATACAAAAACCAAATGATGCTCAAGTCTCTTACACAAAAGCCATACACAGTATTTGCTTATAACCTACACACAACTCTCTATACACTGAAAATCATTTCCTGATCATGTGTGCCTAATATCCAATGTAAATGCTGTGTAAAGGGGTGTTGTGCTGTATTTTTTCATGGGATGGCAATGATGAAAAGCTGCGCATATTTCACATGGATGTAATTTTGAGGAAATACCCTCACTCTGTGATTGGTTGTATTCAAGGATGCAGAGCCTATGGCTCTGGCCCTACTCTATTTCCACAGACAAAATAAATCCTCATTTTTATTATAATATCTTTAAAACAAAAAAACATTTAACTAAATAAAAACCTAGTATGTGCATAGCTCTGAGGCAACTCTACAACCTTACAACAACTCTGCAAAGGAAATTTTAAAAAGAAAGGTACAATGCAGTATTATCTTTCACTTTTATTCTTTGAGACAGGGTTTCTGTTTATTCACTTATTGCTTGTTTCTAAGCAGTCTCACTATGTAGCCCTGGAGCTCACTCTGTAGACCTGGCAGGCCTAGAATTTACAGAGATCTATAGAAGTTTTGTCTTTTACTGTCTATTGTAATGCTAAGTGTGGTCCCCAAGAGATGGAGTCTAAAGAACACCTCTGTGACCCTGCCCCCAAGTTAATTCTGATGGTGAATAAAGATGCCAACAGCTAAAACCTGGGCAGACAAGGCTTCCTGGGATATGGGGACAGAGAGAAAGAAGAACACACAGAAGAGGAAGGAGAAGTCACCATGGGTGAAGGGTCAAGAGAGCATAGCCCTGTGGGCTTCCCAGTTGGAGTTGAGAGCAGCCCAGATAGAACATAGTAAATAGCAAGTAATAACTCAGGGTTATCAAATGGAAAGTAGAGCCTAACAGCATGGTGGGTAGGCAGCTGCTCAGCTATTGTGCTGCTTAAGACTTATTAAAAACATGAAGACTCTGTGTGGTTTTTATCCAGGAACTGGTTTTAACCAAAAACTGGGTAGAAACCCTGGGTTGGGTTAAAGACATTTCTATAACAGAGACCTTCCTATCTCTGTCTGCTGAGTCCTGGTATTAAAGGTGTGTACACTCTGCCATGCTGAGACAGTTTCTGATAGTCTAGTTTGGCTTCAAACGTTCTAGGCAACCAAAGATGACCTTGAACTCTTGATGCTCCTGACCTCGCTGCCCAGGTTCTGGGATTTCAATCATATACCATCACATTTGGCATTTTACGATGTGCTGGGATTGAACCCAGGACAACAAGTACGATAGACAAGTACTATACCAATTGAGCTGTAGTTCTAACCCAGAATATGAGTTTTTTAGATTATTGATGTGTTTGCTTTTGCAGAGAACAAATCATTCTCATTCAGTTTGATCGAAGAGAGGGGACACAGTTCTTTCTGGTTTTGCTTCCTACCATTGGTTTTAAGCAAGACAGATCACCCAGGAAGCTCTTAGGATCTCTACTTATGAAGACGCTTATTCATCCCATTTTGTCTCCACTCAGAAACTAGGTCATAGGTCATCTGCTCCTGGAGCAGACCCCAAAAGTCCAGGAACAAGACAATAAAATCCCTCACCCGAGGAATATCCTGAAGAGAGCCACATAAATGGGAGATACCTTATCTCAGGGTAGGGCAGTCCATCCAGTGGTTGATCATTCACAATGCAGGAATGGGAATGTAATCCATATGGGTTATCCAAACACCCACCAATGAGGTTCTAGATTGAGCCAATCAAAACTTTTCTAACGTAAGAGCTCTGGTTCCTACCAATCACATTAGAGATTTCCTAATCCTTTTAGAGAGTTCCCCAGTTCCCTATGAGAAGACCTGTGAGCCACCTTTGTCAGGGGTCATCACCATTTTGATGTGGTGGTAACCCCAGCATGCTGGCTGTTTCTACAGAATAAATGCTCTTTGCTTTTGAGTCTGGAGTTTTCCGTTCAGTGATTCCCGAACTCTAACACTTACATTTTTTTCTTTCAATATTAACCTGAAATTTAGCTCTGATTCACTTCATTGATGGACCACACAGCCTAATTTCATGTCAAAAACCAAAGTACCAAAATCTAAAGGAAAAACCTCTAATTCCTCATTTAATACTATTCTATTAAGTTATTATAAAGAGGCTTATGATGCAGCTGATTTAGTAGTGAAACTCTGCATTCAATTCTCAGCCCAAGAAGACAGGAAGAAGGATCAGAACCAATATGTATATATTGCAATGGCTTATGTACACAGTGACTCAAGAGTAGCCTTTGTCAATACCAGAACATTCTAGGTCTTTCATGTTAAGTGCCTAGCTACATGTCGTGTGTTATTTAACCTCCATGTTTACCATATTTGAGCTATCATGAAGGATTTTTTTGCCCAATGCAAAAGAATATCTTTTGGCTTCTAGTCTGCCCATCTATGATGGCACACTCCAGTGAACACACAGCATACAATTGCCTAAAAGTATTCAGTTAAAAGATGGACATCCAAATTACCCTGTATATCCTTTGACTAATTTCTCTTTAGCTAGTCATCACATACAGAGAAGGGAAAATATAAAAATGGCAAAGTCTCACAAAATGTATGGACCTTGGAGAATATAGCTATAGCCTGCAGGAGGCAGAAAATCCAACAAGGGATATTTTCATCTTGCTTTTCTTTCTTTTTTTCTTTCTTTCTTTCTTTCTTTCTTTCTTTTTCTTTTTCTTTTCTTTTTTTTCTTTTTTTTCTTTTTTTTTTTGCTCATTTTCCCACTTTTTCTCCTTCTACTTCAGTTGCTGTAATTATTTTGTTCCCATAAATTTCTTTCCTTTCCCTGAGGTGGTCTGATCTGTTTTTCTTCTCTTTCTTATCTGAAAGTAAATCACACAGATACTCATCTCCCACATAGGGATCCTTTCCTCCTTATCTCTGGTGGAGCCAGGCCACCTGAATGAGACAGGTGTGGATTGAGCCAAGGGCTGCCTACCAAGTAACCAGAGGGGCACCATTCCAATTTCCTCTCTCAGAAGATATGCTGGCAGCACTTCCTTTCTGCACAGTGCTTCCACTTCAGTTCCTTATGAGTCACTTAAATGGCTTATACTATGTTATTAACAAGTCATATTTTTTTAAATATACTGACCCCTTACTGGGAGACATATGCTTTGAAATGTTTTCCCCAACAATAGGGTAGTAGCTGGTGGGGCTTCCTCATCTCACACTCCAGACAGAGCCTTCTGAGAGGATCTGTAGGCAGGAAGCTATACTGTACTGAGCCCCTTCTACTGATACAAGGACCAGACTATTGATAGTTATTACAGGAAATAATTTTTCATACTATTGTACAAGCATATGGTCTTAGTCCATTTGGACTACAAAAACAAATTGTCTTAAGACTAAGCAAGTTATAAATAGTATTGAAAATAAATAAATAATATTGATTTATTGCCCATATTTCTGAAGAACAGGAAGTTCAAGAATGAGGTACCCACATAGTCATTATCTGATATGATAAACTATCATAGATGGTACTGTCTTACTCTTTCCTTGTGGTAATAAAAGCAATTAAACTTCCTTTGAGTTTTTTCATAATCCACTCATGAATGGCCTTCCCTCACGATTTAATCACCCCCGAAAGCAGTCTGCAATACTGTTCATTGGTGACAATTTTCAATATATGAATTTCAGGAGCATACAAACAAACTCAGACCACAGCACATTTTAGAATTTGATCAAAACTATCCAATGCTAAATTTGCAGAAGCAAAATAATAACATAACTCATTTCAAGTGTGAGAAATTCTATCCAAACCAATGTGTTCCACTTGTGGGTGAGAACTCTTGATCCTAGTATGCTACCCCTCCCTGTGTCTATATAGCTTGTCTGTGACTCTGCATGTCTTCCTACTAAAGCCAAAGTTTTCTCCTTGTCCTATTAAAGTTGGCTTTGATCTCTGGAATTTGAGAATTTGGGCATAAATACAAAAACTCTGGGGTAAGGCTGTAAGAAATGTTCTGATTCTGCTCATCTTTCTGGAATCTTCCAACTTCTGCTATAAAAACAATACACCCTAGAAGCCCAGCAGATTGTGATGTGTGAGATCCAACAAGGTTACTAGAGCCCAGCATAACTAAAGCCCCCTCTGATATGGATTTAATTATGCTCTCTTCAAAAATTTCATAAGCTTTAGCTAACCCATAGTTCCTAAAGTCCTCATGTGTAACGTTAATTATTTTCAAACCTTGTTTTTAATAATGGTTCTTAAACACTGTAACCTCCCTTGTAGCCCACCGCCCACCAGAGGTAGTGGAGAAGAAAGTATACAGGAGAAGTGAACCTGTTTAGAAAGGGTTCTTTGGAGCTACTCTCATCTGTGTTGTCTGAAAATTGGCAGTTTGGTTCACAGGTTAGCAGCAGCAGCTTGATCCACTTGCAAACACTTCACAGACATATCAACAGTCCAGTTGGTAGAATCGGGATAGCAAACACGAATTAGCAGAGGTGACACAACCTAGCAGAGACAGCCAGGCCCCAGCCTCTGCCCAAGTGGGCGGTAGGGACAAGAAGGAACACCAGGAGAAGTTCTTGGCTGTGCCTGTCCCAGGGAAGTGAAGATCAGCAAAGACCAATAATAAGTGTTGGACTTCTATAAGCAAGCCAAGCCTAGCCTTCGTCACTGTCTGTCAAGTTCTATTTTACTCCCTCCAAACGTCATGCATCCTCCATGAGTCTTGCCTCGGCACATGTATCTGTCTCAGCTGACATCACTCTGCCAATCAGCTTGAGTCCAAGGAAATGATGCAGCACTTCCACCAGAAGTTTTTTTGTGCATTTCTCTCCATGAAGTCCCAACAAATCCAGCTCAACTATGCAATGTAAAGCAGACCAATGCATGGTGTCATTAGCAAAGAATCCTTCCTCATGTGTCCTTTCATGTGCTTGCTTTAGCAGAACATCTTTTCACCTGTGTCAACTTTAGCAAATCATTTCTTCCTGGTCTGCCTTAGTCTTTCACCTGTGTCCACCTCAGGAAAACACTCTTTTATATGTTTGCCCCACCAAAACATCATTTAACTGACATTGCCAAAAGCCTTCAAGTTTCCATTTTATTCATGATTAGCCCAAGTGACAGTGGTTGGAGTTATAGCCTCAAAAGAGGTAATTGATATCAAATGAGCTCATATAGATGGACTGTAATGTAATCTTTCTGGTGCCCTAAGAAGAGATTAGAATGTGGAAGTGTCGGTACTTGAGAGACAGAACCTGTGGAGAAAGAACTAAGACAGCCAACTGCAAGTCATAGAGAGACAACCTCCAAAAACTCAATAGCTCGTCTGGGACTTCTAACCCACACAACTGTAATAATACAGAGCTTGTTGTTTTGCTTAAAGCAACACAGTCTACAGTATTTTATTACCCCTGACAGACTAATTGACTAATTGGCTACACAGTGTAATGTAATGATTTGGAATAAAGGGTTATTGTTTGAAGTCACTGAGTTTGGGAGTGGGACTCTAAACAGTGTCCCTGTAGTTAGAGCTAGTCCTTATTTTTACTTGCATTCTTCACACATATTATGCTGCTGTATGGTCATAATGGAAATGCCATGTCTGTACAAAAGAAGCCAAAATCTCCTAGATAGCAGGGGTCCCTTGCATTTACCTTTGTACCCTTTACTAGTTACCTGTTTTTATTCTTATGACAAAATACATGACGTGAACAATTTAAATGAAGAAAGACTTAAGAGGGTACAGGCCAAGGTAGCAGGAAGGTCATGGAGAAATGGATGGCACTGAGAACATGGGGCTGAGACTCTTCCTATCTAGAGGGTAGAATGAAGAGTGCTGCATTCACTTCCTCTCTATTTCCCATTTGCACTCAGGCTTGGACACACCAGTCAGTGTGATGGTATCAGATACACATAAGACACAAGTCTTTTTTTTTCCTTTCTAGAAACATTCTCGTTGACACAATGGATGCCACATTAATGCCCTTGGTTTCTTAAACCAATCAAGTTGACAACCTAACTTGAGCCATAGCTTCTATGCTTAGGATGATACCTGGCAAGAACTTAATCAGTGATAATGGAAAGCATGAACAAGTGAGGACAGGAAGGTACAAGGGAATGAACAAAGACTAGTTTTAAGAAATATATTAAGGGGATATGGGAGATGAGCAGTGCTTTGGGAGAAACTCAAGGATTAAATTTAGAATGTATTTCAAAGTTTATGTGCAAAGAATTAATTCTGTTTGCTTACTTGCTTGATTGACTGCCTATTTACTTGCTTGCTTTTAGTGTTTTGTCTGCCCTCTGACCATGAAATTGTAGGTATAAATCTCAGTCTCTTATCTGTATATTACTTTCTAAAAAAAGAAACTATCAATTAATCATGGAACAATCCATATTTCTACAGTGACAAAAAATTGTGTAAAAAAAAAAAAAAACCACATGACCTCCCTGAGACCAGAGACCTTGGCACACATCACGGGTCGCGGGGGTGGGGGGTGTATGATGGTAAGAAACAGGGAGGAGCTATCAACAAGGACTGCACAAGGTCCAGATATCATTTCTATGAGTATGAGAAAGGAAACTGAACTGATGGCAGCAGGCTGTCCTAGAGACCATGTATCTAAATAAAGGGATTTCTTAAGATTCACAGTAGTCCTGTTGGATATGGTTTTGTAGCAGCTATCAGCTCATAACTATGCATGATAACTGGAAGGCACAGACTAACAGATAACCCCAATATCATTTATATTATTTGTCAAACAGTTTCCCATGGTGAAACTCCACAAAATTAACAGATCTAATATTGAAACTTACCTCTTACCACTAAGAAGTTGCACAACTTATAATCCTTGCTTTTTCTCGTGGCTGTAAGAAAGTGTGATGGGGGTGTGGCCTGTGATTGGAGAACCTAGTCCACAGCAGGACTGGTCACACTGCACCAGCAGTCAAGAAGCAGAGAGAGGTAAGTTCTCTCCTGTTGGTTCCTAAGTCAAGGATCCAAGTCCAAACATGGAAGGGGTCTTCCTTCCTCAATTCCCCGATAGACACACCCACTGGTGAACTCCAGATGCAACCAAATTGACAGCAACAATTAACCAAGGACCTCAAAATAATCATTTAGTACTGGAGATGAAGCTTAGCCTTGGAGTGTTTGTCTAGCATTCAAGAAGCTCTGGGTTCAATCCCTCATCTCTACAATGCTAACTACTATCATTCAATCTTTCTAAAATTTAACTCTATATCTTAAAATGGGTGTAATAATACCTGTGTCCTGGCAGCCTGTTATCTGCCATTGAGCTACCCTACTAGGTAACCAATAAATGAAGACTTTCAGCACTGTCATTATTTTCACTCTTTGGATTTCCTACATAAACAGAACCACTCTAGCCAACACATTTAAACATCCATTTCCCTTCCACACTAAAACAACCTACATATTATAGATCACTATACATTGAAAATATTTGTATTGGTAAGAGGATTTTGACAGGGTCCATTTATGCACCCACATTCTCTGCCATAAGCACGTTGCTGTCTCTGTGGTTAGTTGACAATGTAAAATTTCAACTCCATAGCAAGAGTTTCTTCTGATGGTTCTGATAGAAATTTAAATAGCTGGTTTTATGGAATGCATCCAAAATGAATATTTTGAAAACACTAACTAATTCTTTTGAACTTAAAATTAGTTGTTTAGGGGGCTGGAGAGATGGCTCAGTGGTTAAGAGCACTGACTGTTCTTCCAGAGGTCCTGAGTTCAATTCCCAGCAACCACATGGTGGCTCACAATCATCTGTAATGGGATCAGATGCCCTCCTCTGGTATGTTTGAAGAGAGCAACAGTGTACTCACATAACAAAACTAAATAAATAAAAATAATTAGTTGTTTATTTGACTTAAGGAAAACCAGACTGTTGCTGTGTTTCTGTGTAGTTTAACTGTGCTCACAGTCTAGCGCAGGCTTCCTAATTATACTTTCTTGACTTTAAAATCTTCTTATTTTAAAGCCATGAGTTGTGATTCAACTTGCATTTTTCCATTTTCATTATGGCAGACATTATTAACAGTGTTTTCCATTCTCACCAAGGTAGACTAACAGGATTTTAATTTTATGTGGATTTTTAATTGTGTGTCTAACACCAGCAATGTCAATGATAGATGTTTGGATGAAACACTGAAGGTTGCCTGAGATGGTTTCCTGTCTCCATGTTTGCATTTACAGTGTTCTAAGAGATAGGTGCTTGGAAGTGTTCAAGAATCCTGCCTGAACCTTCAGAGTCAGCCATGATCTTAAATCTTTTATCTGAAAAATAGAAGGCCTTTCTCCAAATGGAGAAGTTACATTTAGCAAAGAATAATATTCTACGTATCAATGCTTAGTTATTTATGTATGTTTTGGTTTGGAAGGTATTTGTGTTCTTTTTAATGTTCTTTTAGAAACATGGAAACGGAAGTCAGAGAGACGACTCGATGAGTAAAGGTGCTTGCTGCCAAGCATGAAGGCCTGAGTTCAATCCCTGGGACTCACATGGTAAAAAGAGAGAACCAGCTTTTGAAAACTGTCTTCTAACTTTTACACAAGTCCAACGGCTTAAAATAGCCCATTCCTCCTTTTTGGAAAATGAACTATGGGGAGACAGGAGAGAAGCACAGAGGGACAGGAAAATGAATGGAAATATGCAACTGCCATGAGGGGAACCTCTAGAAAGTCCCTGAGACCCAGGATTGGGGAGGCTCCCAGGATGTAATGGGGGTGAACTTAGCTGTAATACCCAACAGTGGGGATATGGAACCTGAAGAGACCACCTTCAGTAGTCAGACAGGGCCCCAAGTGGAGTGATGGGGACACCGGCCTACCTTCAAAATTTCTGACCCAAAATTGCTTCTGTCTAAAATAAATTCAGGGGCAAAAATGGGCCAGAGATGGAAAGAATGGCCAACCTATAACCGACCTAACTTGGGATCCCACGAGTGGACACCAAACCCTAACAGTATTGCTGATGTCATGTTATACTTTTAGAGAGGAACCTAGTATGGCTATCCTCTGAGAGGCTCTGCCAGCAACTCCCTGAGACAGATGCAGATACTCACAGCTGAGCATTGGACTGAGGCTGGGGACCCCTATTGAAGGGTTTGGGGAAGGACTGAAGGAACTGAAGAGGATTCCAACCCCATAGGAAAACCAACGGTGACAACTAACCTGGAGCCCTGGGAGCTCCCAGAGACTAAGTCACCAACCAAAGAGCATCAGATGCCCCTGGCACATATGTAACAGAGGACTGCCTTGTCTGGCCTTAGTGGAAGAGAGTGCCTAATCCTATAGAGACTTGATGCCCCAGGAGGAGGGCAGTTCATACCCTCTCAGAAGGGAAGGGGATGGGGAAGAACTCTTAGAGGGGAACCTAGAGGTACCTTATTTGGAATGTAAATTAATTAATTAATTAATTTTTAAAAAAGAAAGAGAAGGTGAAGTGAAATTCCCCTTGTGTATTACATTAGTCACAGGAAAACCCGAGGGAGTCTAGCTTAGCTACTATCAACTAGTTTGTACCTGTAGTGGTTTGAATGAAAATGGCCTCCATAGGCTCATAGGGAAGTTCATAGGGAGTAACACTATTAAGAGGTGTGGCCTTCTTAGAGTGGGTGTGGCCTTTTTTAGGAGTCTATTACTGGGGCTGGGCTTTGTGGTTTCAAATGCTGGAGCCAGGCCCAGTCTCTCTTCCTGCTGCCTACATCCAGATATAGAACTCTCACTTATCTCTCCAGTACCATATCTGCCCACCGTAATAGACTAAAGTCTGAAACTGTAAGTCAGTCCCAATTTCCTTTATAAGAGTAGCCTTGGTCAAGATGTCTCTTAGAAACCATAACTCTTGGGAAGGACCACAACTCTTTCTAGAAATTTTCCCACATTTGAAACTATAAAGATCTCATTCTATGCAGATAACAGAGGGTTAGTAAATGCTTCAAATACCAGGACTTATTTGAAAACAAATTCTATATTAAGCTACAGTAGGTGCCTCTATATCCTATTTAATGACCGTAGTGTAGTTCTAATAGGGAATTCAGCAGTAATAATTATTTCTAGGCTATACTAGAAGCTGTCAGCTACACCTTCAGGTGTCCTGTATTTGAGGAAATGTTTGCACAGTAAGTGTCTAATCTTGGCTAGAATAGAAATAGAAACAAGAAAACAAATTTCCTAGTAAGCATACCTATAATGTTAAAATGTTGACCCTGCAAGAGACTTCTTGAGAAATCACAGAAATTGGAGTAAGCACGGTCCCTTCCTACCTCCACCTAGGATAATATATGCCTACCTGGAAAGCAAAGCCATCAAAATCAATAGCTAGAGAATTAGCAGTCACTACCTATTGGCTGAGCTCGAAAGACCAACCAAAATTGAAACAATAAACACAGGTGGTTTACCATACTGCACTTTATTTTCAAATGAGGTCCCATTCAAACATGAGCTGTTTCCTGATGCTTAAGGACTCTGAGCGCATTATTTCCATGTCTGCTCACATGTGTGTTGTGTTTTGTTGCTATCTAATAGGCTATTCATTTATTCACTCAACAGACAGTTTTGAAGTAACAGGATAATGGACCATTGATATTTGCTTCTCTAACTTCTGCCCTCACCCTTCCTTCCCTTTATGTTTCTCCCTAAAAATTCAGCAGCCAAAGCATGACTCATCCAAAAGAAAAAGACATCCTGCCAGCAGAAAATCAACTGAAAATCCAAAGGAAAAAAATAAATTAAAATCAAGGAAGGCTGAATTTTTTACATTTTAAGTGGAAGTGTAACTTCAGATACCTGCCACTAGGATTAAATGAAACAATTTTGGTGAATGCACTGAGCAGTATAGCATGCACACAATAAATGTTAGCTATTTTCCTTTTCTTTCTTTTAAGTTTTTTAATAATTAATTATGAGAGACTCTATGTACATGGGTGCAGGTTCTTCCAGAAGACCAAAGAGGGCATCAAATGCTCTGGAGCTGGAGTTTTAGGCCCCTATGATCAGCCCAACAGGCGTGAATGGCACTGAGGACCTTTGCAAGAAAGGTTAAGTGCTCTTAGCCTCTGAGCCATCTCTCTAAGTGTCCCCTTTTTATCATTTTAATTTTGTTCATATATAGTCACAATTTTAGGCAGATAACACATAATATCAGGAATCACAAGCACAAAAAGCCATGATTGCTGGCTCCAAGGTGCTTATGACAAAGTCTGGAAACATTCAAGTACAGAGCAGACAGCTTTGTGAGACAGGTATGCCAGCAGAGGAGAATGCAAAGACATAGGCGTCTACTCCAGGTAAACAGAGAAGCAGAGACTAGGCAGAGGAAGGCCTCGAAGCTATGTCTACTCCAGGTAAACAGAGAAGCAAAGACTAGGCAGAGGAAGGCCTCGAAGCTATGACAGCCACCATTTCATGGAATACTGAATTCCAGACCCTGTACTAAATATTTTGTAAACATTTTCTGACTGTATTACTAATACAAGTACACACTTTACAGACAGAAAGCTGCAGGAGACTACACAAGCTATTCTCAGTCATACAAACTGTCATGTCAGGGGCAAAACTGAGGCTGGGACTCAAGTCTGTTTGCCTCCATGACCCTCTCTCAAAATGAGCAAAACCACAGAAATGAACCTAAATCAGACCTTTTAGATATGAAGCCCTATAGGATGATGTCATTATGCAGGTGAAGGTAGATACAAGATAAAATAAGGCCTGTCATTGGACAAGAAGGAAGGATGGGTGGGAGAAAAGTTTTAGAGAGGAGGAGAGTAGCAGAAAGAACATGGCAGCAGATGTTAAGATTCCTCTCTGTATGTCTACAGGTTGTTATGATTATTCTTAAGGGGTAGATGTGTAGATGAGCAAATTATATCTTATTTAAGTGGGCAATTATATCTTATCGATTAGATCAGAGGTTAACGTGTTGTGTATTCTTTCATGTGATGATTTAATTGAATTCAAGAGAGTGTGTGGTGGCTGGAGACACTGGGCCGCCATGGAATTGGGATGTGTGTGTCTGGCATGGAAGCAACCTATCTTGGGAACTAGATGGGTAGAGAGATTGTTGCCAGAGTCAGAGAGTAGCCATCGGCAGTGTGATTTGGGATGGAGCAGAGTGGGTGAGACGCTTTGCTGACTGAGATGCAGATATCTAACAGATGTCTTGGGGCACTATGGTGCCGGATCAAGTGCGGGATAAAAGAAAGCCATTTTTATTTTTATTTTACCGCAGCAAAGCCCTATGTATTTCACAGCAAGATTATAACGTCTAGTTAAATTCAAACAGTGTAAGTTTTGTATTTAAAACTCAAATATTGACTAGAATATACTTATACTAAAAAGTAACTATTGTTTAATGTAAATTGGTGGTTAACTTGGTGTCCTATATTTTCTTTAGCGAATCACAGCAACCCTATTGCCCTGTACCTTCTCAAGCTATGCTACTCAGCAAGTTCCACAGTCCTTCTAAGTGAAGGTCAGATATGTCCTCTGCCTTTATAGGGTGTTGTTGTGTTGTTGTTGTTGTTGTTGTTGCTGCTGTTGCTGCTGCTGCTGCTGCTGTTTGCTTGTTTTGTTTTGTTTTTGTGCAAAGGGGCCACATCAAAAAAATGATCATTAGCATACTTTCTAAACCTACTGTAGGACATTAATTCTACATGAATATATATTAATCCTCTATGTAGCCTCACAAGAAAGAAGTCAATATCAGAACACAATATGCCTAGAGTCACTCAGCTACCAAAGTGGAGACTGAATGCTTGAATATAGCTTGACGGAGAACCCACCTAATTGCCAGGGTTCCATCACTGCCAGGGCAAAAAGATACAATAAATTAAATAAGATATTAAAATAAAACATAAGCAATTGAAAAGTCAAACTTGGTTCTGACTACCCGCAGAAAGTCACATCTCTATCTTCCTCACCCATGGCTATCTGAAGGGCTCAGAGCTCACTCACAGGGAGCTATGGCTTCTGAACCTTCAGCCTTCACCTACTGTCTGTTATTTGAGCATCTACATACATTCCAATCCTCTGCACGGGATCTTCTCTCTCTGGAAATTAATGAAGCTATATCATCTAACTAGAGTTAAATCTGAAATAAATGTACCTAAGAGCCCCAAACAGAAAAAGACGTAAAGTCAATCACAGGACAGAGAGAAATCTCCTGCAGTCAGATGGTACCATAGCTTAGCTGTTTCCCTATTTGTAGACACTTCCTAGGTTGTTTTTAAAGGCTGAGGCACATCACTTACTAGGCTGCCTTTGACCAAGTTGACAGGATCAACTTTTATTTAATTCCATTCCATATTGAATCTGCTTTGAAAGCCACTTTTGATTATCCAGGCTAAAGGAAGGTATTGCAAAATGCCAGATAAGGAAGCAATTAAATTTACCTTCGGGAAATGCCTCTGCACTTATATTTGTTCACCACAGTAAAGCGGTAAGGCTCAGGCTCCCTGCCTGTGTGCTGTCCAGTGTCCTCCCCTCTGTCCCAAAGTCAAGCCCATCTGTGATGTGGTCTTTCCTGAAGAGGCAGGAGTGAGAAGAGCAAGTCAGGGATGTCAGGGGTCTTAGCTGAAATGATGGTCTCACCTTTCAGGAGCAGGTGTGAGACCTAGTGAGAAGTTCATGAATCCCTAAGTCACAGACATGCTGTAACTCCTTCTGTGTCATTAAATCTCCAATAGACATTATGTGTCTATTATTATTACTTTTCCATAGTAGATATTGGGAGCATGAAGACATACTATACATGACCTCTGCTAGTCAGAAATCATAGTCTGAAACGGAATATAACAGGAATAAATAGCCAAAACATGGTACAAGGATTGAAGTTCTAAAGCATGCCGCAACATGGATGGAAACATTATAGTAAGTGAAATAAAAGAAACACAAAAGCACAAATACCCATTCTAAGAGCTGTGTAGAATAGGCAAATGAATAGAGATGGAACACAGTGTGGAGGTCACCAGAGCTAAAGGGAGGAAGGAGTGTGAAGTTCTTACATTATCAAGCATGTAGCTTATGGGTGTGGAGTTATTATATCATCAAGAATATAGGTTTGGTTTCGGAAGATGAAGACAGTGATGATTTGGACAACACTGAGGACAAAGACACCACTAAATTATAAACTTAAAGGAATGCTTAATTTGTTGTGTGTAGTTTACTGTTATTTGAAAATGAAACTATCAACCAACTAAAAATTTACTGTTAAGGGAATGAAGACATATAAAACAAATTTAAGGCTAGTAATTTCCTCCCCCAAAGAATGTAACACAAGAAATTGTCTTTGTTCTATAATAACAAACAAATCATTTGAAGAAAGAAATTATGGTGCTACTTTATTGGCTCAAGGGCCAGAATGATTTTGCTTTACATCAGAGTCCATGAATGGGGCTGAAGAGACGAGTTACTGGGCAAAAGTCCTTGCCACAGGGTATAAGGATCAGAGTTCAAATCCCTAGAACGCACATAATTGCCAATTGAGTGTGGCACCCCACATCTAATACCAGTTTTCAGGAGGTAGAGACAAAGGACCCCAGATCAAGCTGGCTAATTAGATGGTCTGAATCTGTAAACTCTAGATTCAATGGAGAGACCCTGCCTCAGTGAATAAGGAGGGGAGAATGTGGTCAAGTACTCCCAACACCAGTCTTGGACCTCACATACATGTTCATGCACATACCCATCCAAACACATCTACACATGAAAAGAATAATACACTTCACAATACATATAAAAAAGCCAAGTATAGGATATAGTTTTTCATGGGGTCAGGCAGTAAAGTAGACTATAAATTGAACAACCTGTAAGTGCTAGATAGAAATCCAGTCTCAATCTGTTAAGGTGTCAGTGCAAAGACATGGCTCTCACCTCAGAGGGAATAAAAGATTCCTAATTCTAGAGCCAAACATGAATGGTTACAGCCCAGGAACATGGGTTCGGGTAGCTCTAAATGCTATATTATAGTTTGAAAATCGTTCTATGAAGTTTCTATAATTGCAAAGAAAATGGGCAAACCAATGCACTTCTCAAATAGATGGTAGAAACATCAGGTAAGCAGACTGTAGCAAGTGAAGAGACCTAAGATGCTATCTGATGACATTCTTAGCCTTTAAACTGGTAAAAGATAGGGGCTTGTCAGTATGTCCTAAAATGCTGACAAGGAGGTTAGATCATACAAAGATGTGATCAGTAAAAGGCTGTTGCGAGAGGAAAAGGAAGTCCAAGATGCTTTGGCTTGGGACCTACTACATTCCAACCCTCTACAGTAACAGCAGATATTATTAGTCATCTTTTTTTTCTGAGAACTTAAGTTCACAAGAGTCTACAAGGTAGAAATTTCCTAAGATGTGAAAGGTGTCTCAACAGGTTACTAACAGCTTCCTCCAAAATCTGTATTTTGCTTAGTGTATTTGAAAATGTTTAGAGAAAAATGAGGATTTGTCCTAATCAAAACTGGGCATATAATCAATAATAAGGACAATGGCTTTTATGCCACATGAATAGATACCAATTCTACTATGCACCACAGTTCAAGTAAGGTCATTGTCTTTAAGACATATGACAGATAAGTAAGACATTGACTTCAGAGATTAATATTTAGAGATAAATCAGGATCCCAGGAAGACATGCTTCCTGTCTTTCCAGAATTCCACAATGTTGTCCCTTCTCTCCGGTAGTTTAAATCTTTTGCCTTGCCTAACACCGTCTTGTTTCTTACCGTTTATTGAAATATTGTCCTAACAACATTGACTTTATTAAGTATCAGACAGAAGAATATATGAAACAGTTTGTAGAATGTTTTATAAAGTGTTTTATAGATTTTTCAAGTAATTACTGCTAAATATCTCACTGAAGTGCCAAGTCGTATGGAAAAGGCAGTATGCTGTTGATCAATGAATATATACCTTAATTCGAGTTTCACACAGAGCATTCTGTCTCCTGCTTAAAATGAGAATGTGTGGGTCCCAGAAGGAAAATCAATCTCAAAATGACTTGGTCATTTCTCAGGAGTAGGCATCACCCTCTCATTTTTAAAGGCATTTGCCAGGTACAGTAAAAGGGAAAGGGTACAGTAAAAGGGAAATTTCCACCTTAGTGGTAGGTTGTTTGTACAGCTGTAACACACTGATAATGCCCAGGTTGCTGGTGTCAGTCAGGATTATTAATCACACGCAAATATTTTTAACAGAAATGTTCTCTGCTTTAAGTAATAGCAGCCCTGCCACAGGGTTCTGATGCAAACTCCTGGGGTGGCTGTGCTGTTCTTCTCTATGACCACCATCAGATGCTTTCCCATGGAGACCTCTTTGCTTGTTATTTTCTTAACATTTTATACAAATTAAGTGAAACTATGAAAAGCAAATAACAGCCACCCAAAGATACACCTGAGACTTCACTCCTAATCCATGGAACCTAGGCATCGCATCTAAGAGGAAGCAGTCTCTGTGTAGATATGGTTATAGTAAGTAAGGCTTTGGGTGGTGTCTTAGCTAAAACTAATGGATTATCCTTAGTCCAACCATAGACTTTTAAAGAGAGGAAATGAAAGAAATTTAACCCACATACGCACAAGAAGAGACGGCAGAGATTTAGGGTAGGGACACTAGCCTAGGGATGCCAGCAGCCTCCTAAACCTGAAAGACTATGGAGCATTCCTCATCAGACTCTTTTCAGAGACTATGACCCCGCCAAATTCTGGTTTCAGGTTTTTCTACAATAGTGAAAAATATATTCCTGTTGTGCTAAGTCATTCTAGTATGGCAATGTAACACAATAGTGCTGGGAAACATCAACAGACACTTTTTATCTTCATTATGAAAACAGAGAGGCGGGTGTGGAAAGATGTTGGTAACTTTTCAGCACAGCATAGATGGTAAGTAACAGAGTGAGTATTTGAACCCATGCAGATGGGCTGCAGAGCAAATCCAAATCTAGGGAAAGAATTCATTCCTCTGAAGACAAATCACTGCAAAGTTCATGATGGAAAGACAGTGCAGCCATCTGGCTCTAGAGGCACTGTACCACCCTCCTCCCAGAACACAGAATATAACAAAGTCTTGGGGCTTGCAAGGTGGACACTTGTCAGTGGTGACACCTAAGTTGGGGCCTATTTCTGCCATTGGAAGCATGAGCCTTTGAAGGCCACTGGAACTGCTGATAAGACCCATATATGTGCACAGAGGTCTACTCATCTGTCCAAGATCTGATCTAGCTCTCAATGTTGACTTATTGGGACTGCCTTACCAAAGCACTACCAACAAGGAATCTCAAGCCACCCAGTTGCACTGACTTGCAGCTCTCAGGGCAGGATAGTTTCCTTCTAACATCTATGCAGAGAAGTCATTCCATTCCCTTCTTGGTGGTGGCTAATTCTCTCGTTCTCCTTAGCATAGACGTATGACCGTTTCTGCCCCTGTCTTTACAAGACTTTTGTCTGAACACATCCATCTCCAAATTCCCAATTACCTAGGACAATCCTGCCACCAAGACTTCTTTTAACTTGTTAGATCATCAACAATTCCTTTTGCAAATGAGCTTGCCTTCTTGGGAACTTGAGTTTAGTTATGATTTCCAAATCAGAATCTGTGAGTTATACATCTGGAGCCATAATAACTTCCCAGCACACTGCACTCCGGCCTTGATATGGTGAGCAGCTTGAAAAGCAACTTCACTTTCCTGTACTACCTTGTGCAGCATCTGAAGGCACACCTGGTGCTTGATGCATGTTCAGTCTTCCTGTTGCTTATTTTAGCAACTTCTCAGGTCAGACTTTCTCTCCTATTTTCAATTCTTGCAGTGCCATGGCTTCAAAGGCAAAGACATACTTAAATTACAGCCATGTTTTAACTCTACGAATTTTTAAATTATACTATAACCTCAAAACGTTAAGAATGTGAGCTGATAAAGCTCCACTTTGGTAAGTTACCCCTCACTGTAAACTGTATGAGAAATGCCCATGTGTCTGAATACTTGGTCTTCAGTTGGTGTTTTTGAGAGGTTATGGAACCTTGGACCTTGCTGGAAGACATATGTCATTGGGGGCAGACCTTGAGATTTTATATCTTGATTATTTCATATTCTCTCTCTCTCTCTCTCTCTCTCTCTCTCTCTCTCTCTCTCTCTCTGATTTTATCTATCTATCTATTTATCTATATCTATATCTCTCCTGTATACATATAAAATGTGACCTCTCTGCTCCTGACTGCCAGGATGGCCTCATTATCCTGCTGCCATACCTTGCCCACAATGATGGACTGTATCCCTTCAGGAACTATAAGCTAAAATATACACTTTTCTCCTCTGAGATGTTTGTTGGTAAGGTATTCTATAACAGAAATAGAAAACCAATATGTCCTCAATTAAAGGCAAACCCCTCACTGTCTATTTTCTTTACTTCCCTTGTACTACTTGATGTTGAGATTTTATCAACTAAATCCTCAGCTCCATCTATGACTTCCTCAATATCAGTGTCAGGGACCTTCTGACCAAGAACTACTCCACTTCTTATCACATACAGAAAATGTCTTGGGTGGATGAACCTGTACTGTAGCAGAAGGCTGGGAAGTCCTACCTTTAAGATTTTACAACATTAAGAGTTGATTATCATCTTTCAAAGATTCTAGATTTACAAAAACATCTGCTTGCTAGAATTTATCACCCAAGATCAATATTGCACCATTTCCTAGGTCATCTGTAGCCAAACTCTAAGTCACTCTGAACCAATATTCATAGATGAAATTGAAGAACTTAGTGCACGTGTCTTTGTAGGAATATTTCACACATTTTGTGCTTTGTTTATCAAGTTCCCTGGTTGAAATACCCTCTCAATCTAGTGCTCCAGTGTACCTAAAGGGGTAAGGTAGTGATAACAAAGTTGACTTTGCCAATTGTTGCAAACTCTTGAAAGTGACTACATGTAAGCTGAATGTTTGTGGACAAAACATGATATATCAGGAAAACTTGCCACAAGCATAGATTGGTCCTGAGCTCAATGTTAATAAAGCAAAGACATCTCTGAAACAGTGTCTTTAATAGGTAATGAGATGGCTTAGCAGGTAAGAGTGTTTGCTTGCCAACAAGCTTAAGGGCCTGCATTCTATCCTCAGAGACCACATACTAAAAGGAAAAAAACAAACAACTAACAGTACTTCTGACTTCTACATGTCTGTCATTGCACATTGCATACAAGTGTACACCTGCTGTACACACACACACACACACACACACACACACACACACACTCAAATAAATGCACACAAGACAAGGCTATATATTGATGAGCTGGTGACTAGAGGTTTGTGGGAACCAAACCTTGCACTTCCTGTGGAAACAGTGGTCTGGTGTTCACTGATTAGAATTGGCTATGGTTTGGTAGAAGTCACCTCAAAGCAACAAAACTTGGCCATTACTTTGCTGTCCTATAGAGAAATGTCCCCATCAGCCATAATTACTATGAAATCCTCAATACCTAGCCACACTCCTGGCACAGAGTAAGTACAAGATAAGTGTCCATTCAAAAACAAAACAAATGAATCCATCTCCTAAGGAAGAAATCATCCAATGGCCCATGACAGCCATTCCCTCTGCTCTTGAGAATTACAGACAGCCAGGATCTTCTTTTAAAAGCATGATCCTTGTCCTTATACAGATGATGGTTCTGCTGTTTTAAAATTGTATTCTTGATTACTGCCACTGCTGCAAAAATTCTCCATCTTTGCTCAATGGGTTCACAACCAGAGTTTCATATGGTGATACTCCGTAGCCTTCATGGTCACAGTCTGTTGATAAGCACTGTTGCTTCTAGAGAAGGAATCAGACAGGGAACATCTAATTCGCCTGCTCCACCAGAAAACAGATTGGAAGCCCCTGGGGTGTATGTTATAACCTTTCACCAGCATTCATTTCCTCAAAGAGAAGTCATTTTCTGAAGAGAATGACTTCACATTTCAGTAATTGGAGATGCCACTGTAACCAGAATTGCAGTATTAGTGCTTCTGCATTGGGGCAACTGGGGACTTACATTTCACTTTGTTAGGTTGTACTGTAAATGTTCCCACTGTCAGAAAAGAGTTGGGATGACAGTCTTTGCCCAGAAGCAACTCAGAGCTAGTTTAGCATGAGAGAAGAAGGAAGCTGCTTCCTCCAGACATTTTCTAAGTTGTCCTGAAAGTAGGAGGAGTAGGATATTGAGAGGATTACATCCACAGCCTACAGCATTTGCTTTAATCTCTTCCACACAAATTATCTCTGTAGGCATTGACAAACCTATTGCCCAATTTATGGTGCTCTGGAATGTAAGGAGACACAAATGGTTCCCACTTTGATTGGGAAAGATAAACCACAGTCACTTTGGAGGGATCCTCACAAGGGAATGCCATTGTCAGCCAGAGCCATGGCAGTTGAGGAAAAGAGCCAGTTAGCAGTGGCTGTGGATGGTTCAGGAGGGACTGGCTCTTGAGGTGTGCCTGTGACAGCAGGGAGGGTACAGATGTTCACCTGTGCAGGTTGGAATGAATGCTGCCAAATATAATTCAGTGAGGTTGAGTCCTACATGATGTGCTGTGTTTGTCCTTGTCCTAATGAAAAATAACACAGACAATTAGAAAAGTGATCTATGTGTGGTTTACCATAGCCAGAGAAACTAGAAGTAGTATTGGAAGTGTCTCCTTGATTTTTAAAGTTGGGTGTGAAGGGAGAACACCTGCCCCTGCCAGGGCAAATGGCCCAAGGGAAGGAAACATTAAGACATGAGAAATGTTAAGTACCTTTATCTTTGTTTTTTAAAATTTACTTATTTATTATATATAAGTACACTGTAGCTGTTTTCAGACACACCAGAAGAGGGCATCAGATCCATAACAGATAGTTGTAAACCACCATGCGGTGACTGGGATTTGAACTCAGGACTTCTGGAAGACCAGTCAGGGCTCTTAACCACTGAGCCATCTCTCCAGCCCAAGTACCTTCATCTTATAGAAATATAAATTATTGACAGTACAGTAGAGACTAAAGGGAACAGTAGAGAAACTGTTGAGAACAGAGACTCATATTTGGTTAGCTACCTGGCCAGCATGAATGGCTTTGCTATTTGACACAAGACTTATGTTTTGGGGACTCTGAATTTTATCACCATTAAAATTAAAAACTTCAACTCTACAATACAGAATCATCAGACAAGGCTATAAAACCATGGGTAAGGCTTTCCATATTAAAGCAATATCATGGCATTTAAGGACCAAGGAAAACTCATCCAGGATACATTTAAAACCTTGTAAATGTAAATGTTCATAAATAGATTGCTGACTCAGAGACTTCTTGGGTCTACAGCTAAGGCAACTGTGAAGATAAAATACACAGCAAGAAGAACAACATTCAGAGTCTGGACCCTTGGATTGTTTCCCATTTTGCTTCTAAGTGGTTCTGCAATGAGTGCTGTTAGGGTTACAGAAGAGTGCCAAAAACACAGAGGAATTTCTTTCTTTGGGCATTCCATAAGTCCCATGATAATTAGTGGGAAGTAGGAATGAGGTGGTGATTAAACTGAGGATACAGGAAGAGGGGACACGTAAATGAGAGTTGGCTTTGCCGAGTGTCACAAGCCCTCTGGAAATGAGCCTATGTAAGCCACAGAAGCATATTGATTGGGCATAGTAGTCTTCCACTGCTGAGAAAAAAAAGGGGGATGCCAATGATATAAGCTCCCCGGACTTCAATAATGCCTTGCTAACTGGTGTAATCTTCTGCAAATGGGTGCAACCTCAAATTAACAGCACTGAATTGAGTCTAATAACAATATCACACAACATCATATCTACTCCTCAATCAATATTTCATTTTCTCATACAGACTTTGGTCTCTGAGCTTTTATTGTGTTTTGCAGAGAACAGCAGTGACTTTGAGTGGCACCAGTCACCTTCAACCTTATTATTTCCAAATGTCTGAATGTGTCTTGAGATATTCCCAACACGAATACCGACTGAAGACAACACCCCAGAAGAAAAATTGTTCTAAAATGTTCATTTCTCTTTGAAAACTTTTTAAATTATTTGTGTGCCTGTGGAGAAGAGGTTATGTACACATGAGTGGGAATACTCAAAAAGGCCAGAAGATGTAGGATTCCTTGGAACTAGAGTTGTGCGTGGCTATGAACCACCTGAGGTAGATGCTGAAACTTGAACTGCAGCTATCTGGAAGAACAAGGAGTGAGTTCTCTTAACCACTGAGCCATCTCTCCAGTCCCTATAATATTCACTACTCATTGACGGGATGACCTTCCTCACGTCCTAGGAAGGTGTGTCCTTGTATTTTCATTGTTCATTGCTGTGCTGGTAGAGAGCCAGGTTCTGGCAGGATTTTGACATCATCATTTTTATGGCCCATCACCAATTTTCTATATGAAAATGTTTGTCTTTCCTCACCTGTCTAAAAGATGATTCTCTGGGATTATCATATTAAAAAGCAAACTTGAGGTGGTGAAAGTCACACAGCCCTCAGTGCCAAAGGACAACCATAAGAGCAGCTGGCAGTGTCTTGGTGCTTATTGGTTCATACTGGAAGGTAGCTTTTTATATAGTAAAGAGCTGACACCAGAACCGGGACCTAAAGAACAGAGTGGGACTTCTGGGCAGGCAGAGATACAGAGATGCAGGAGACATGACTCATAATGGAGAAGAAGGGAGATGGTTGGAAGTAGATGGAGTGCCACAGAAGTAGGGGATAAGTTAATAGCTGGCTGAGAGGCTGCCCCAGCAAAAGGCCAACAGCATTAAACTGTATAGATGCCTCCATGTCTTAATTAAACCTCAAGTGGGATCCACGAAAGTCCCAAAATAACCCACTTCTTATGTCTGATATATCAGTTCTTTTCCTCACCTAAAGCAAGGTAATTCAGGTTTAGAAACCACGCTTTTGCCTTTGGAAGTAATTCCAAGAGACTTTTCTGACAGTCACCAAAGTTCCAAGTCCATATTCTCAGAACTTTTCATGGTTGCTTCTAGATCCTGCAAGTTTCAAAGAAAAAAAACATTTTTCCCATTTTATTTAATAAAAGGTACTCTATAGTATGATGGTAGGTTAATTCTGAATGTTTGGGGATGTTTTAATAGTTTATTCCAGGATCCTCATGTCGGCACATATGGTAAAGCTATTTTTAAGGAGAAAAGAAAGCACTCCAAAGTAATATTTTCTCTATTTGTTCCTTTCACTCATACAGAATGCTGAGCTGACATTTCTTCAAAAGGCAAAGAAGTTTAAAGAGAGTTGAATTCTTGCCATATGCTCCCAAATTCTGATGGACTCCACAGTACAATGTTGTCTTCCTGGAGTCTGTCTAAAGACTGTTTGTACCTTCCTACTTTAATTAGATTTCTGTTAGGAGCATTAAAAATCACCAACAATGTATCTATATCCATCAGGAAAAGTAGGTATATCAGTGTCATGGCATTTTCAGAGCTGTTCTTTTGAGTCACCATGTCTGAGTAGTCTTAGATTGCATAATCACCTCATCCGTAAGACCAAGACAGATGAGCTTCAACCCAACTCACACATTCTCACCTTGGAACCAGACAGAGGCAGACAGAGTTCAAAATTCTTACATCAAAATGAGTGTGGCATTGAGTAGCAAAGACCTCCTGCAGCTGCTCCCTTATTCCTACTGCATTTTAAATGTTTCATCATAAAATATTGGATACATTAGTTTCCTATCTGTTACCTCGTAGGCAGACAGCTTAGATTATTCCTAGTAGCTTACTGCTTTAAAAATTAATCACCTGAAAAATAATTTTGGTCTGTAACATTCATTTTATTTGAGATCATTTCCTTAAAATATATTTTCAATAGTGGCAGAACCACTAAGCCCAAAGTAGCAATATCTTTAGTCTCCTATTAGCTATTTCAAAGTTGTACATTTGGTACCAATGTCCACTTGAAGCATATTTTATTTTTTTCAATCTTTGCCAGTTTGACAAACTCAGAGAAGCCACCGAAAGAACTTGGTAAAATCAACTCTCTGGGTTTTTTGTTTGTTTGGTTGGTTGGTTTGGTTTATGTTGGTTTTTTTTTTTTAATTTCACTAGAGAATTTAATGACTTCTCACATTGTTGAGGGTCAAGGTCCAGATACCCTGAATCACAGGGCTCCCAAGGACATGGCACTGATGGCCTCTCTACCTGTTACCCTGCTTCTTACCTTGCTGCTGTTTCCCAGCACAGTCAGGCTAAATGAGACACTCTCAGTTGTTCAACTCCATGTCTTAGGTCAGGGTCTAGTTAAGGATGGTTCTCTCTTATCTGAACATCATTCTGATGCTACTTCAAGAGTTGCCTTAACCTTGTCCAAACCACATGATTAGAGTCTCAATCGCACACTGTTTCATCGACCTTTCCCCGTGATCCATTTTCATTAAAAAAGAACTTCCCCTGACCCCTGTGCCAGAAGAGTTCAGCTAAAGTACTATCCTGCTAGTCTTTATATATTTGGGTCCTAGAACAATGTCTTCCAGAAAAACAAAACAGACAGAGAGTGGTGAAAAGAGTATAGATACTGACAGAAGAAAGTTGAAAGAAAATTGATATTTTTAGGAGAAAGTCTTGACTTTTGCCTCTATGAGACTCCTGTGAATATAGTTAAAAACTATATTCAACCTCTGACTTGACCTAAGCCAGGTGCTCACCATCATAGTTCAGTCATAAAGTTATTTCAACAATCATACTGGTATATCAATGTGCTTGTGGCTATTAGGTATAAGAAACAATAAAATTAGGCATGTCCTAATGGAATTCTAGAAGCACTGGCTTGAGAACTTCTCAGTGGAAAGACAGCACCAGATCTCACCTCCTTTCTAGAATGTGGATGATCACACACAAAGAAGAAATAGTGGCAGGCAGGAGGATCGAGAGTATCTGAGGAGACGCAGAACCATCTGTGTGAGTAACATCTGGTGAGATGTATGTGCTTCCTATGAAAAGACAACACCATGGATGACACTGCTAAAAGCTATTTGCACAATATGTCATCTGGGCGAAAAGGATGTTTAGTTCTATCTGATCAGGGATCTATAGTATGTAAAATCCTGAATAATCGGCAACAGGGGCAGCACAGAAAAGATGGATCCCACCCCACAAAAAGCAAAGCTGGAAAAGAGGCAAAGAAGAACAAGTGGGTGTCACAGCACAAGTGACATCAAAGGCCACATAAAAGGAATGTGTACTCCTCTCCTCCCTTTTCTGAGTCTGAGCTCAGGCCACAACCAAAGCAAGAGGCTTCCTGTGGGAGAAGGTGTCTGCAGTTTGTGTCTGCTAGCTCTGATGGAGGTTTTTGGCTCTCAGGCAGTGCTGCCCTGTCTCAGAGGAGAAGCTGTGTTCACAGCTTTTAGAAGGCAAGGCTTGTTTTAACCGCTGTTGTCACTTTCCATAAGCCTGCTCCCTGGCAGAGGCAGGGCCTCAAGATGGCAGATATCCAGGGATGTGAAAGAGATTAATTAGGCAATGTCTCTAAAGTGCTTCAAGAACTTTGGAGAAAGCCCTTTGAATTATAATATTGGCTAGAAGCAAATGAAGAACCAGAATGAGAAATAATACCAATTTTGCTAGTGATGGAAAAGTAAATTCAGTCCAGATAACCTTCTTGCCTCCAAGAATATATACACTCCTTTTTCACCTCCTTATTGTAGAAGCTCATACTTCTTGAACAAGACATGGTATCCTTTTATGTCCATATACTTGTAGGATGAGTTGTAGCTGTTCTCTTTATTTTTTTAGAATTATTTTCATTTCTTAATAATGTATGTGCTTTTGTGCCTGTGTGTATGTGCACATGAGTGCAGTTCCTGTGAAGCCAGAAAAAGGCACAGGATCCCTTGAAACTAGAGCTAGAGGCAGTCGTGTGCTACCTAAATGCATTCTAGGACTTAATTTGGGTCCTTTGCAAGAGCAATCCTTTTTCTTAATCATTGAACCTCTTCTCCAGCTCCTGTAACTGCTCTTTATGTTAATTCCACTCTGATGTTTGTTTTTTTTTATAATCATTAGCTCATTTTCAAAAAGAGTTTCACTGTATATCTCAGGATGGCTTCAAACTTACCATGTAGATCAGGCTGACCTCAAGCTCCAGAGATCCTCTTGTTTCCACTTCTGAGAGACTAGGTTTTCAGGGGTGTAGCAACCACACATCCAGCCCCCTTATTTTCATTTCAGACCCATTATTCAATTGATTTTTGAAAACTGCATTTTAAGAAGAACAGGATGTTTCTTTGTCTGCTTTTGAGAGTTTTCATGAAGTGATTGGAGAGGTATATTTACCTTACTATGGTTGCAAGATTTGATCAGATGTGTAATTTGTTTGCCTGTAAAATGATTCCATAAAGAGGATAGAAATACAAATTTCAAATTCAAATGAGAAAGCTTTTAGGTCAACAATCTGAAAGCTTAGGATTGAGATGACATGTGTGCAGTATTTGGTACAGACATGACTCTCATCCCTTGCAATTTTGTTAAGGCACAAGGACAAAGTGAGTGAGCTCCTCCCATTTTGCCTTCCTCTATGCTAAGCAACAGCCAGAGGATGCAATGGTGTTTGAAGGGGAATTAAGCTCTGCTGTTCTAGATACAACACATGGGTGCACCTTTCTCTGGGATGAACAACCTGGAAATAAAACTATATCCAATGCCTATGGCATCAAATCTGTGGGTGCCCTGTGGTACCCAGAGCCCTTGCTTGCAAGCATAGGAGCCCCACAAAATAAAATGGTAGCTATGTGGAAGTCATATGCAGGAGGCAGCTCTGAAAGAAGACCAGGATGTCTTCTTTCTGCAAGGTCTGTTTTCCTGTCACCCTTCAACACAACAGAAATGTTTGTAACCTACTTTGAAGAAGTGACCTGAGCAAGGGAATTTAAAACACTGGAGTAATCAATAAAGAGAAATGCAATCTTCTTAGGTTAGGAATTTAGTTGCTTTTGCCTTAAATGCTTCAAGATCAATCTTTCTGCTGAGTTGCCTATAACCATTTTCTGCCCCTCAAGGTCTTCTGCCCTTCAGGTCAAGGACATAAATACTAGATTGGATTGGATATTTCCCAGCTAAGTGTTTTTTCCCTGTAGTTTTATCTTTAAGATAGGTGGTTTTTAATTTCTACATACCTCAAGGTACCTCCCCTTTTCGATTCAATCTACATCCTATTGATTCTAATTTCACTGCATTGTGGTGAGAGAACATGGTCTGCATATTCCTAATTATTTGAAGAGAGTTGATACTTGCCTATGTCTTACTTGTTGGGCCCCTTTTGTAAATACATCAGTTTCTATGAAGAATGAACACTGAGACAGAAGTCTCTGTATCTTGAAAAAATCAAACATAAAAATTGTGTAATGCAATTTTTCTTCATTAATTTTCATTCTGGTTTGTATGTCAATGATTGACAGGGATGTGTTTGAAGCTTCTACTACAATGGTGAACCATAGAACTCCATTAGCTCTTCAGTTTTTAACGACTTTGTTTTATATGTTTTGAAGATAATTTATTAAAATCTCCTAGCAAATTGGGATTATATCAACAAGAAATAACCCTCCCAACTGTCATGTAAATTTCCAAACCAGGAAGCTACCAACAGTCCTACACAGCTATAGCACCTGATCCACAACAATCAACAGCATCCCAGGATAACCCTAAGTACAAATAGCTTGGTGGTAAACAACACCTCTCTAAGACCAGTTCAACAAGAAGGAAATCATCCTTGGTACCAGAAACGTAGCCATATACCCAAGACAAGTAAACTCGTGGATCTTGGAGAATAACCTATAACCACCAGTTTACCAAATCAGCCAATGTACATTATAGATGTTTGTTCATATAACCACAGTTAAGTGTAGTCCTCATCTTCATCAAGGAAACGTCTCTTTGCATAATGGTAGAGACCATTATGGAAAACTACAACCAATTAAAATGCAGAGCACAGTCCCAGTGGACACATCTACAATACAACTCATGTACCTAAAGCTCAGGAAACTCTACAGAAGAGGAGTTGAAAATATTATAAGGGCCGGAAGATCAGGGAGTCGACTATGATATTGTTTCTCCTAGTATAGAAGCTACACCCATAAATTCTCACCAACATTACTGTCTAAACATGAACCGATCTGAACAAGGAAATAGCAATATGTATGCTAATATGGGTTGGGGGAAGCTCAAAAGGTCTTAACCCTACATAAAGAACTACAATCAACTAAGGAATGCTGAGAGTTGGAAAAATAGTATTCCCCCAGAAAAAGCTCCAATTGGTTATACACCCTGAAACTTTCATATACAGGTAACATTATACAGACTGAGCAGGGTTTGTGTGTGTGTGTGTGTGTGTGTGTGTGTGTGTGTGTGTGTGTGTGTGTGTAAAACAACAGTAATAAAAAAGGAGCCAATGAATTTGAAAGAGAAAAAGGAGGGATACATAGAAGGGTTTGAAAGGAAGAAAGAAGAGGAAATTATGTAATTATAATATGATACATTTACACAATAAAGTATTACTCCATTGTTTAAAAATATGACATCATGAAAATTTCAGGCAAATGGATGAAACTAAGTAAAAATCATCCTGAGTAAGTTACCCAAGACCCAGAAAGAAAAATATGTATTACTCACTCATACATGTATATTAGCTGTTAAGTCAGTGATAACCAAGCTACAACCCATAAAACCATGGAAAGTAGATATAGAGTAAGTAACTAGAGGGAATAGATAGATCTCATTAGCAGGTAGAAATAGAATAAATAGTTAAGGTTGGATTGGGAGGGAAACACCTGAACAGGAGGATCAATGGAAAGAGGGTTGAATAAGGAATGCAGGAAGAGATTGATAAAAGTAAAGGGGCATGCAAAGGATAATATAGAAACCGAATACAGTAGAAACTCCAAAAACATATACACTAAATCATGGGGGAGACAGAGTCCAAGCTGGACATGTCTTGTCACCATAGCTTCCAGTATTGGGATTAGATTATATCTAGTTGAGTTGTTGGTCAAAGGAGTCCCACTGGAATCCCCAACAACTCAGGCTATTGCTCTCCGCAAACGGATGGCAAGGTCCTATTGCTAAAGACGACACAAACACAACTCATTGAACACGAAGACTTAAAGTTGATGCCTACATAGAGCCTGTACCCATACATACTACTGTCTTCGGTACAGGAAAGTGCTCTGCACAAATCTAGCAAAAGAGGAACATAATCACCTGCCCAGTCACAAACACTTTGATCTACAATGGCGTCCTGTTTGCAAGATATGCTAGGGCAATGGTAGCACCAAGTCTGTGGAGCAACCAACCAGGAACTGATTTAACTTAAGGCCCAATACCTGATACTGCTTCAGTGACCAAGAATGAGAGGTTAGAAAGCCCAGGGACCCAAGGTAAAACCAAAGAAGGAGGAGGAGGAGGAGGCAGAGGAGGAAGGGGAGCAGGAAGAAGAAATATAGTAATAAAATGACTCCTGATAATATTCTGCTGAACTCATGAAACAATACCTTGTTCAGTTTTATTCTGAGAAGTTTCCTCCTGTAGCAAGTGGGGACAGAGACCCACAGCCAAACGTTATACTGAGTGAAAGACCTTGGAAAACTCAGCCTTAAATGGAATGTCTCCATCAAATCTTCCCCAACTAAAGGTTCAGAGAACCCTATAGAAGAGGGGGCAGAAAGGGTGTAAGATCCAAAGGGAATGGAGGCTACCAAGTAAACAAGGCCCTTTAAATCAGCACGAACAAAGCTCATATAAACGCTTAGAGACTGAAGCAGCACTCACAGGGCCTGTACCAGGTCCTCTATGTATATATTATGGCTTCTAGTTTAGCGTTTTTTTATGGAATTCCAGACTGTATAAACAAGTAGGTCTGATTCTCATACCTTCTCTTTTGGCTCCTTTTCTTCTGTTAACTTGACCTGTTCAATGTTAGTGTATAGTTTTTGTTTTATTTTATCACACTTTATTATTATCTCTTAGACAAACATGGAATCTACTCAATTATAAGTAAATTGCTGGGATCCTAGACTGATAAAAGGGAAAAATCCAGCTGACAACCAGGATTCATCTCTCTGTGCTTCAGGTCTGTGGACACATGTGACAAGCTAGTGATGTTTTCTCCACCATCCCTTTCCTGCATGGTGGACCAACTGTACCTTCAAACTGTGAGGCAACATACACTCCATTCTTAAGTTGTTTATTTTGCCACAGCATCAAAACAAGAAATTCATACAATACTCATAATAGATTTTTCCATTCTCTTTTGCTTTTTCTGTCCTTAAGTTCTATTTCACAGAAATAGCACAGCATTGGATCTCGGGAAGAGACCTAAATCTATTTTCCTTATAATCTTTCATGTTATAAATTAAGTTTATTGATATTAACGATATACTTGAACTTGTTCTCATCTTCGATGTAATTTTTCCATCTCTTCTCCACCTCTCATTCTTTCTTCTTGCTTCTTCTTTTGACTTTCTGGGCTTAGTCAAGAATTTTAGTTTGTTCTCACGGTACTGATCCATTTATTCTCTTTACTGTCTTTGAAATTAAAACTGATATTTTGGTGCCTTTGAAATTACACTATGCATACTTAATGAAATACAGTTTCACTCCTTTTCCAAAAATACAAGGACTTCAAGGTCTTTTCACAGAACCATTATCTCTCTGGTACAACTGACTGGCTATTCACTTGAAGTTTCCAACCTTGGGTCTTTTTAAAGACAAAAATAAAGCATTCTTCTCGTATCTAGGCATTCTTTATTGAAATTTTCCGAATTCATCTTTTCCCATTTTTCATGTGTCTCTCCTTTTGTACCACACAGATCTTCCTTCTAAAATTGTTAATTTTTTACCCTCAGAAGGCTTTTAAAGCTGGCTTGGTGGTGGTAGCTCCTGTAAAATTTTTATCTAAAAATGTCTTTACTTATCTCCCAGTCTTTATAAAAACCCCTGTCATTGGGTATAGGATGCTAAGATGATATTTTTTTCTCTCACAATTATTCTAACATCTTCCATGTTCTGTGTTCCTTTGAGACATCTATTCTTTGCTGTGTTTTATAGATGATCTGTCTTCGCCCTCTCTGGCAACTTTAAAATCTCACTTTAGCATTGTGGAGTTTCAATGTACTATATCTGGGTACAGAATAAAATATATGTGTCTTTTCCAATGTGATGGAGAGAATTCTCAGCAATCATCTCTTTCAGTATCGCCTTGCTGGGTTGACTGGGCCCCCCTTAGAAATTTACTTATACTTTCTCAAACTTTCTCACTCTATGCTTTTAGATTGTCTGGCATGTTTTTCATATTTTCCATTTGACTCCTGAGTATTTCTTTCAGATCCATCTTCTAATAATTCTCTTTGGGTCTTCCTAACTCACTATTGAGGGTTTTTAATTATCATTTTAATTACAACAATTGTAGTTTTATTTTCAGAAGTTCCATTTTGTTTTTATCTAAATCTTCTTGGTCGTGTCTAATAGCTTCCATGCCTGCTTGTCAAAATGATTTCAACCTCTAAGTGGGAAAAGTAATCTTATCCAAGACAGAAATCCAGAAGGCTAGCATTCTAGAAGAAAGAATTAGCCAGGCTCAAAGCTCTATGGAAATGAGCCATGGCTCAGAGCTTAAGGTAATGGATTCTGTTTAAGCTGTGACCTCAGTGCTTGGGCCACAGCCCTGTGGCCATGCATGGAATGAGCTATGTGACTCAGCCATGAAGCCTGGCTGTCACAGCAGAACTGGAGTCAAAAACTTGCCATATCCTATCACTCCTGTATCCTTTCTTAAACCCACAACCTAGTCTTCCTTGTAAAATCTGACTCCTGTCTATTACCACTCTTAATTTGTGTGTCTTACCCAATATACATGGCTTCAATGAGTCCAACCTAAGTCTCCAACCCAGCTTCCCTCTTGCTACCAGCACTCACTTTAGCATTCCAGAGTGCTTCATTCTCACGCTGATAGTCTAATCTAGGACTTCAAAATAAACCTCACCATGGAACTGGTTCCATTATGACACCTATCAAACCTTAGGACTTACCAAAGACTGACCAACTTCTCCCTCAAACATACCACAATGAGAATAACCACTGGCATCCACTGACAAAAGTACCTCCAAAGAGTTTGGAAGAGTCCTGAAAAAATATTGGGATCCATAACCCTGGCCCAAAGAAATTGCTTTCCACCTTGCTTGCAGACTAAAATCCCAGGCCTAGGCAACAGCTGGGGCAATGATATAACACTCTGTACATCTGAGTCTAAACTTCAGATTCTAGATACAAAGAAAAATGATTGGCAGTCTCTGTTCACAGACCAGATGAGCACACTAATGATGTAATGTCACTTCTATTAAAGAGCAGAAGAGGAGCTAGCAGCCAATGCCTTTGAAATACTCTGGACCCTGGGGCAGGGCAAGCCAGCCAGGAAAGTGGGCAAGTTCATGTCTGTGCTGTCTTCAGAAACTGAGTGGAGGCCAATGATCCATGTTCCTGCTGACCGTGAAGGGAGGCTACTTTTGCCATGATATTAATGACTGCAGATATATAAAAGAGAAGAAGAGATATGGAAGATTATTGTTAACAACCTCTATTCACCCACCCCTACCTAGACAAGAAGCCAACAAAGATAACTCTTTTAAAAAATATGATGGAAATGCAGAAGTTAGCTCTCCACAATCGATGGCTTCTGGAAGAAGTATGCTTTGGGAAGGGAAGGACTCAGCTCTATTTAAAGGGACAGGACACTAAGAATTTGGCCATGACCCAGTATATAGATAAGACAAAGTGACTTTTCTTTTTTTTTCCCTTCTTTTCCTTTTTAAATATTATTTTAATCTTTACCTCTTTGTTGGGGAAGAAGTCACAAGGGGGTGGCAGACAAGGAAGGACTGAGAAGGGGTTCTGATTGGGGTACATAATGTAAAACTTCCAGAGAATCAATTAAAAAATGTTACGTGGGAGAAAAAAAAGCAGAAGAGGATCAGAATATGCTACACCAAATGTACTGTGTTGCCATTTCTTGTTCCTGACAGCAATAGAGAATCAACAGATATGGAAAGAAGCCTTCCAGGAGATTTCCTTATCTGACTGACAGCAGAAACTTGGGAGAAGCGAAAGCTGCTATAAATCCCTTCTCTGCAGGAGTTATAGGCATGGAGATGAAAAGCTGTCTGAGATGAGTCTGCAGAAACAAATGCTATGAAAATAACCCTAACCCTCCCTTAGTTTCTCTTATACTTATCTTCCCACAATTTACCACCCTGAAAGCTTTAACCCTGCTTTCTTTGTCTACTCACTCCCCGGAATTTATGACCCTTTGTTAAAATGATTTATGAGCTTCTGCTCTCACTATTTCTTGGGATTTCCCCCCTCTTTCCATGTGCATAAAAATATAAATATCAACGAGGAAGCAGATGCCTTTTCTCCTATTAACCTGTCCTCTGTTAGTGTAATTCACAAGTCTCTAGTCACTGAATCTGAGAAAGAAGAGGAGAAGCATTTTCCTCCCCTACAGAGATCTACATACATATTAAAAAGCAAAGAGGAGGGAGTGCTATCCATTGAAGAAATGAGGGGAAGGAAGGCCAGAGACAGATTCATAGAGGTGGGAGGAGATGCCTATGATGTGTCATGAGGGAAATATAAGAACTGGCCAAGTAGACAAAACTCAAAGGAGAGAGAACAGCAAAGGTAAGGCACAGAAACATGAAAACAAACATTTCAACATGGCTAAAGAATGGGCCATATGTTGAGTGGTCTCCTGCAGAGATGTAAAAGTCATGGTCAAGGAGCTTGGATTTTTTTTTCAGAAAGCAATAGAAGAGGTCAACAGTGAACAGTCTCTGGATTTCCATCTTAGTAAAGAAACACCTCTGCTCCTGTCCATGCTTATCCTGAAGCTGCACAATGGTTTGGTATGCTAAGAGCTGGTGTGCTAAGAGCCACATCCTTATAGGCAAGAGCCCTGGTTGTTCCTGAAGAAAGTAGAAAGTCTGTGGTTCTAGCACAGGAAATAAGAACATAGAGGCTTATCATGAGACCAATGAAAAGGATCTCTAGGGATGCTTGGAGGCACTCCCTTCAAGAAGAAGACATGTGGTCCCCCACCATTATGATGTAGTAGGGAGAAGTAACAAGGCACCTGCTGGCTTCATGTTGTAATATTTTTCCTGATGTCATGGTACTAAAAATCTGTTCACCCCAGGTTAGACATAGAGAATAGACCAAAGAAACAAATCCACCCAAGATTAATTGATAGAGCAGGTGGATTTGCTGATGTTATTTACAGTAGAATGGTTGACTCAGAGGCAGCTGCATCATTGAAAAGTATAAGTGGTGGTTCACAAAGGCTGCATCCCTGGAACACCCTGCACAGGCCTACAGGCTTCTACAGGCAGCAGTTGTTAGTGCTGCATAACTTTGAGGAGGGCCTTTGTGAATCCCATAAGTTTCATGAACTTCCTGAGACTTGTGACTTTTTTTTTCTTGCTTCCTGGGCCTTCTAAATGTTGTTTACTTCCTGAGTCCCGTAGGCTTATCATTCATTTGAAACCTTAGTCATCCAGGAGCAGCACTATTTGAAAGGGATTAGGAAGGGTAGCTTTGATGGATGAAGTGTGTCACTAGGGTTGGGTTTTAAGGTTCCAAAAGTCTGCAACAGGCCTAGTATCACTCTCTTCCTGCTGCCTGGAGAACCAGATATAGAACTCTCAGCTCCTTCTCCAGCACCATGCCTGTCTGTATGTCACCATGCTTCCAACCATGATAATGGACTAAACCTCTAAAACAGTAAGCAAGTTCCCAAGTAAATGATTTATTTTATAAAAGTTGCCTTGTCTCAGTCATGATGTATCTTCACAGTAATAGAACAATAAGATAGCTGGTCATATCAGGGAAAAGTAGCCTGGCTTATGGTAGTGAGAATATATATGGTGACGTTGGGTCACATCATGGCAGACCAAGTGTGGTAGTTCAAATAAAAATGACCTCCACAAGCTCATATATTTGAATGCTTAGACACAAGGGTATGGCACTACTTGAGGGGTGGTAGGAGGTAACTATGTCACCTGGGATAGGCTTTAAGGTTTCAAAGCCCATGCCAGTTCCCATCTCTCTCTCTCTCTCTCTCTCTCTCTCTCTCTCTCTCTCTCTCTCTCTCTCTCTCTCTGCCTGAGGATCAGAATGTAGCTCTCATCTACTTCTCCAGAACCATGCTTGCCTTCATGCCACCATGTTCCACCATAATAATAATAGACTAACTTTCTAAAACTGAAAGGGAATCCTCAATTAAATGTTTTCTTTTATAAGAGTTGCCTTCACCACAATGATTCTTCAGAGCACTGGAACAGTGACAAGCATACCAAGAAACAAAGAGCCAACAGGAAGTGAGGGTCAGCCACCATCATAACTCATCCCTAATGGTCCACATCCCTTGGGTAGGACCCAGCTCTTAAAAGTTCCACAGAATCTCAAGATACTACTACCATCTGGGGACCAATCATTCAAAGCATGACTCCACAAAGGACATTTAAGATTCAAACTGTATTACAAACATCTCTAGTAACAAATAAAAACTTCTTGAATTGTCCTTCTGTTTTTCTCATACACAGAAAATTGCTTTGAAGTATCTGCATGTTAAACCTGGTCCCAACAATAGGATAGCTATTTAAACATAAGGTATACGTCGCAAAGAGAAACTATAGAAATAGTGCAATAAAAGCCAGTTGAGCCAGCAGACACTCCTGATGGGTGTCTAAGGAAGAGCTAAATCTCTCCAGCTTCCAAAAAGACTTCTCCATATCCTCTAGATAGGATGACATGATTTTATTAAGGGAACTAGGATATTCATAAAGACTACAGAGGTTAGAGCAAAGGTTGGAAACTCCCTAGGAGGATTTGTGCCTAGTTAAGAAATTACAACAGTCGAAGAGAGGAGACATGGGGAGAAAAGGAGAGGGGACATTCAGCAGACAGACCCCACAAAATGTGATAAAATGGACCAACTTCTTAGCATGGGGATAGAGTAAAGATTTTGCAAACAAGAATAAAGAGGGTATGCCTAGGAAGTAACAAAAAACATTTCTGAAGTATGTGGTAAAAAGAATGAAGCTGGAGCTAGAGAAATGATTCAATAATTAAGAATACTGGCTGCTCTTCTAAGGGATCTGAGATCAATTCCCAGCACCCACATGACAATTCACAACTTTCTGTAACTCCAGTTCCAGAAGGTCTGGCGCTCTCCTTTGGTCTTTGCAGCCACTAGGCATGCATGTGGTACACAAATATACATGCAGGCAAAACACTCATATGTGGAAAAACTCTGCTAATTAAGGGCTCAGTCTACCATAACTGGATAGCCTCTGGGTTGAGGCCCAATATAGGAGATTCCCTTATTTAGCAGGCTTTCTCCTTCTCTGACCTTGTCTGGGGAATTCACACTTAGGCCTCTACCTAAGGAGTGTCATGAAGCCTCAGGTTATAGGACCAGTTTCCTTTCTCCTGATGAAACCTGTTCAGTCAGCACCTGAGATTCCTGAAATGCTTCCCATACTAATGAGGCATTCCGGGACCCTAAGCACTCAGGCAATGACCCTTACCCATCCCTACCCTCAGTTCCCCAAAACTTTATAAGTCTTCAATCACCCTAAGTAAAGTTGATCTGCTTACTGACTGTGGTCCCTGTGTGGTTTATTCACAGAACATACTCACAGGGCTTCCAAACCCCCATTCAACATCTATGCTCCCACTGAATCAGCTGACAATCCATGAGAGTGGGGAGACCCAGACCTATACAAATTTTAAATTAAAAAATATACAATAATGAGGCTAACTGAAATACACCTGTTCTAACTCCTAATGTCAGTCTCGAAATGTTAAGGCTATTGACTTGGCAAGACAAAGAGGACTCCTCTCCTCTTGAAAATGAAGATAACGATCATTCTGTAGCTCTGTATCTGCTGGGTCTCAGCTTGTAGCTGAATATATAATGAATGAACAAAAGAAAAGGGTCCTTGACAAATATAATAGCCAATGAAAATGATAATGTATACATCTGGCAGAATTAGCCTGACCATGACACCAGCTTTGCCCTAAATTTTGATTTCTCTCCATCTAACCTTCAGCAGTTTTTGAGGACGTCTTCCTCTACATGTTCTCTTTATTCTGTTTTGTTTGTCTGTCTGTTTTTATTTGAGATGTCTCAACTTTGTTTAATCTGTAGTGTTATTTTCATGAGGACTACATGCCCCATGCCATAACAGGTTTCATAGAAGCACAAAGAAATTAAAATACATGAGAGTCACAAATCAGTGGGAAGACAGATTCACACCATCACCTGTCTTGTTCCAAAACATGTCTTCTTTCTGTTGTGAAAGGCAGGCTCAGAATATGCATCAGCTTCTTAGTAGTCAACTTTCTTGTCCCCAACTTCATCATGTTCTCAATAAAGACACTGTAGAGTCTGATTCAAGCTGCCCTCAAGCTGAATGAGACAGTGCACACCAAGACTGTGGTTCGGCCCCAGGCACAGACATGGCCTTCTGATTACTGTGCTCATGAGGAGCTAAATGTCAGGTCTTAGAGATCAAACATCCTAATTCTCAGGAGCAATAGACATGTTAGATTGTATGGCAAAGGTGACTTTGCAGTAGCTCAAAGTATTAAGGACATTGTGATAAACCCAGATTAACCCTGATACAGACGGCCTAGTGTGATCTCAGACTTCTATAACAAGTAGAGGAAAAAAGAAAAGCATTAATTAGTCGGACGTGAAGACAGAAGGCTAGAAGGTAGCTTGATGTGACTGACTCTGAACAAGGAAGAAGTGAGCTTGAGCAAAGTAGGCAGATACCAGCTAAAAGAGGAGGGAAAATTGGGTCTCCAGGACACAGGGCCTAAGACAACCTGAGCTTCCTGAAAGAGACACCTTCCAATTTGTTGAGTTTCTTGAAAGTTATGCAAATGGCTCCAAATTTCTAGCTTTTGTGAACTGACACCCAGCCAGGCTGGAATTTCAGTGATGCAATGGTCTTTGAGTCATTTCTGCTCCATTCAGTAACCATTCTCCCACACTCCTGCTAGCAACCTCAACAAAACCCATTGATTCACCAAGTTGAACTCTAGTGGCATCTTGGTCTGTTGTCATGTCCCTAACTGGGTTGAGGAAGTATTTGTATATATCTTCCCAGTAATAGTGTCCTACACATTTATGTCAAAAAGCTGCCTACTTACAAATGATGGAAGTGGAAAGCTTACAGCATGTATAATATTCCACAGTTATGAAGACAGGAAACAGAAAGGCCTTCCTTAGCCTGAACCCCATGTATGACAATCAAAGTCTCTCAATGGGCATCAGGGACTGGGCATAATTTGTTGAGCTATGAAATGTGCAGATTGTTGCAATGGTAATACAGTTTAAGGGTGTGGGCAGCTTTAACTTTTTTAAGCTCTTCTTCAAACTAAAGCATTTTACCACAGTGACCACTATGCACAGGGCTCTACGTTTCTAACTTTCATGAACACCTATGGTGTGCTGGGATTTTAGTGAGACACCAGTCCTTCAGTCATTTCTGCTCGACTCGGTAATTCTTTATTCATAGGCCTGTATCAAATTCCGCAGTCTACTAGAGTTGCCAGACAACAAAAATGAAAAAGAAAAAAGAAAAAAACTTCTAAAGAAAGAGACCAGAGGCTTAGGATTCTACTTCTTGGTAGCAGTGTTATATAAATATTAATCATTTCAGCAATAAAAGGTACAAGTAAGACACCATCAAGCCTTACACTCACACTACATTCTGTACTTTCAGAACTTCTATGGCTATCTACAATACGATCCCCAAGACAGCCTTCTGTGGTTTGAATGTGAAATGTGTCCCATAGACTCCTATGTCCAAACACTTAGTCCCTGGATGCTGACATCTTTTTGGAAGATTATAGAACCTTCAGGAGGTGGGGTCTTACTGAAGGCACTGTATCACTATACAAGGGCCTTATGGTTTCATAGCCTTAGTTTTACTTCCTGTGTAATCTTTGATTTCTGACTGTGGTCATAATGCGGCCAACTGCCTCCTACTTCCTGCAGTCATGGTCTTTCCTACCATGCTTGTCCTACCATATTTCTTGTCCTATATTTTGGTTACAGTAACAATAACAAAAAGAAGTAACTAATATGTCAGCCTAAACTAGGAATAATATGTAATCATTGCTATCCAATGAGGTCCAGGACATGAGGGAACTAGACTAATCTCAGGTCAGGAGGCCCAAAGACTCTCCTCTGCCACAATCATAATGAATCCACTTTGTGGATTATGTTTTCATTTAGTCTCAGAACATTGTGCTCTCTATAGTTGGGGTAATATAACACTGTGCCAAACGAAAGTGCTTCGGAGCAAATTATAGCTGCGTATCACAAAGCTTAGCATAGCATTACAAGTAGCTCACTGAACCACCGGCAGTTTGTTTGCAGGAGAAGCAAGCAGCCTTTCTGCATAATACAGCAGTGCAGCTGGTAATAGCAGGAGCTGAAATAAAGGAGTTCAGGGGTAGGAGCCTCATTTATGGACAAGTGAGGAGACCCTAATGAAATAGCATTTTGCCCCATCATCATCCTCCTGAGAAAATTCCCTGTGAGGTTTTCCATTTGAATCTTGGGCATATTTATGAAGATCAAAGTAATGGCTCTTTAAAATTAATTACATGAATTTGTAGCTCAACAACATTGAGTGAAAGACGGATGTTGTACCCCATGCCTTGTTACAGCTGTACATCACATACATCAAAAGCCTGGGACTCTGGGGAGAGCAAAGTCCCTCTCTACACCAGCCCCCAAGCAGCCGAGACAGACGTGGAAAGAGTACAAAAGATCAGTCCCCAAAGTTGTTGTGACAGCTTAATTGTATTATGGTGCTTAGATAATTCCCATTTATTTGGCTTTTTCCTCAGCTCCAATGCTGGCCCCCCAAGCATAGCTATTACCAGGAAAATTAAGATTCACAACTTTAATGGGTCCGCTTGCTCTCTCTAATGCTGTCCCTGCTCAAAAGTCCTAGTAATTGTTCCGTGCTGATCAGGACTTCCCCCCCAGCCCACAGCATGCTGAGACCCGACAGCAACTAACTAATTGCAATTAAAATCTCCCACGTGAATGGAAGAGAATAACATAAATTAATCAGTACATTAGCAGAATTACATTTAAATGTTCAAATGTGCATCCAACATAGTGGGACATTTTAAATTATAAAGCAAAGTACTTCATTACAGATGCTGATATTTTAATGAGGAAATGTGATGTTTGGTTAAATGGGAGTACAATATAGAAACTTCCTTAAAATTAGCATCGGCGATGCATTTTAATTCAAGAAACAAGTTGTGGTCTGTGTAATTCCTGCAAATCAACGTAGAAAATTTTGCCTGGAGCTATGGAGACAGTTGATCATCTCATTCTCTGAAGAATTAATAATTTCAGCTGTACTAACTAGCATTTTATGTAAATTGACAGATAAATCACACTAATAAATACAGGTTTTAGAGGAACAAAACAGTATGCTTCTCCTTAATTTATTCAGTCATCAATCTGTATATACAGAGACGAAGGGATATGAAAGATTCAACATCTGAGCCAAAATATAAATAAAGAGAATGAAAGGCAAAAGGAAGAGAATATCTCCTATGGTGACATGGAGATCCTGGGGGGAGGGGTGGTAAATCCCACTTAATCTTACCAAGATTGTGAGTAGGAAAATACAAACATAAATATAAAAGTTGGATTATGAATTGAGAAGATTGGTCCAGTGGATGAGAGAACTTGCTGCCTAGTGCTTGTGATACCTGCACCACCCACATGGTGGAAGGAGAGAACCAATATTTACAAGCTGTTCTTAGACCACTACTATCACACCACACACACACACACACACACACACAGAGGCATGCACGAACCCACACACATGTGCATGTACACCTACACTCACATACATACACATAAATATACACATAAATATACACACAAACATACACACAAACATACACACAAACATACACATGTGTGCACATGCACACAAATACACATACATGTATGTGCATGCACACAAACATATGCACACATACACACATTTACATACATGCAAGTGCACACATATACACACAAACATACACCACTCACATACACACACATAAACATATACATGTGCACATAGGCACACCAACACATGCATGTGTATGCACACAAACATACACACACATACGCTCATTCACACACATGCCAGTGCACATACACACAGGCATACACACACCCCCACATACACACACACATGCGCACACACATACACTCACGCACATACACACAAATATACACACATGTGCACACACACATGCATGCGCATGCACAGAAACATACACATGTACACATTTACACACATGTACACACATACAAGCACACACACAAGTGCACACACACATGCATGTGCATGCACAGAAACATACACATTTACACACACATACACACATACAAGCACACACACAAGTGCACACACAGGCACACACACATGCATGTGCATGCACAGAAACATGCACATATATGCATTTGTACACACATACACACATACAAGCAAACACACAAGTGCACACATACAGGCATACACATAAACGGCATACACATATACGCACAGACACACACTCACACACATACACATACACACACATGTAAACATAAATAAATAAATGGTTTTTTAAAAGAAGTGGTCTTCTCTCTAAAGAAGCCTCTCTCTTGACAGTGATCACTCCCTGTTATTTCTCCTTGAAACAGACTGTCCTCTTGGTGTCTCTGTGACATCATTGTTGTTTTACACCAGGTGGCAGAAGCCCATCTTCTTCTGAGTGCTTAGATCATAGCTTGGCACCCTGATGTGCACAAAGGCACCTACTCACTCATTGGCATAACCGTGGACATTGCTGGCTTTGACTGAAGCTGGTGATCCTAATATACAGAGGTGGGTAAGAAATCCTTTCTTTTGCATCTTGCTTCTGCAAAGATTCCTCCCTTTTCTCCACAGACTCTCAGTGATGCTTCTTCTGCTTATCTTCAACAAGACTAGACATAAACCTGCCAAGTTCCATCACTGGTCTCAAAATACCTTAGCTATTTTGTATGGAGTGGCACACACCTCTAGCCCCAGGATTCTGGAGAAGGAGGTAGGGGAGCAGAGAGGAAGGTGTTCTATGGCAGATAGGACTCAGAAGAAATAATTAATAACAATAGCAATAATAAATATAATCATTAATATAATCAGCTGCCTCACTTGTCATCACAGAGCAATTGAAACAAGATGTTTAACCCATTTGACTTAGCATCTACCCTTCCCAAGTCCAGGACCCTGGAACTGCCTCAGTCTATGGATCACACAGACTTAATAAGAGGGCAGCCACAGGGTACAATGTTCTCTGTCATTCTGTGCCACTGCCTACCAGACAGAGAGATCCCTTTACCTGTTACAGGAAAATCTCCCCCTTACAAGAAGCCTTGAACAAAATCTCTCCCTCTAAAGTGCATATGTGTTTTCTATCAAATACCATCAGTGGTTAATGGTCTCCAGATGTGACTCTGAGCATCACTGAGATCTATGCAAAGGCTCTCGTTATATCTCACATAAACTAATCACATTAAATCCCAGAGTAAATTGAGACTACCAAAAATAAAGACAGACAACGACATATTTCTTTTATATTTTGTCTGCATATATGACTGTGCACCATGTGTATGCAGTGCCTGCTGTTGTAAATCATCATGTGGGTGCTGGGAGTCAAACCTGGGTCCTCTGGAAGAGCATCTTGTACTCTCAACTTCTCAGCTATCCTTACAACTCCTACAACACCATTTTTTCAAGAAAAAATAATTACTCTCATAGTAAAACATTTATCATTTCATAGCCTGCAAACAGGGTAATGATACTTAAATTAGTCTCCACTTACAACTGGCCAAGGTCAAGTCTGAATATAGCAGAGACAAAAATCAATACACCTGTCTGCTCTGTGTCTCCTGTCAGGGCAATAACAAAGAACAAGAAGGGTTGTAGGCTCAATGAGGCTTCAAGTGTTGGTATAAAACAATCCGAGGCAGGTAGAGGAGCAACAGTGGTTACAAAGCCAACCGTTGTGGACAGGGTAAGGTTCAGACTGATAGTGTGATGGTGTAAGTTCATCACACTGCCTGCATCTGGGTTTTAGTTAAGCCTCTCACAACAAAACATTTAATCGAGATTTAGCATAGCTCACAGACACTGTCCATCACAGATATCACAGCTCAGAAGATGCTGTCCTTCACTGCAGGGAAGACAAAGCATTGGGGATTGAGGTATCTGGTCACACTGCATCTGTAGTCAGGAACCAGAGAGCTGTATGTTGGTGCTCAGCTAACTTTCTCCTTCTCATCCACTTGAAGACCCCATACCCTGAGTTTGTCCTGTCAGCATTTAGGATAGCTCTTCCTATCTCTATTAACCCAATTTAGAAACTTCCTTACAGACATGCCCAGAAGTGTGCCTTCTAAGTTGTTCTAGATCCTGTCAAGTTAACAGCATTAGCTATTATGATACATATAAATTATATTTTCAGATAAATAAATAAATAAATAAATAAATAAAACTTAATAGTTATACAACTTCCTCAACTTACTAATTGGAATAGGGAGCCTATTTCCCCCCTGAAATTCAAAGGTAATGACTTTTTTTATACAGTAGTTTGGAAGCTCCTACTTTGGGTTTGATAAGGTATCATTTCCTCAAGAGACTGTGTTTATTACAAGTTCTGTTTGTCACCAAGACCAAGAAGTGATAGTGAGCAAAAACAAAGTAAAGTAAGTCAGCAAAATGGAAGACGGAAAAGTCTCCATGCTGTCTATTTTGTCTGACACATGTGTTGCTTTCATATTCCAAAACAAAGTTCAGAGTGAGAAAAAATTTGAGAGCACAGAGGGACGATCACCAGATTCTACTTTGCAGACCTGTGAGGATATCAGGAAAGGTGACTTGGAACTTCCAAATGTAGGGCTAAGTTGGCTACTGACAGTAAAAGTAGCCAAGAAGCACAGGAGATTCATATGTATAAATTAAGGCACTCAAGAGACACGTAGCTCTAAATGAAAGCACTTGGTGCATAGTGTTGAGAAAAGTGAAGCCCTCTGAGTTTATTTTAATTCATTCTCCATTATTCTTACTGTAGCCATTTTTGAGGAAGATAATAATTCATTTTTCCTTCCTCTTTTTTTTTCCAGACAAGTGAATAGTTGGATGCAGAAGGAAGGACAAAGGTTCTTTCACTAGACCCAAGAAAAAGGAAAGATTGGGGAAGTCCCTACTTTCATCAACTCAAGTTACAAAAATATCCCGAACAATGCACTGTATCGTGGTGATATTCAATACCAGGGTTCTACTTGGTCTCCTCTTCCATTATGTTCATATAAATCCTAATTGTATTCCAGCTGTTAAACAAGATGAACCTACTGCTCTTGCCCAAGAGTTTTGCTTCATGATTTATTTATTGGCATGTGTATGTGTCCAGGCACTCTACCAAGCAATGTCTGTACATATTCGACCAAAGGGAAGTCTGACTTTCCCAAAAGGAATCTGAAGTTTAAAGAGGATGCAGCATTGTCCCAAGTTGCACATCTATGAAAGAAGCAAAAACACAAAGCCAGGATCATCTGGATCTTAATCACTAGGATCCCCAACTTCTGAAGGACACCAGAGCAAGGACCTACAGCCCACAGATACATAAATGTTTCAATTTCTATAGCTAATTCAATACAACACACAAACACACACACGCACACACACACACACACACACACACACACACACACACACACACACACCTGTTCCCTCACCAAGTAACATAAAGTTGATCCCGTTGTAACTGGGTCTTAGACTAGTGTTTTGCTTTTCTTGATGCTGAGAACAAACACATGACAAGTGGCTACCAAAAGGAAAGGTTGGTTATGGCTCACCATTTGAAGGGTTGCAATGCACAGCAGTGAGGAAAGCACAGCAGCAAGAACATAAAGTGGCTGGTCACATTATGTCCACATTCAGAAAGCTAACAGAGATGAGTGCTGATGCTCAGATGACATTCTTTTTTTCCTTTTTGAAATATGGTAGCTCTTTCCACCTTAGTTGAGCCTCTCTGGAAATAGCCTCATAGCCATGCTCAGAAGTATATCTCCTAGGTGATTCTAAATCCAGTCAAGCTAATGAAGATTAGCCATCACAATTAGGATCTTCTTTTCTTCTTCTGTGACATTCCACCTATGTACAAACCCATCACATGGAACTATTCTATAGGAGGACATATTATCTTCCCTAAAAGCCAATGACACGAATCCCTCATAGCCATGTTCTCATGCTCACTGTAATTGTGACAAGGATATGAACAAGAGCACTCAGAAATATCGACACAGTTTGCCTAACAAAACATGAATAACTCAGATGCTTATTCTTGCCTAATTGATTATGAAGTCAGGGTTTTCCTGACAATTTAATGGGAATCCATTCTCTTAATAAGTTACCTATTATCATTGTTGCCTTTTTTGGATCACTGCAGATGTGGAGGTGAAATAACTCAATGCTTTCTTGTGAATAGGGGGTCATAACACCCATTTTCCAGGGACGTAATAATGTCTTGTGTTTTCTAGTTTTTCATGTAAGCTTTCTTGTTTTTCAGATATGAGTCCCAACAGCTCAAGAGACGATGACCATAAAGACTGCTTGACATTCTCAGAGATCTGGAAGGAGGAAGCATACCATGCCATGTGAAGAATCCTAGGAGGAAAGGCTAGAGAAAAGACAACATAGAGCAGGGCTTAACAGGGTCTTTTCTGTTGTCTCTACAAGAATGAACATGCAAGGCAGATAGACAGGCTGAGAAATGACTAGTTTGAATAATTTCAATGAGATCTGGTATATAAAGTTGTCCTCGGTCATCCAGTTTGTAGCTCTGGTGATTAGGACAGATAGATAATGGCACAGAAGACAATAATTCAGTAAAGGTGTTTGGAGTATGAGTTGTGATATGAATGGTAGAATTATCTAAGCTTAGGAGAGGCAGGTACATCAGCAAGGATTCAAGACGTCAAAGCATAAAATGCAGAAAGGACAAGAAATCATGGCAATACATATGTTTAAATTCTTAGATTTCCTTTCTGGACTAAGCAGCATAGTTTAAGTCACTGTGACCAAAGAGCCTACAAGAAGAACTTCACAGAGGAAAGGTTTATTTTAGTTGCAGTTTCATAGGGAAGGACATAGAAGTTCAGCTTACATCGTGATGGACCCGAGAAATATAGAAAACATGGGGATACAGAAAGGACCAGAACAGCATGTCTTCCACAAGGATATGTCCTCAGTGACCTCATTCCTTCAACTTTCCCCCTTCCCACCCTCACCTTCTGTCAATCATTCCATCATGTTATGAATCTATCAAAGGACTAATCCACCCTATGTGAGATTCCTCATAACTGGGAATCTCTGGAAACTCATTCACAAATGGAGATGTGCTTTACTAACCTGGGTGTTTCTTAAGACAAATCTAGTTGACAAACTAGCCATCGCTGTGAACCAATCTGAAGACAGAGGGGTAGAAGTCTGAGCTAGGAGGGGAGAAACAAGTCAGAAAAGGAGTAAGGGTCCTGTACATTTGGGAACCAGATTCTACAACTGCATAATGAGGACACCCTGGGGACTAGAAGCTACACATGGGAGAGGCATGCAGTAAAGACAGGGATTGCTGTAGCTGTCTAGGCCTGAGTGACCAGAATGCATCCCATTGCAATAGAAAAGAATGTCCAACCTAGTTAGCACCTTTCAAATTTTTAAACAACTCAGCAGTGGTTAAGACATGACCTGTTTATTAATTCAATAATATGAAGTCAAAATGAGAAATTCGGTCCACGTTATCTCTTGCTCTTTTTGTTTTTTAATTGTTTTCTATTTTATTTTTTTAATTTTTTTACATAAGATTCCATTTTTATTAGATTTTTTATTTACATTTTAAATGTTATCCCCTTTTCCGATTTCCCCTCCAGAAACCTGCTATCCCAACCCCCCCCTCCTCCTGCTTCTATGACAGTGTTCCCTCACTCACCCACCCACCCACTCTCTCCCATCTCCCCGAACTGGCATTTCCCTACACTGGGGCATCGAGCTTTGACAGGACCAAGGGCCTCTCCTCCCATTGATGCCCAACAAGGCTCATCCTCTTCTATATATGCAGCTGGAGCCATAGGTCCATTCCTGTGTACTCTTGGGATGGTGGTTTAGTCCCTGGGAATTCAGGGTGGGGGATTGTCTGGTTGGTTGATATTGTTGTTCTTCTTATGGGGTTGCAAACCCCTCCAGCTACTTCAGTCCTTTCTCTAACTCCTCCACTGGGGACCCCATGCTCAGTCCAATGGTTGCTGTGAGCGTTCACCTCTGTATTTGTCAGACTCTAGCAGAGCCTCTCAGGAGACATCTATACCAGGCTTCTGCTACTATCATGAATCACGGACTTGGTAGAGTAAACTAGAGTAATCACACACTGAGATATAAGGTTAAACCTGTGGACTATTAAGTTGGATTCAAAATTTTCGTCCCTAAATTTTTAAGCATGCTTGTATTTAAATACTCTTTACTGATTGGACTAGAGAGTCCTGGAAAATCACTAGTGTCCTCAATAAATTGTTGTTGTTTTTCTCAGTGTAAACATTCAATGAAACAGGGACACTTATCCTTCCATGAAGAATTACACTCACTTCTGTTCCTTTTCTGCTGGGTACCTTTGAGTGTCCATGTGGCAGCAAGAACTTAGCAGAAGACTGAACAAAAGGAGAGCTGGCTACAGACAAGCAATTGCTACAAGAGCCTCTCTTCTCTGCTGAAAGAGCCTAGAGTAAATGCTTCTGAGCACCTTTAAAATTGCCAGTGCTTTCTTCTTTGACATAGCTACTGTGAACTGACCAAGCCATTTACTCTTATAGAGAAGCAAAATGGCCCCTCCCCCAAACCGGCACAAAAGTACCACATACATGCAGCAGACCATGAACTTAGACTTCTAGATAAAAGATCAGAAGAAAGCTCTCTGTCAGGCTACTCCATACTTATGTAAGACTGATTGGCACACAACCATGTAATGGTTACTGTCTTAGTTAGGGTCTTATTGCTGTGAACAGACACCATGACCAACGTAAGTTTTATAAAGGACAACATTTATTGGGGCTGGCTTACAGGTTTAGAGGTTCAGTTCATTATCATCAAGGCAGGAACATGGCAGCATCCAGGCAGGCCTGGTGCAGGAGGAGCTGAGTTCTACATATTCACCTGAAGGAAGCCAGGAACAGACTGAGCATCCCCAGGCAGCTAGGAGGAAGGTCTCTAAGCCCACCCCCACAGTGACACACTTCCTCCAACAAGGCCACACCTTCTAATAGTGCCACTCCCTGGGCCAAGCATATGCAAACCATTACATTCTACTCCCTGGCCTCCAAAGGCTTGTTTAAACACATGGATCTATGAAGGCCATACCTAAATTTAGTATAATAAAAAAGTACATTTAGTTCAACTTCCAAAGTCCCCATAGTCTATAGCAGTGCCCACAATATAAAAAGTCAAAAGTTCAAAGTCTCTTCCAAGATACATCTATTCACTTAACTGTAATCCCCAAATTAAGACGGGCAACCAGCTGGGCGAAACTCCAAACTCTGCCGTCTCCATGTCTGATGTCAAAGTGGTCTTCAGGAGGGTCTTGGAGACCCTCCTCCTATCGGCCTGAAGATGCTCAGTCTGTTCTTAGCTTCCTTCCTTTTTCATCTTGTTGACTACAACAAACTTCTTTCTCCTGAGCTGGTTCCACTCCTACTTGGCAGCTTTCCTCAGCAGACAGCCCGTGACTCTGCCATCTTTAACATCTTTGGGTCTCCAAGGTAGCTTTAATGTTATAGCTTGTTTCAATGTCTGGAATCCACACAGGATCATCCAAAGGGCTAGTACCAACTTCTGTCTTAGTTAGGGTCTTATTGCTGTGCACAGACACCATGACCAATGTAAGTTTTATGAAGGACAACATTTAATTGGGGCTGGTTTACAGGTTCAGAGGTTCAGTCCATTACCATCAAGGCGGGAGCATGGCAGCATTGCAGCATCCAGGCAGGCCTGGTGCAGGAGAAGTTGAGTTCTACATCTTCACCCGAAGGAAGCTAAGAACAGACTGAGCATCTTCAGGCAGATAGGAGGAGGGTCTCCAAGACCACCCCCACAGTGACACACTTCCTCCAACAAGGCCACACCTTCTAATGGTTCCACTCCCTGGGCCAATCATATGCAGACCATCGCAGTTACCTAAGGTCCAGCCAGGCAGAAAACAGTGGAGTAAACAGAACTGGAGGGGAATTTTACATGTGGTGGCAACCTCTCCCTTAAAAGGGGTGTTGGAGAAAAGGCCTTTCATTTCATCTGTCTTTGATTTCTATAATTTAGCAGGTGAATTCCACGCAAAGTCCGGATAACATTCATTGATGATATATTGCCCAAAACCCTGTTTTAGAACCCAGTGGAAATAATTTATGGACTATCGGAATATCACCCATAAACTAATGAATTGGCCAAGAACTCAGGAATTAGTCTGGAGAAAAGAATACAGTTAGATGGAGTTGCATATGCCTATAATGCCAGCACTCAAGGGGCAGATATAGAAGGACTGCAATAGGTTAAAACATGCTAGTCTATATAGTCAGATCCAGATCATCAAGGAGCACATGGCAAGACCCTGTGCCAAAAGAGAAGTGAAGGGCTGGGAGACAATTTGGTTGGTAAAGTGCTTTCTGTGCAAGTAGGGGGACATAAACTCAGCCTCCAAGGAAGGAGGGGGGGAATGCTGCTGTGGCTGCATGCACCTGCAATCTTAATGCTGGGAGCACAAAGACAGCAAAAACATTGTATGCTGATTGGTTTGTCTTCCGATCTGGGAAGAGGTCAATACAGGCAGATTGCCCTGTGTTCAGTGAACAACCAATGTCACCTACTTGGGGAGCCCCAGGCTCATGTCTTAAAAAAAAAATAGATTGCTCCAGAGAAATGGCCCTCAAGTTTGTCCTCTGACCTCTATGTACATGGCAACACAAACATACACCCGTAAACACACATGCATAGACATACAAATCACAATAGAGTCTCTTTGTTTCTTGTGTCTCCTTAACATTAAAAAAGTGAAAAGTAAAGCTAAGGTCCTCACACATGACTCCCCACTAATAACTTCCTCAAAAGAACCTGTCAGAATACCAACTTTATGCACAGTACATCCATGGGGCATATAACCCTGTGGTCATTCTTCTTAGTCATAATGAGCAAGAGTAGCTGTGTCAAAATACCTGATAAAATGCATTCCTCCTGTTTATTTCCCCTGGCCTCAATCTTTTTGACTATATCCAGTTTCATAGGCACACATACTTGTATAGCCCTGCTCCTGTCTTCCCAAATGAATGCCGGTGTCCATTGGAGACCCCCTGATTGGTTTTTGTTTAGTTTGACAGCTCATAAGATGCCCTGAAAAGGTAAAAGCTGACCTTTTCCTCCTTAGCTGAGCCTGGGCTGCTCAGGGGATGATGGCTGTTTCAGGAACCTGGAGAAGATTTACATGTTTAAAGACCAGTCATTCCCATAGATAAGCTTTGAATTACAGGCCACTGCAAAGCCTTACAGCCCAAGATAAGCTATGATCCTCTTTTTTCTATTATTGGAGACAGGGCTTTAAATCAAAACAAGACTGTCAACTTCCATGTAATAATTGAACTATAAATGCAGCTTTTTCTATTATTCTGGTAGCCTAGCTGCTATGAACACTTGCTTCAGGCCACCAGAGCTCAGCTCAGTGATCCAGACTTGTCTGTGTATGAGTTTTATTAGAAAGAGAAAGATCACTTACTAAAAGAAATAAAAATTGAATTGAGTAGGATAAAAATAATTAAAAGGAAGGTGAGTTCTCAGCTATCGTCAGTCAAACAATGATTTGTAGAATTCTGGGGAAAGGTAGGAAGTTAAAAAATTTGACTTTGCAGCTTTCAGATTTCATAGAAGAAAAAAACCCTGAGCTCTTTGTCAGCCTAAACAGTTAAAGATAAATCAATAATTGCATGGCAGCTTGTTAGATAGGTACTGCAAGGTTAGAGAGGAGAAAATGGCAGGTCGGCTTAGCTGACCGCAAAACTAAAAGTGCAGCAGACAATAAATGTTTTTCTGTATTCCTTCCTATCTAAAACACATGCTCCGAGTTTGAACCCATGTGGAGCAGGCTTTCTTCTTCACAAAGGTAAAACTAATAATCATATAAAATCAGTGAATTAATCTGTCATCCATGGGTTCACCTGGAAGAGGAAGAGTGGGAGTTTTGTACCTGTCAATTATTCATCTTCGTTGGCAACCTGATTGGCTACAGAATCCCCTTAGAGGCACACCTATAGTTGTATCTATGAGGGTATCTCCAGAAAGGTTTAGCTGATGAGGGAAGACGCACCCTGGGTGTGGACAGCACTGGTCCATCAGTTGGGATACTGGGTCCATGGGTTGGGGTACTGGGTCCACAGGTTGGGGTGATGGACCGTATGAAGAGAAAGCAAGCTGAGCAGTAGCCTTCAACTCTCTGCTTCCTGAGGGATAATACCATGTGACCAGCTGTCTCATGCTGGAGATGTGTCTCCTAGGTGATTCTACATCCTGTCAAGTTGACAATATCAACCATGACAATGTCTGAGCTATTAAATGTCCTCGAGGCAAGAAAAATAAAGATAGGAGCTAAACAGACAACTGAACAGCCCTCCATACTTGGGTATTTTTGCTCCCTGGGGTATAAAGAAGTCTATAATGACCTGAAGTATAGAGAGGAAAGTTCAATCAAGAGCAAAGTATGTTTATCGGGGAAGAAGGTCAAGAAAAAAGGAAATGGTGAGCAAGGAGGGCCAGTGAAAAGCACTGGGATGATAAACTATTGTGTCAAACACTAACCTTCTGCAACTAAAATGATACCCAAGGCCTTAGTGTTAAAGACTTAGTGGCCAGCCTGTGGTGAGCTGGGAGGTGGTAGAACCTTTAACAGGTGGAACCTCCTGGGAAGGTTAGACCATTTGGGATACGCCTTTGGATAGGCTATCCAGACCCCAGTCTTGTCCTCTTTCTCCTTTTATATCCTGAACACCATGTAATGAATTATTTCCTTTGTATCTGCTTCCACTATAATGCAGTCTCCCCCGCAGGCTAAGGACTATGGACTGGAGTTTCTGAAACTAGGGTCCAGCACAAGTTTTTCCTTTTTAGAAGCTATTTTGTTTCAGAAATTTAGTCATGACTGACATATCAGGAGACCCCTTAAACTTGATAAATCAATTATCTTCTACTGGGCAGAATTCAAAGCATAAGTCCCATCTACTCCTCACTTGGAAAACAGCTCAAGGGGAAGAACATGGCAGGAGATACAGAAGGCAAGCCAACTTCCTTCCTCCTCTGCCCCATCCACTTATGACCTTGAAAGCCCCGATCAGCACAAAGCCAAATCAAGCTGCCCAGAGATGATTGAAAAGTCGACCAGCTGTGCCTCATTTCTACCCATAACTTGTCCCTCATATCTAACCGCACAAAAACCTCCAACAACCCAAGCTGGGCAACAGACACTGGTCAGAACTATAAAATCTGATGGCTGATGTACTTCCCCCAAAAATGTGCACACACTCAGAAGGGTCTTATCAAATAAGATTGTATGTGACTTATAGACTCCACTTCTCTCTACTATCCATTATAAATAAATTAGATTTTATTATTACTGTAAGATTTCTATACCCTGGTCATGGTTTATAACAAAAATTTAAATGAACCCTATTTATATAACATAATTCATTCTTCAGAAAAGACACATTTTCCTCAAATAATTAAGTAGAAAATGGTCCTTATATTGAAAGGCCCAATCTGTAAGTCATTTGCATATGATGGTACATTTTATATTAAAAACATACACACCATGTGCAAGAGGTTAACATTAAAGTCAAAAGTATTTCAGTCTTGGATGATCAAAATGTGAATGCTTCACTCCTTTAAAAGGGGAACAAGAATACCCTTGGCAGGGAAGAGAGAGGCAAAGATTAAAACAGAGACTGAAGGAACACCCATTCAGAGCCTGCCCCACATGTGGCCCATACATATACAGCCACCCAATTAGACAAGATGGATGAAGCAAAGAAGTGCAGACCGACAGGAGCCGGATGTAGATCGCTCCTGAGAGACACAGCCAGAATACAGCAAATACAGAGGCGAATGCCAGCAGCAAACCACTGAACTGAGAATAGGACCCCCGTTGAAGGAATCAGAGAAAGAACTGGAAGAGCTTGAAGGGGCTCGAGACCCCATATGTACAACAATGCTAAGCAACCAGAGCTTCCAGGGACTAAGCCACTACCTAAAGACTATACATGGACTGACCCTGGACTCTGACCTCACAGGTAGCAATGAATATCCTAGTAAGAGCACCAGTGGAAGAAGAAGCCCTGGGTCCTGCTAAGACTGAACCCCCAGTGAACTAGACTGGTGGGGGGAGGGCGGCAATGGGGGGAGGGTTGGGAGGGGAACACCCATAAGGAAGGGGAGGGGGGAGGGGGATGTTTGCCCGGATACCGGGAAAGGGAATAACACTCGAAATGTATATAAGAAATACTCAAGTTAATAAAAAAAAAAAGTATTTCAGTCTTGAGAATTAACTAGAGAAAATAATAAAAGTCCTGTAAATAAGAGTTTGGTCATGTTTCTTCCCTTATAAAACATACTGTCAAAATAAGAAAGACTAAAGCTATTGTTAGATACTATCAGCTGGGAATCTCAACTATTCTTCCAAAATGGAGGGAGAAATCAGTAGAAGCAACAAACAATGGTTAGAATCAGCCATCTCTGGGGATTTACCCAGAAGTGAGCATCCTACAGTAAAACAGGAGAAGGATTCACTGGTGACTTGGAGTATACAGAATGTAACAATAAGCTAGGAAGGATAGCTCTGTCAGCACAGCTCTTGCCTTGCAAATATGAGGAACTGAGCTAAATTCCCAGGACCCACATAAAAAGTCTAGCATGATAGCACATACCTGTAATCCCAGGAATGGGAAGGCATAGGCAGGAGGATCCCTGATACTTGTGGACTAGCCAGGCTAGCTTTATAGGTGAAGGACAGGACAATGAGAGACTGCCTTAGTTAGGGTGTCTATTGCTGCAATGAAATGCCATGACCAAAGCAACTTGGAGAGAAAAGGTTTTTTTCATTCATAGTTCTATATAATAATTCATTATCAAAAGCAGTGAGGGCAGGACCTAAGCAGAGAAGGAACTAAGCAGAGACAGGGGCTAATACAGAAGCCATGGAGGGGTGCTGCTTACTGGCTTGTTCCTCATGGCTATTGTTATTGTTGTTGTTATTGTTGTTTTGTTGTTGTTTTGTTTTACAGTTTATGACAAAGTTCATTTTTTATTTAATCTTATGTTTTTACTTATTCATTTTACATCCTTCTCACTGTCCCCCTCCTGGCTACCACTTCCCACGAATCCTTCCCATCTCCTTCCCTCTCCCTGCTTTCTTATAGAAGCAAGACTACCAGCTGAGGGATGGCACTACCCACATGGACTAGACCTTCTCCTATTAACCACTAATTAAAACCTGATCTTATGGAAGCATTTTCTCAAATGAGGTGTCCTCCTCTCAGATGATTTTAGTTTCTATCAAGTTGACATAAAACTATCCAGCACAGAGACTCTATATCAAAGGAGGGAGACAGCATTTCTAAGGTTGACACTTGAAGTCCTATGGCTTCCATATTCACACGAGTATACTCACAGTCTTATTCATACATATACTATATATGAACACACACATACATGCATGTGCCTCTTTTATTTTTTTTTTATTATTAACTTGAGTATTTCTTATATACATTTCGAGTGTTATTCCCTTTCCCGGTTTCCGGGCAAACATCCCCCTCCCCTCTCCCCTTCCTTATGGGTGTTCCCCTCCCCACCCTCCCCCCATTGCTGCCCTCCCCCCAACAGTCTAGTTCACTGGGGGTTCAGTCTTAGCAGGACCCAGGGCTTCCTCTTCCACTGGTGCTCTTACTAGGATATTCATTGCTACCTATGAGGTCAGAGTCCAGGGTCAGTCCATGTATAGTCTTTAGGTAGTGGCTTAGTCCCTGGAAGCTCTGGTTGCTTGGCATTGTTGTACATATGGGGTCTCGAGCCCCTTCAAGATCTTCCAGTTCTTTCTCTGATTCCTTCAACGGGGGTTCTACTCTCAGTTCAGTGGTTTGCTGCTGGCATTCGCCTCTGTATTTGCTGTATTCTGGCTGTGTCTCTCAGGAGCGATCTACATCCGGCTCCTGTCGGTCTGCACTTCTTTGCTTCATCCATCTTGTCTAATTGGGTGGCTGTATATGTATGGGCCACATGTGGGGCAGGCTCTGAATGGATGTTCCTTCAGTCTCTGTTTTAATCTTTGCCTCTCTCTTCCCTGCCAAGGGTATTCTTGTTCCCCTTTTAAAGAAGGAGTGAAGCATTCCATGTGCCTCTTTTAAAAGACTTAGTAAAGTATATGAAGTTGTCACCTGACTGTAACAGATAGGAAGTGAGGATTCTTCAACTCATAAGAAATGTTATCACAAGACAGGATGTTGCAATGTATGTGGCAGGACGTACGCAGCACAGTCCCAGAGAAGAAGACACTGTTCCTGGTGATGGTGAGATCAGGGCATCTGTAGTAAAGTAGAAGGAAAACATCAGTCAGCCACAGGATACTCTACCACAATGAGCTCCAACCCACACACAACCAACAACTCTCTGGTGTAGGATTTCCTTCTTGATCACTGGGGGAGTTACCTAGACTTTTGTTCCTCCATGTTGCCAAAGGGGTCTCCTAGGATCACATGCCCCACATGTCACAGGTGGTGTTACTATAGTCTTTGCATTCTGCTTTCTAAACAGGTCATACCACTGTCACCATGGAACCAAGGAATGCAAGGCTACACAGTCTTTCAGAGACATGCCAGAACAAGCCACTCCTCTTTCTTTTGCCTTCTGGAGGGGACAACTCCCTCTCCGCAGTCATGTTGTCACAACTGGGCTTCATAAGACCTGGAGCTGTTCCCAGATCAAAGGATTGGTTGTTGTGGGGTATGGAGAAGGAGTTCTGGTGTGTGCATCTCCCTATGCCTAGCCACTTGACATTGTTGCTAACAAACACACCATTCAGCCTGTCTTAGTTGACAGACCAGCCCTGTGCCATCTCAGGCTCAGGACGGGCTCTATTCCTAGCCAATGGTGATATCTTTGCCAGGCATTTACTTGAGAAGTATATTTCTTTATAACAGTAATTCCTGGCTTCTGGTATACACTGTTCTTGAAATCACAGGGAGAAGAGTTTTCAAGTTGTAGGAAACATCAGTGAATTGTGTTCTCAAACACTGAGGCAAGTTTGAAGCAGTACTTAGAAATTTAATTTAAACAAAGGAGTGAAGGGAGAGGGAATAGAAGCAGTTTCTAGTTTCAACCCTGTCTTGAGAAGCGGGAACTTCCTATCAGCAGGAGAATGAGCAAGCATTCCACAAGCAGAGTCCCAGGTGCCTTAGGAAAGGTCTTTACCAGTAGTTTAGATAAGTTTATAATTTAAAAAATAAGTTCTCATGGCAATTTCAATCACCAAATACACAAATACAGAAGAGCCATTCTTAAATCACCTTACTTGAAGGTAAGCAAATCTTCTTCAGGGGAGTGTGGGGATCTTAGTGGGTCTTCATGTAGGACTAGAGGAGGTGTAGTTCAAAGGACACAAGGCAAGCCCTCACTCTTGTGTTCCACCCTCCCTGGTATAGCTGCCACAACTACAAATTCAGAGCCACAGCTAAAACATGTTTCTGCCTCTCATTGCAGGAAAGAAGGGGTAAGTGGCCCTTCCTACAGGAATCTGAGCAGTAGTAAGATAGATAATTAGCAGAAAGAGTGTCTAAGAGGAGATGAACACAGTGTTGACATCAGCAGATCTGGAGTATGATGAGGCAGTGGTTCAGCAGCTACATGCACACAGAAGTCTTAACTCTTTTCAAGGAAAAGCGCCAGCATTCCTTGTTCTTCCAAGGGATGGTTGGTATTAAAACTAAGTTCAACTTTCCATGTCAGCATTTTTTTTAGTTTAGAAAAGGACTCATAAAATTCATCATGAGAGAGTAATTAACCAATGGGAGCCACTCTAATCCCTGAATCCTCTTTCTCTGTGGCCTCTCCCACTAGTGAGAGACTCCTCTCCCTGGAGATTTGTCACCTCACTAATTGCTGGTTCAGCATGCCTCTCTATATTGTGTAAATGATGAACAAAGCCCCAAAGAACATGGCTTTCTCTAACCCATGGTGAGTCAGCTCTTGGTCATGTTTAGTCTTCCTTAGCCACAATGCTTCAGGCCAGAATTTTGGATCGTGTTCCTTTTAAAATACTTGTAATATGTGAGCTCTTTAGAAATCCAGACCCAAATCAGATATATAATTCCTTTTTGTTTTATGCATGCTTTATGCACGAAACCTTGCAGTAATACTATACAATATTTTTAGTGTGCCTGTATAGCAAATACCAGATGTCCTGCTAGGAGCAAATACTTAAGATTCTAGAGCATTTTGGATTTCAAATTGTCAAATTGTGAATGTTCATTCTTTGTTAATCCAATAACCCTGCATAGCAAACAAAGTACAGGTGGTTAAGTAAAAATGTGTTCTCTGAAGCTCAAGAGGTCATAGGTCTGAGAATACCATATCAAGGCTGGTTTGCCACCTGGAGGACCATAACAAGAGAATCTGCTCCAGGCCCATCTCATATCTGCATATCAACGTCACTCTGTACGTGTCTCTGTTCAAATCTCTCTCTATCCTAGTCACTGTTCTATACTTGTGAAAAGAAACCATGACCAAGGCAACTATTACAAATGAAAACATTTAACTGGGAGCTGACTTAGAGTTTCAGAGCTGTAATCCATTATCATCATGGGAGGAAACATGGTGGCAGGCAGGCAGGCAGAACTGCAAACTACAACCTGGTCAGAAAGAAGAGAGGAGAGAGACTCTGGACTCTTGGCAGAAACCTCAAAGCTTATCCTCAGTGACATACTTTCTCCAACAAGGTTACACCTCATCCTTCTAATCCTTCCAAATAGTGCTACTGCCTGCTGACTCAGTATTCAACTATAGGAGCATAAAGGGGCCATGTTTATTCAAATCACCATACTATCTTCATGAGAACATCAGTCTTTGGATTACTGCCTACCCTAATAGCTTCATTTTAACCTAACTTACTTTAGGAAAATGATTTCTATTTCTTATCTGTAAACCAGTCATTCTGAAGTGGGATTAGATGTTCAATACATGAAAAAGTGAAGGCACAGTATATTCAGCTCCCAACAATGCTGAATCTAGCATCTCAGTTAGGGTGTGGGGCCTTTATGAGCTCTGTTTCAGTGGTTAATGAAAATACTTTGTTTCCACACATCCAACCCTACGAAGGATAATAGATGGAAAACTCTAAAGCAAGAAGGGAAAATACCCCCTAGAGAAAGCAAGAAAGTAATCTTTTTTCAACAAACCCAAAAGAAGATACCTACAAAAACATAATTCTACTTCTAAGGACAAAAATAACAGGAAGCAAAAATCACTTTTCCATAATAGCTCTGATCAATGGACTCAATTCCCCCAATAAAAAGATATAGACTAACAGACTGGATACATAAACAGGACCCAGGATTTTGCTGCATACAGGAAACGCACCTCAGTGAAAAAGACAGATACTACCTCAGAGTAAAAGGCTGGGAAAAAAATTTTCCAGGCAAATGGTCCCAAGCAAAAAGCTGGAGTAGCCATTCTAATATCAAATAAAGTCAACTTTCAACTAAAATTTATCGAAAAAGAGAAGGAAGAACACTTCATACTCAACAAAGAAAATATCTACCAGAATGAATTCTCAAATTGAACATCTATGCTCCAAATGCAAGGGCATCCACATTCATAAAAGACACTTTACTAAAGCTCAAAGTACACATAGCACCTCACACAATAATAGTGGAAGACTTCAACACCCCACTCTCAGCAGTAGACAGATTATGGAAACAAAAACTAAACAGAGACACAGTGAAACTAACAGAAGTTATAAACCAAATGGATTGAACAGATATCTATAAAACATTTCATCCTAAAATGAAAGAATATACCTTCTTCTCAGCACCTCATGGTACCTTCTCCAAAATTGACCATAAAATCAGTCATAAAATAGGCCTCAACAGACTGAAATAATCCCATGCTTCCTACCATAGACTAAGGATGGTCTTCAATAACAACAACAAAAAAAAAAAAAAAACATAAAGCCCACATACAGATGAAAGCTGAACAATGCTCTATTCAATGATAATTTGGTCAAGGAATAAATAAAGAGAGAAATTAAAGACTTTTTAGAATTTAATGAAAATCAAGGCACAACATATCCAAACTTATGGGACACAATGAAAGCAGTGCTAAGAGGAAAACTCACAGCTCTGAGTGCCTTCAAAAAGAAACTGGAGAGAGCACACTCTAGCACCTTGACAACACACCTGAAAGCTCTGGAACAAAAAGAAGCAAATACACCTAAGAGGAGTAGACAGCAGGAAATAATCAAACTCAGGGCTGAAATCAATCCAGTAGAAACAAAAAGAACTACATAAAGAGTCAACAAAACCAGGAGCTGGTTCTTTAAAAATATCAACAAGATAGATAAATCCTAAGCCAGACTAACTAGAAGGTACAGAGACAATATCCAAATTAACAAAATCATAATTGAAAAGGCAGACATAACAGCAGAAACTGAGGAAATCCAAAAAAATCACCACATCCTAATACAAAAGCCTATATTCAACAAAACTAAAAAGTCTGGATGAAATGCACAACTTTCTAGACAGATACCAGGTACCAATGTTAAATCAGTAACAGATAAGCCATCTAAATAGTCCCATAAGCCCTTAAGAAATAGCAACAGCCATTAAAAGTCCCCCAACAACAACAACAACAACAACAACAACAACAACAACAAAAACACAACAAAACAAAACAAAACAAGACTGAATGGGTTTAGTGCAGAATTATACCAGACCTTCAAAGAAGACCAAATACCACTACTCTTCAAACTATTTCACAAAATAGGAACAGAAGGAACACTACACAGTTTCATCTATGAAACCACAATTATGCTCATACCTAAACTGCACAAAGACCCAACAAAGAAAGAGAACATCAGAATAATACATCTATGAATGGGGATGCCAAATACTCAATAAAATTCTTGCAAACTGAATCCAAGAACACATCAAAATGATCGTCCACAATGATCAAGTAGACTTCATCCCAGGGATGCAGGGTTGGTTCAATATATGGAAATCTAGCACTATAATCTACTATATATAAAGAAACTCAAAGAAAAACACCGCATGATGATCTCATTAGATGCTGAGAGAACATTTGACAGAATTCAACACTGCTGTGTGACAAAAGTCTTAGAACAATCAGAAATCCAAGGTCAATACCTTAACATAATAAAAGCAATATACAGCAAACCAGTAGCCAACATCAAACTAAATGGAGAGAAACTTGAAGCAATCCCACTAAAATTAGGGACTAGACAAGGCTACCCACTCTTTCTTGTCCTCTACTCAAAGGATAGACAAGCTGAGAAAGAAATTAGAGAATATATACCCAAAAGATGCTTCAACATATAGCAAGGACACATGCTCCACTATGTTCATAATGGCCTTATTTATAATAGCCAGAAGTTGCAAAGAACAGAGGAGACAGAAAATGTGGTTCATCTACACAATAGAGTACTACTCAGCTATCAAAAACAATAACTTCATGAAATCCATAGGCAAATGGGTGGAACTAGAAAATAACATCCTGAGTAACGTAACAAAGTCACAAAAGAACACACATGATGTACACTCACTGATAAGTGGATATTAGCTCAAAATCTCAGAATACCCAAGATACAATTTATGGACTACATGAACCTCAAGAAGAAGGAAAACCAAAATGTGGATGCTTCAGTCCTTCTTAGTAGGGGGAACAAAATACTCACAGGAGGAAATATGGGAGCAAAGTGTAGAGCAGAGACTGAAGGAAAGGTCATCCAAAGACTGCCTCATCTGGGGATTCATCCCACATACAGACACCAAACCCAGACACTATTGCAGATGCCAAGAAGTACTTGCTAACAGGAACCTGATATAGCTGTCTCTTGAGAGGCTCTGCTAGAGTCTGACAAATACAGAGGCAGATGCTCCCAGCCAACCACTAAACTGTGTACAGGGTCCCCAATGGAGGAGTTAGAGAAAAGATTTAAGGAGCTGAAGATGTTTGCAACCCATAAGAAGAACAACAATATCAATCAACCAGACACACCCCCATAGTTCCCAGGGACTTAACCACCAGCCAAAGAGTACATATAGAGGGACCCATGGCTCCAGCCTTATATGTAGCAGAGGATGGCTTTGTCGGACATCAGTGGGAGGATAGGCCCTTGGTACTGGGAAGGCTCAATGCCCCAATGTCGGAGAATGTCAGGGCATGGAGGTGGGAGTGGGTAGATGGGTGGGGGAGCACCTAATAGAAGCAAGGGGAGTAGGGGTGGGATAAGGTGTTCCCGGAGGGGTAACTGGGAATGGGGTAATGTTTGAAATGTAAATAAAAAATGAAAGAAGAGAAAAAAAGATACTTTGGAGCATGATTATGTGCTATGTGATGACAGTCACTTCAAGGGTTAATTATGGTCTCAGCTATACTATGTATGAGCTATTTGACCTTGATATAGATGTTATAAAGGTGTGCCCTTGCTTTCCAGGAGAAACCAAAAGGGTTTAGGGGTATTGTGCCTTTCAGTTTACTGTCAAATGGTTCCAAGTAGAAGATGTATATACACAGCAACTGATAAGTGCCAAAGTAATGATAGAGCCAAGTAGAGGGTTCTCCAGAATTCTCCATTCTCCCAGTTCCCCATAAGCTCAAATTTCTACTTGTAATCCCAAGGCAGATGCAGAGGGATCACAAGTTTAAGTCCAGAAAAAAGCAGTTACTCCAAAGCTATCTTAGGCTACAAAGAGAGACCCTATCTCAAAAACAAAAACAAAAAAAAAAAAAAGCTTAGATAGTATTCTATGGCTGGGTGCTTCCCAATAGGTGTGGAACTCTAGGTTTAATCCTAGAACTGCAGATAAATGTAAAATTAACCTATTTTTTAAATTTTTAACATTAAAATGTATTGCTAGTTGCTACTGAGGTTTAATTCAACATGCAGCTTTCCTTGTATCCTTGTCTGGATGATCAAGGTGCTTACAGTTGGAGATACCAAGACAGGAGGCTAAGGCAAGTCTGTTCTTAAAGTCCAGTTAGAGGGGGGGAAGAACCTACTTCAAGTCAAATGTGTCTAATTTGTGTATTCTGCTTCCCACAGAGAAGAAAGCCACACAGAACAGGCGTATATTTTGTTACTTGTTAGGCCCTCTGCTCTTTCTAGTATCTGACTTGTCACTAGCAGAAAGCTTCATCTTAAATGCCTCTAGGCAAAGCCCTCCAAGGAGTGAGAAGGAAAAAATCTTGCAGTTGTTTTGAGGTTCGGAACACAGGGAGCAGCACTGCAGGTTTCGGCAGGGTCAGACGGTGGACGATTGCCTTTGACACCTCCTCAGGTAAAAGTCCCTCAGTGTTGCTAATCGGCAACAAAGGAGTCCCTCAGTGTTGCTAATCGGCAACAAAGCCAATCCAGGTACAAGAAATGCTGGAAAGGCAACGTTTTGCAGGCTCCTAAGTGAGTGCTGATTAATACCTGCCTAGTCTCTTCTCACTGGTGCTGTGAGATCATATTTAAAGGAGAATGTCAACGGAAGGCTTTTAGGAGTGTATGATTACAATACATATTTTATGCTATTTCACTCCAGCACACGATGATGTAATTCTCAGAAGGCAGTAAGCAGACACTCAATCCCCCTTTGCTACTGGAGTGAAAGGCTCCCAGTGAGTATTTACATCTTTCTGAATTTCCTCTGACTAACTTGAAATATGAACAATTCCACTTTGTGTCAAGCCACACAGAACAGAAACTTGATCTTGGTTGGACTACAACAAAGGCTGGGCTTTTCAGTCCTTTCTAAGTTGAAAACTAAGAAAGGAAATGGAGTATGTGAGAATATAGGAGAATGTGAAATAAAGATATAACTTTTTTAAAAAGCACCACCAGAACAGTGTTAAGTCAACAAGCCAGAGGGCAAATTCTTTCTTTCCTGCAACCTGAGAACTAGGAGTGGTTTTGACTTTTTTAAACTATTTTAATTATAAAATAAAGGGGAAGATGCAGCTGAAACATATATACAGACACCAGAGACTAAAATGTTTATTATCTACCACTTTAGAGGAAAAGCTGCCAAATCCTAAGCTAGAGTGTCAGAGATTGAAGACGTAGCTAAAATTCTCTCTGCTGTGGGGCTGAGGGCACTCAGGGTTCTAGCACACACACACACACACACACACACACACACACACACACACAATTGAAGCTGCCCAGAGAAATAGGTTGAACAAATGGATGAATAAGAAACCATGCTTATCAACAAACACCATATTTCATATTGACAGTTGGCAAATCACTCATAAATCAATGTTTCCTACGGGTGTGGTGGGAAGGAGAGAATTGGGAGTTCTTGGAGCAAAGAAACATTGACTGTCCTTCAATGTATATTGAAGGACAGCCTGGGCTACTTGAACCTAGGAAGGAAGGAAGGAAGGAAGGGAGGAAGGAAGGAAGGAAGGAAGGAAGGAAGGAAGGAAGGAAGGAAGGAAGACATTTTTGTACTTGGTACTGTGGCCTGTAATCTCAGCATTCCAGAAAGTGAGGCTGAAGGATGGTGAGTTCAAGGTCAGCCTGGGACACACAATAAGAACCTATCTCCAAAAAGAGAAAAAGCAATATTTCTATGTATAACAGAAAACCTTAATCATCTGACCCCACAAGTAAGTGTCATATAATTGTTCCTGTTGCTGGCAGAGGTGATCTTAAAGTCGATAGTAAACACAGCCTCCTGACACCCAAATAGTTCTTACAGCCAGCCACTGTCCGGCATTGAAAGACCAACTCTAGTACTTAGTCAAAAGGTTGAGCCTTGTGAAATAGTCCAGCTCCTTTGTGAATGAGAATTCCAACCTTGGGTCTTCTTAACTGCTCTGGTTCATGAGGGAAACAGAAAGCACTAAATTGTTACCTCCTATTACTAACTTAGGTATTTCCTCATTGGGCAAGTCCATACCTTCCTAGTCATGCTGTATAACATAGTCTGGAGTATGCTGCTACACCATTGTCAAGACCCTATCCTTTAGGTTCAGAGGATATTTCTAACATAAGGAATAACAAAGTATCATCTGCCTGGCAACAATGGGGATTTAAAGACAATATTTGCTCCTTCCCCTTCAACAAGAAAGAGACAAAACCATTAACTATAAAAATACAAACAGAATTAGACTGAAGGAAAGGCCATCCAGAGACTGCCCCACCTGGGGATCCATCCCATACACAGACACCAAACCCAGACACCATTGAAGATGCCAAGAAGTGCTTGCTGACAGGAGCCTGATACAGCTGTCTTCTGAGAGGTTCAGCAAGAGTCTGACAAATACAGAGACAGATGCTCCCAGCCAACCATTGGACTGAGAACAGGGTCCCCAATGGAGGAGTTACAGAAAGGACTGCAGGAGCTGAAAGGGTTTGCAACCCCATAGGAAGAACAACAATGACAACCAACCAGATCCCCTAGAACTCCCAGGCACTAAACCACTAACCAAAGAGTACATATGAAGGGACCCATGGCTCCAGCTGCATATGTAGCAGAGGATGGCATTGTCAGGCATCAATGGGAGGAGAGGCCTTGGTCCTGCTCCATGCCCCAGTGTAGGGAAATGCCAGGGTAGGGAGGCAGGAGTGGGTAGGTGGGAGAGGGAGCACCCTCATAAAAACAGAGGGAGGAAGTATGGGATAGAAGGTTTCCAGAAGGGAAACTGAGAAAGGAGATAACATTTGAAATGTAAATGAATAAAATATCTAATAAACTGGGGACATGTCCCCAGTTAGGTTTTAGACATATTATCTAAATATGTTTTTTGTCCTTCCAGAAGAAAGAAAAAAACTGTGAAACTCAAAACATCAGCATTTTAGTACTGGCCTGAAAGGCTGTGAGACCAGCATTGAAGGCCTTCCCTTATTTCTCAGCCCAATTGTGAGTCCCTGTTAGGGTTCCTAAGCCAAAGATAATCAGGAACCAAAACCCCAAATCCTTGGTGAGTTTTCTTCTTTCTTCTTTATGCCAAGCTGCTATATGAAAACAGCTTCCCTGCTCTAGAGATAGATAGGAGCTTCCTGCAGGTGAGACACATTCTTAAGCCTGACTTTACTACACTCGTTGTGTTAGTGACTGCTATGGCATGTTGACAGCCTGCTACATGCATGGTGTCTTAGCTAAGCTCCCTTCAGTCCTTGTTTTGTAGATGGGAAGACTGAAGATAAATGACCTACACAACGGCATCAATGAGTAAAAGAGTGGACTAAAAGTCTAAGTCAGAGGCTGGAGAGATGGCTCAGTGACCCTGCACTACTCTTGCAGGAGTTCTGAATTTAGTTACCAGCACTAATGTCTGGAGTAATGACTGGAGTAATAGGAAAGACAAGTGGTAACATTGTAAAAAAAAAATAACAAGGTCAATGGAGCTACAAAAACAATGTATGTCTGATAAGAGTGTAATAGAATCAGTGTCTCCAGAAAACTGTTAAGTGTCTACCAGAAGTGACTCTCTACATATCACACAACAGTTACACACACACACACACACACACACACACACGTTTTTATTTATATGCACATATATATATTTATGAAGATGGAGTGTCTTTAGTTCCAGGAAATCCTACTCCCTCTTCTGGACTCTGTGGGCTCCTGCCGTCACACATGCACATATCCATATACAGTTGCACACATCATATATATATATATGTTAAAAATCTTAAATGTGGAAAAGAATCCGAGTCCCTTCCCTTCAATATATGACTATTCCTTTTGAAAGTTTCGCTGTGAGGCTATCGCCCTGACTTACATGAGAAACATCAATTTTGCACTGTTTGCTCATTTTTAGAACAACAAACAATAAAACATGCCTACTAAAAAGTTTCAGTCTTCTAACATAATACATAACACAGCATACTGAAGACCATCAACATAGGAGCAGTAAGGAGGAAAGCTAAATGGACAGACATGGTAAGACTGGATGGAGCTGTCTTCCTGCCTTATACTATCCTGAAAAATCTTCCAAAGTGGAGCCAGCTTCTAAAAGTAAAAGAATATATTTATAAAGGGTAACAAAGAAGAATAAATGTGTTGCCTTTAGGCCAGAAAACACTTTTTAAATGGTGTATAAAGTGTTCTTAACTTAAAAGATGGACTCAAAAGACAGGCATGAAAGACAAGCTGATAGCCTCTTCACAAGAAGATAATCAAGTGGCCACATCAAAGTGAACTCTTTGCTTGTCATCAGGGAAAGGCATGTGGTAACATCGTGAAAAACTGACAAGGTCAATGGAGCTACAAAAATAATGTATGTCTTGTAAGAGTGTAATGAATTCAGTGTCTCCAGAAAACTCTTAAATGTCTGCCAGAGGTGACCCCCTACATATAACACAACAATTACACACACACACACACACACACACACACACACATATGTATATATATATACATATATATATATATATGGATTGTGATTGTGATTGCTTCTTCATCTAACAGATATGTTCTTTTCCTTAACACTCCCCCCCAATACCTCTTGAGAGAAATTCACATAAGCATCAGCAAGAGAGGACAGTAATCTTAGATTCTACTGTATGGTGGTCTTCAAAGAGAATATATTCAGATAATATATATATATCAACAGTGGCAATTTGAGTGAGAAATGTTCCCCATAGTCTAATTTAACACTTATTTTCTGATTCATGTCACTGTTTGGAGAGGGGATGAACTGTTTAGAAAGTGAGGCCTAGCTGGAGAATTTTATGGCTTCACCCCATTTGCAGTACTCTCCAATCTCTCTCCCTCTCCCTCTCCCTCTCCCTCTCCCTCTCCCTCTCCCTCTCCCTCTCCCTCTCCCTCTCCCTCTCCCTCTCCCTCTCCCTCTCCCTCTCCTTCTGCTTCCTACTTGTGGTTAAAGATGTGATCTCTCAGTGTCTTCTTCCTACTGCCATCCTTGCAACGTACTGACAAGCTATTCCATACCCACCATGATGGACTCCTCATTCTAGAAACATAAGCAAAAATAAACTTGTCATAGTGTTTATCATATAAAGAGCAAAGAACTATTTAAAAAGACATATAAGAATATTCATAATATCCCCAAACCGAAAACTATCCGTGTGTCTACTAACCATAGGTTATGGAAATATATTTCGGCCTAGTTATCTGATGAATTTTTTACAGCTATGAAAATTAATGAAATACAAACATATATACATACATATGTACAGATATACATGACTGAATCTCATAAGCATAGATAATAATAAGTGTCATATAATTCTATTATATAAATTCAAAAGCAATCAAAAGTAAATTGTGGTGTCGGAATTGGAATTTAGTCCACTTTAGATAGGAGGGTGACTTTAAACTAGAAGGGAATTTCTACAATGCTAACTGTAGTATTTAATCTTAATGCTCAGGTTGACTGGATTTACCATCAGGTATGTTTCCTGATAGGAAGATACAACCCATGGGCTGAGGTCTTGAACTGAATACAAAGGAGAAAGTGAGCTGAGAGCCAGCTCCCTGCTTTCTGACTACAGACACGATGTGACAGCTGCCTCATGCTCCTGCCATCATGACGTCCCCATAAGAGACTGTATTCCTTCAAACTGTGAGTCAAACTAAACCCTTCATCAAACTAATTGTATTGGGTGCTTGATCACAGCAGTAAAAAGAAGTCACTAGGATCCCGGCCCGAAGCAGCTCTCTGCCCCCAGACCCTGTGAGAGAGAGACCCAACCGCCTGGTCAGGTGGGCACTCCTGAGGCTGCAGAGCGGAAGAGACCACCAACACTGCTCACCCCTGCCCACATCCCTGGCCCAAGAAGAAACTGTATAAGGCCTCTGGGCTCCCGTGGGGGAGGGCCCAGGAGCGGCAGGACCCCTGTGCCTGAGACACGACGAGAACCAGAAGGAAACAGACCAGATAAACAGGTCTCTGCACCCAAATCCCGTGGGAGGGAGAGCTGAACCTTCAGAGAGGCAGACAAGCCTGGGAAACCACATCTCGGACGCCAGAGGAAAAAGCCAAAGACCATCTGGAACCCTGGTGCACTGAAGCTCCCAGAAACGGCGGCACAGGTCTTCCTGGTTGCTGCCGCTGCAGAGAGCCCGTGGGCAGCACCCCACGAGCGAACTTGAGCCCGGGGACCACAGGTAAGACCAACTTTTCTGCTGCAAGAAAGCTGCCTGGTGAACTCAAGACACAGGCCCACAGGAACAGCTGAAGACCTGTAGAGAGGAAAAACCACACGCCGGAAAGCAGAACACTCTGTCCCCATAACTGACTGAAAGAGAGGAAAACATGTCTACAGCACTCCTGACACACAGGCTTATAGGACAGTCTAGCCACTGTCAGAAATAGCAGAACAAAGTAACACTAGAGATAATCTGATGGCGAGAGGCAAGCGCAGGAACCCAAGCAACAGAAACCAAGACTACATGGCACCATCGGAGCCCAATTCTCCCATCAAAACAAACATGGAGTATCCAAACACACCAGAAAAGCAAGATCTAGTTCCAAAATCATTTTTGATCATGATGCTGGAGGACTTCAAGAAAGACGTGAAGAACTCCCTTAGAGAACAAGTAGAAGCCTACAGAGAGGAATCGCAAAAATGCCTGAAAGAATCGCAAAAATCCCTGAAAGAATTCCAGGAAAACATAAATAAACAAGTAGAAGCCCATAGAGAGGAGACACAAAAATCCCTGAAAGAATTCCAGGAAAACATAAACAAGTAGAAGCCCATAGAGAGGAGACACAAAAATCCCTGAAAGAATTCCAGGAAAACACAATCAAACAGTTGAAGGAATTAAAAATGGAAACAGAAGCAATCAAGAAAGAACACATGGAAACAACCCTGGATATAGAAAACCAAAAGAAGAGACAAGGAGCTGTAGATACAAGCTTCACCAACAGAATACAAGAGATGGAAGAGAGAATCTCAGGAGCAGAAGATTCCATAGAAATCATTGACTCAACTGTCAAAGATAATGTAAAGCAGAAAAAGCTACTGGTCCAAAACATACAGGAAATCCAGGACTCAATGAGAAGATCAAACCTAAGGATAATAGGTATAGAAGAGAGTGAAGACTCCCAGCTCAAAAGACCAGTAAATATCTTCAACAAAATCATAGAAGAAAACTTCCCTAACCTAAAAAAAGAGATACCCATAGACATACAAGAAGCCTACAGAACTCCAAATAGATTGGACCAGAAAAGAAACACCTCCCGTCACATAATTGTCAAAACACCAAACGCACAAAATAAAGAAAGAATATTAAAAGCAGTAAGGGAAAAAGGTCAAGTAACATATAAAGGGAGACCTATCAGAATCACACCAGACTTTTCGCCAGAAACTATGAAGGCCAGAAGATCCTGGACTGATGTTATACAGACCCTAAGAGAACACAGATGCCAGCCCAGGTTACTGTATCCAGCAAAACTCTCAATTAACATTGATGGAGAAACCAAGACATTCCATGACAAAACCAAATTTACACAATATCTTTCCACAAATCCAGCACTACAAAGGATAATAAATGGTAAAGCCCAACATAAGGAGGCAAGCTATACCCTAGAAGAAGCAAGAAACTAATCGTCTTGGCAACAAAACAAAGAGAATGAAAGCACACAAACATAACCTCACATCCAAATATGATTATAACGGGAAGCAATAATCACTATTCCTTAATATCTCTCAATATCAATGGCCTCAACTCCCCAATAAAAAGACATAGATTAACAAACTGGATACGCAACGAGGACCCTGAATTCTGCTGCCTACAGGAAACACACCTCAGAGACAAAGACAGACACTACCTCAGAGTGAACGGCTGGAAAACAACTTTCCAAGCAAATGGTCAGAAGAAGCAAGCTGGAGTAGCCATTCTAATATCAAATAAAATCAATTTCCAACTAAAAGTCATCAAAAAAGATAAGGAAGGACACTTCATATTCATCAAAGGAAAAATCCACCAAGATGAACTCTCAATCCTAAATATCTATGCCCCAAATACAAGGGCACCTACATATGTAAAAGAAACCTTACTAAAGCTCAAAGCACACATTGCACCTCACACAATAATAGTGGGAGATTTCAACACCCCACTCTCATCAATGGACAGATCATGGAAACAGAAATTAAACAGTGATGTCGACAGACTAAGAGAAGTCATGAGCCAAATGGACTTAACGGATATTTATAGAACATTCTATCCTAAAGCAAAAGGATATACCTTCTTCTCAGCTCCTCATGGTACTTTCTCCAAAATTGACCATATAATTGGTCAAAAAACTGGCCTCAACAGGTACAGAAAGATAGAAATAATCCCATGCGTGCTATCGGACCACCACGGCCTAAAACTGGTCTTCAATAACAATAAGGGAAGAATGCCCACATATACGTGGAAATTGAACAATGCTCTACTAAATGATAACCTGGTCAAGGAAGAAATAAAGAAAGAAATTAAAAACTTTTTAGAATTTAATGAAAATGAAGATACAACATACCCAAACTTATGGGACACAATGAAAGCTGTGCTAAGAGGAAAACTCATAGCGCTGAGTGCCTGCAGAAAGAAACAGGAAAGAGCATATGTCAGCAGCTTGACAGCACACCTAAAAGCTCTAGAACAAAAAGAAGCAAATACACCCAGGAGGAGTAGAAGGCAGGAAATAATCAAACTCAGAGCTGAAATCAACCAAGTAGAAACAAAAAGGACCATAGAAAGAATCAACAGAACCAAAAGTTGGTTCTTTGAGAAAATCAACAAGATAGATAAACCCTTAGCCAGACTAACGAGAGGACACAGAGAGTGCATCCAAATTAACAAAATCAGAAATGAAAAGGGAGACATAACTACAGATTCAGAGGAAATTCAAAAAATCATCAGATCTTACTATAAAAACCTATATTCAACAAAACTTGAAAATCTTCAGGAAATGGACAATTTCCTAGACAGATACCAAGTATCGAAGTTAAATCAGGAACAGATCAACCAGTTAAACAACCCCATAACTCCTAAGGAAATAGAAGCAGTCATTCAAGGTCTCCCAACCAAAAAGAGTCCAGGTCCAGACGGGTTTAGTGCAGAATTCTATCAAACCTTCATAGAAGACCTCATACCAATATTATCCAAACTATTCCACAAAATTGAAACAGATGGAGCACTACCAAATTCCTTCTACGAAGCCACAATTACTCTTATACCTAAACCACACAAAGACACAACAAAGAAAGAGAACTTCAGACCAATTTCCCTTATGAATATCGATGCAAAAATACTCAATAAAATTCTGGCAAACCGAATTCAAGAGCACATCAAAACAATCATCCACCATGATCAAGTAGGCTTCATCCCAGGCATGCAGGGATGGTTTAATATACGGAAAACCATCAACGTGATCCATCATATAAACAAACTGAAAGAACAGAACCACATGATCATTTCATTAGATGCTGAGAAAGCATTTGACAAAATTCAACACCCCTTCATGATAAAAGTCCTGGAAAGAATAGGAATTCAAGGCCCATACCTAAACATAGTAAAAGCCATATACAGCAAACCAGTTGCTAACATTAAACTAAATGGAGAGAAACTTGAAGCAATCCCACTAAAATCAGGGACTAGACAAGGCTGCCCACTCTCTCCCTACTTATTCAATATAGTTCTTGAAGTTCTAGCCAGAGCAATCAGACAACAAAAGGAGATCAAGGGGATACAGATCGGAAAAGAAGAGGTCAAAATATCACTATTTGCAGATGATATGATAGTATATTTAAGTGATCCCAAAAGTTCCACCAGAGAACTACTAAAGCTGATAAACAACTTCAGCAAAGTGGCTGGGTATAAAATTAACTCAAATAAATCAGTTGCCTTCCTCTATACAAAAGAGAAGCAAGCCGTGAAAGAAATTAGGGAAATGACACCCTTCATAATAGACCCAAATAATATAAAGTACCTCGGTGTGACTTTAACCAAGCAAGTAAAAGATCTGTACAATAAGAACTTCAAGACACTGAGGAAAGAAATTGAAGAAGACCTCAGAAGATGGAAAGATCTCCCATGCTCATGGATTGGCAGGATTAATTTAGTAAAAATGGCCATTTTACCAAAAGCAATCTACAGATTCAATGCAATCCCCATCAAAATACCAATCCAATTCTTCAAAGAGTTAGACAGAACAATTTGCAAATTCATCTGGAATAACAAAAAACCCAGGATAGCTAAAGCTATCCTCAACAATAAAAGGACTTCAGGGGGAATCACTATCCCTGAACTCAAGCAGTATTACAGAGCAATAGTGATAAAAACTGCATGGTATTGGTACAGAGACAGACAGATAGACCAATGGAATAGAATTGAAGACCCAGAAATGAACCCACACACCTATGGTCACTTGATTTTGACAAAGGAGCCAAAACCATCCAATGGAAAAAAGATAGCATTTTCAGCAAATGGTGCTGGTTCAACTGGAGGGCAACATGTAGAAGAATGCAGATCGAACCATGCTTATCACCCTGTACAAAGCTTAAGTCCAAGTGGATCAAGGACCTCCACATCAAACCAGACACACTCAAACTAATAGAAGAAAAACTAGGGAAGCATCTGGAACACATGGGCACTGGAAAAAATTTCCTGAACAAAACACCAATGGCTTATGCTCTAAGATCAAGAATCGACAAATGGGATCTCATAAAACTGCAAAGCTTCTGTAAGGCAAAGGACACTGTGGTTAGGACAAAACAGCAACCAACAGATTGGGAAAAGATCTTTACCAATCCTACAACAGATAGAGGCCTTATATCCAAAATATACAAAGAACTCAAGAAGTTAGACCGCAGGGAAACAAATAACCCTATTAAAAAATGGGGTTCAGAGCTGAACATAGAATTCACAGCTGAGGAATGCCGAATGGCTGAGAAACACCTAAAGAAATGTTCAACATCTTTAGTCATAAGGGAAATGCAAATCAAAACAACCCTGAGATTTCACCTCACACCAGTGAGAATGGCTAAGATCAAAAACTCAGGTGACAGCAGATGCTGGCGAGGATGTGGAGAAAGAGGAACACTCCTCCATTGTTGGTGGGATTGCAGACTGGTAAAACCATTCTGGAAATCAGTCTGGAGGTTCCTCAGAAAATTGGACATTGAACTGCCTGAGGATCCAGCTATACCTCTCTTGGGCATATACCCAAAAGATGCCTCAACATATAAAAGAGACACGTGCTCCACTATGTTCATCGCAGCCTTATTTATAATAGCCAGAAAATGGAAAGAACCCAGATGCCCTTCAACAGAGGAATGGATACAGAAAATGTGGTACATCTACACAATGGAATATTACTCAGCTATCAAAAACAACGAGTTTATGGAAATCGTAGGCAAATGGTTGGAACTGGAAAATATCATCCTGAGTGAGCTAACCCAATCACAGAAAGACATACATGGTATGCACTCATTGATAAGTGGCTATTAGCCCAAATGCTTGAATTACCCTAGATCCCTAGAACAAAGGAAACTCAAGACGGATGATCAAAATGTGAATGCTTCACTCCTTCTTTAAATGAGGAAAAAGAATACCCTTGGCTGGGAAGGGAGAGGCAAAGATTAAAACAGAGACTGAAGGAACACCCATTCAGAGCCTGCCCCACAGGTGGCCCATACATATACAGCCACCCAATTGGACAAGATGGATGAAGCAAAGAAGTGCAGACTGACAGGAGCCGGATGTAGATCGCTCCTGAGAGACACAGCCAGAATACAGCAAATACAGAGGCGAATGCCAGCAGCAAACCACTGAACTGAGAATAGGTCCCCCGTTGAAGGAATCAGAGAAAGAACTGGAAGATCTTGAAGGGGCTCGAGACCCCAAAAGTACAACAATGTCAAGCAACCAGAGCTTCCAGGGACTAAGCCACTACCTAAATACTATACATGGACTGACCCTGGACTCTGACCCCATAGGTAGCAATGAGCACCATAGGTAGTAAGAGCACCAGTGGAAGGGGAAGCCCTGGGTCCTGCTAAGACTGGACCCCCAGTGAACTAGACTATGGGAGGAGGGCGGCAATGGGGGGAGGGTTGGGAGGGGGACACCCATAAGGAAGGGGAGGGGGGAGGGGGATGTTTGCCCGGAAACCGGGAAAGGGAATAACACTTGAAATGTATATAAGAAATACTCAAGTTAATAAAAAAAAAAAAAAAGAAGTCACTAAAACGCTAGTGGAACCCCATTCCTTCATTCTGGGGAATACGTTTACTCACGTAATGTGAAGATTCTGGGGAATCTTCCTAAGCTACACTTTGTAATGCATGCACTTTTAGGTAAGTAGTGCTTCAAAAACATTATTAAAAATACATAAAATAGGAACTGGTGAGATGGCTCAGTGGGTAAAGTACTTCCTGCACAGCTATGAGGACCTGAGACTAGATCTCCAGACTCCATGTAAAGCCAGATGCAGGAATACACTTCTGTAATCCTGTGCTTCTAAGGCAACAAAGGAGGTAAAAACAGGAGGATCCTTGACCACTCTCACGGGCTAACTACCCTGTTAGATGCAGATGTGAACAAGAGACCCTGTCTCAAATGAGGACTGATTCTCAAGGTTATCCTCTGACCTCCATATCAAATCTTGGGACAAGTGTACCTGTACTCACAAATGACTAAAAAAATACATAAAGAAAACAAGAAAATAGCTAACACATAAATCAATAGACATTTTAAGTAGAAAGGGAGAGATAGTAAAGAGAGCAGAAGTCATGTGAGGGGGGTGTCATAAAAGCAGTGCAGAGCCCATATAAGACCTGGTTGAGTAGTTGATTAGCTAAGCAAGTCAGAGTTCCTGAGTGTTTACCCCACAGCAAATACTAGCAGAAAATCCCAGGTAGAAGGGCAAAAAGGTGGAAGAGCAGGCTTTCTGATGTGAAATAATTAAGCAGCATCAGAACCTGCAAAGCCCCAGGTGTTCATCTTGCACAGAGAGTGCCAGGCAAAGTCAGACTTGTTGCCGCACATAAGGAGAAAACAATCTTGCCTTTGAGAGGCACAACGGACCAGCTGTCCCTGAGGCAGCTTGAGATGATCCTGTCTTGAAGGCTTTAGTTTCCTAGAACTGCAGTAAGATTCTGAAAAGTTGGTGAATTAAAAACCACAGAACTTGTTGTTCTGCTCAGGAGTCTGGAAGACTGAGGTCAAGTCTGACCAGGCTGCTCTCTCCCTGCAGGTTCTAGGAGGAATCTTTCTGGGGATGTTCAGCTTCTGATGTCTGCCAGTCTCTGGGGTTCCTTGCCTTGAGATGCTACTCTAAACACATAATTATCTTCCCTCTGCCCATCTCCATCTCTTCCTGGACGTTTCAGTTTCCACAAACCATCTCTAATTAGCATATGACTCATGGGTTTAAAGAACCAAGGCAGTCCAACATGACCGCATCTCACCTAAAGACACCTGAGACTGCCTTATTTCCAAACAAAGTCATGTCTAAGAGACTATAGGACTCCAAGATAACTTTGGGATGATAAAAACCCAATCCATGACAAATTACATATAGCAAACTAGTGATGAGAGTTTCTCTTAGAATCAGCATCAGAGCTAAATAATGGGCTAGGGAGATACCTTATTGAGCAAAGTATTTGCCTTGTGAGGGTGAGGGCCTGAGTTTAATCCTCAGAACCCATTTAAAAATAAGTAAGTAAGTAAGTAAATAAATAAATAAATGATAAATAAGTAAGTAATAAACAAATAATAAGTAAGAAAATGTTTATTACAGAGCTGGCATGCACTTAACGGGTGCACAGGAGACAAAGATAGGCAGGTCCCTGGAGTTCAGTGGTCATCCAGCCTAGTCTACATGTTGGGTTCCACTCGAATGTATATCCACGTGCACTCCCACAAATGTGCACATATATTCATGAACACACGCACAGATGCAAGTGCACACACACACACACACACACACACACATACATACGCACACACATACACATGCAGTAAAAGTTAGTTTACCTAAGTTTAGTTTACTTCATTGACTCCCATTTCCAGATCTCTTTAGCCCTTTGTATGCTCTAATATCTAAAGAGCTAAGACAAATGTGTCTAAGAGAGGGCTCAGAGAGGCAAGTCACTTTATAATTGACTTAGATGTACTCTTGTGATTCATTACAAGTATCATGTAACAAAGGGCCCCAAAGCTTTCTGTTGTAAAACTACTACTATTGTTTTCATCAACTCTGTGCTCATGAACACAGCTATAGTAGGTACAGTCAGTCTTTTTTTTTTTTTTTTTTTACAATATGAAGGATCACAGTAGATTCTCAAAGGCTAGGGAAGGAACATCCTGGAGCCTTATTCATTTGCACTCTTGCAAATGATGCTGGGCAAGGTCTCAACTGAGACCTTCAGCAGTAGCAACACACCACTACCCTCCACTTTTCAGTGATCCAGGCTTCCTCACAAACAAGGGAGGTGGGAGAGAGAGATAGAGATAGAGACCTAGTATGAGTCACAGCTTCTGATATCTTATGACCTAAACCTGAATTATGCAACAGCAAATTGCAAACTTTGCTCTTCTTATCAAAACTTTGATATTTTTATTTATCCTTGATTTTTACATCAGTTTTATTTTCAAAAAAAATATTACAGGATAAAAACATGTCTCTGGGGGTAGTGCTCACAATTCTGAGACCTTCCTGGACTACAGAAAACAGCCTCAACTTTTTTTTTCTTTCTATCACTGAGGTTTTTTTTTTTTTTTCAGCTGCTTATATGGACACTCAAGGCAAGTGCTGTTCTCATTGCTTTTCTCTCACATTCCTGGCCTGTATGTCATCACCACCACATTCTGTTTGCCGAGTTAGTCACACAGTCTTGCCCTGCACCAAAGGAATGAGAAAGAGGCTCCAGTCCTCTGTGGGAATGGCAAGGCTAGACCCGAACATATGACCTCAGGATATTACTAAGGGAAAATGCAATCAGCCATACCTTACAATAAAACAACTGTAAGGGTTCTGACTTGTTTGACGAATGCATCAGCCGTAACTAAATTGGTTCCAGAATCCCAAGAAGAAAAATGTCAAAACTAATATCCACAGTGGCGAGTTCTTCGACCTTCTAGGGCCTTATCTTAGCTACATTTCTGGCTGTACTGTTTCAAAAGAGCAGTCTTTCCTTAGATCTCTTACAAAGAGATCAGATCTGTGAGGGCCTCTGCAAATGTTTGCTCAAGCCTTTTGAATTGAAAATCATCTGTTTGGAGAGAAAAAAATGTAAGCATAATAGAAAAATAGGTAAGAAAATCCCTCTTTGTTTCTTGGGAAAACATCTTAATCATGCAATTTTTTTCCCAAGTAACAGGACACAATAATGTATCCCAAGAACGTATTTGCATTGGTAAATGGAAAAAAGAAAAGCACCCTGGGAATTCTCCATTAAGATGCAAACCAGTTGTTGTTCCTTTGTAAAATTTCTTTCAAGGGCTCATGTGTCTTAACACTCAGTCTCCAGGTGGTAGTTTGAGGGTTTGTGGGACCTTCTGCAGGGTGGAGCCTAGCTGGAGGAATTAAGTCATTAAGGGGTGTGTCTTGAGGTTTGCAGTCCACTTCCAACCTGTATCTCTTAGCTTCCTGGCTAACCAGGTTGTAAACAAACCACTCCTGCCACTGTGATACATCATACTTTCCCAACCACTAAGAACTGTATTCCCTTCAACTGTGAGCCAAAGTAAACCCTCACTGACTCAAGTTGCTTCCTGTTGGGTATTTTGTCACAGTGACAAGAAAGGTAGCGAAGCGATGCCTACATGTGAGCTAAAGATCATTTGAAGACAGCATCTCCCAATCATTAGATGCAACGGCAGCACATTCTGGTTCTTCAGACCCAAGAGCTCTCAACTGCCATCTTCTATTAATAGGAAAGTCTCTTTTCAGAACATCGACAGGTACAGAACGTTCCTTAGTAGTTTCAGGAAGAGAAGAAGCCGTGAAACATTCAGAACACCAATGAGCTTGAGATCTATTCTGAGCAAAAATACTAAGGAACTTTAGTTTTATCTGTATATCAAGAACTATGAAAATTTTATCCTATTACAAGATAACAATTGAATAGTCCATAATGTTGTTGCCCATAGTAGAAAGTGCACAAGTTCTGGGTCAAAGACAAAAGAGTCTACAACTCCTTGCAATAGCAGGAGTCAGAGGGAATACATTTGGCCAATTCCTCAAACCCTGGTTCCCACAGGGTGATGTCATGAATAAAGGCCAAATAGCACCTGCCCAAATCATGGGCTGTGCAACTTGAGAATAATTATAAACATAGTAAACTCTATTTTATAAAGAGTGGTAAGAATGGCCACTCTTTACCTCTCAGCAAGACACTATTACTATCTTCTAACCCTGGTCACTCAGTAAACATCCTAAAAATAACCCATAACAAAAAGTAATCATTCTCTTTGATCAGAAAAAAAATTATACTCAAAACTCGAAAGTCATCTCCCAGTACCATGCTGACTTAGAAACACAAGTTCAACATGGAAATAGCTAGAAAATGCTTTTAAGCATGGTATCTTCTACCTAATTATTTATGAATTAGTTAGATGAAATAAAATGTGAAATCCAATTAATTGCACTGGGCAGGTTCCAGATGTTCAGTGGCCATATGCGGTTCTCGGCTACAATGCTGGACAAAGCAGTTGGGATTTGTAGACAGCTATACAATTAGGTCCACAAAATAAGGAAGTGTGTATATGATTCAGGTCATCCAGTATATGTAGGTAATCTTGCCTTGCTCTAGGAAAACATGTTACAGCCTGCAGTGAAGACAAGCCTTGTTGAGCAAATAAATGCAGCAGTTAAACAGACAGTGGCAAGTTAAAGATTCAACTTAATGTACGGGGGCCAAGAAGAAAGTAGAGAGTAGGGATCTGGAACTCTGTCACTGTGGGGGCGGAAATGGTGACAAATCTAAGAAATGAAGAAAGTGGAGTGGGCAGCAGGATGAAAGGACCTAGCTCTAAGGGCACTAGGAAACTCTTGAGGTGTCTGTGGAAGCAAGAGACACAATGACCCTTCCATGAAGAAGAGCCCTTGACAGGATTGATGTATTAGAAAGAGGGCTGACCAGACTCTTGAAGTTTCTTTCAGAGACTTAGATCAAGAGTATGGCTGATTTTAAAAAGAAATTAAAAAAAAAACAATGGCAATAAATTCCTAAAAGATTAATGCAAATAGGATACATTTTAGAGGAAAAAAAAGATAGAATCTAAAACAGACCAAGAAGCTTTAGATTCTTTGCCAAGAACCTAAACAGAGGAAGAAGCCAGGGCCACCTTCAGGTCATATTCAGAGGACTGCAGCTACTCTTTTTACATCTTCTCAATCTTGGGCTGCACAAAGGTCTATGTTTCTCACTTCCTGGATCCTGAAGGAGTCCGGCAAACAGTTGTCACTCAGTGATGAACAATGAGTCATCAATAATGGTTGTTCAGTGCCTGTTGATGAATGAATGGCCATGGGCAGGGGTTACAGAGAAAGGCAGCACTCCCCCAGAGAATCACAGATGCCCTCAAATGACAGACCTTCCCAGTTGTACACTAATGTGGTGACATCATTCAATCACCTTGTACAAACTAAGATGTGGCAAGCAGGCTGACTCCACAAGACGCAAGACAAGAAGCCAGGCTATTGAGAAAAGGAGCTAAGATTACTAAAGAATGAAATGCTAAAGGGCCAAAGCCACCAAATAAATAAATGAAAGGCTTTAAAATAATTGTGAACACAGCTGCAAATTGTTTTGGGAAGAAAGCACAGCGTTAACCAAAGAGGAAGTGACGGGCTGTGGCTCAAGTGGGCGAGCAGAAAAGGAGAAGCTGGGAGATTTTTGACTAGTCTGAAGGCTGAATCAATAGAACTTGGTAATTGACAAACTAGAACGTGACAGAGGAGTAAAGAGTAAATAAGTTTCTGCTCTAGGAATCTTGGAGACACAAATGTGTTTCTTGATCTCCTGCTCTGAGAGCTATAGGCATCAAGGTCAAGAAGGGTGTTCTACATTCCGTTTGGAGAACGCACAGTAGGTAGGCCTGCCTGTTGGTATCTGACGGAGATGGTGTAGAGGGGCTGGTTGTGTGAACTCAAGCAGAGAGGAAATAGCTATAAACCTGACTGTATAAGCTCCACAGAGCACCAGGTTGTCTGTGAAGTGACAGACATCACAGAAGAAAAACCACGCACAGGCTGACCATGTGGCAGGAGAGAGTTGAGCATCGAGAATGCAAAAAGTTCTCGAAAAACCAAACTGGCTGTAAAACTTTCAGCTCCCCATTTTGTTTGCTTTGGCGGAGGCTGCTACTTCACACAAAACAACTGAGACTCTCCAGGCTTTCCTAGGATGCACACTAAAAATGAAGATAGCTTCTCTATATATTTCAGTATTTTAGCTGCATTGGGTTTTTAGAAACATAAAAGTGCAGGGTTGTTTTTGTGTACTTGTGTAATGGAAACTGTGTGGGCATATTTTGCATTGCACAGCCTTTGTGTTGAAAGGATTAAAGCCTAAAATGGATCTTGTATGAAATATGGGTAACTGAACACATCCCATCAGATGTCACAACAGGATGTACAAACCTACACTTGTGAATTCATCTTCTGACCCCGACAGAAGGAAAAGGGAGTGAATCTACATGCGTGTCGGGGGTCAGCTTAGCTTAATTCAGGATGCCATATGAAGAATTGAAAGAAAAAAACACAACACATGATCAAAGAACAGAAAGAGAGGAGGTGGATCATGTGGAGGAGGGCCATGGAAGCGTGGAGAGACCATGTACTCATGAGCTCACAGCAGCTACTGGGGTTCCTAACATTCAGTCATAGAGGAGACACTTATGGGATGTTGTTAGTGGTATGGCCACTGGTGAGTTACTCGTGCACACGGGAGTGCCTCTGATTACACCTGGTGGGCCTCAAGACAAGACAATAAAACAAATACAGGGCATACATGGAAGGAAGGAGAAGAAGAGAAATTAGTTTAGCCAGAACATATTGTATATATGTATGAAACTATCAAAGAATAAATTAGTTTTAAAAAGAAAAGGTCATGAAAATTTAAAAGTGAATGTCACTAAATTTGAACCCCCTTACACAGGTCCTTTCCTGTGGCTAACATTGGAATAGTGCTTCCAGTTTGTGTGTCTGTGTGTCTGTGTCTTTGTATACATATACACATTTGTGAAGGGTGTGTGTGTGTGTGTGTGTGTGTGTGTGTGTGTGTGTGTGTGTGTACTGAGGCAAGGCATTTCAGTGGTATCTGGGACTCAGTGATTAGGCTACACTAGCTGGCCATGCACCCGAGGGATCCTCAGGTTACAATAGTGCACCACCATTTCTAGATTTTTATATGAGTGCTGGGGATCAAAATAGGATCCTCAGATTTCATAATAATCATTTTACCAAATGAGCTGTCTTCCCATCCTGAGGCCATCACCTTGGAGCTGCCCTCCAACTTCCAGCCTTGTTTCTTGAGGTCATTTTCTTCAAGCATTCTTTGTCTTATAAACCATAAACATTCCCCCTGGCCTTACCACATTTACTTGGTAAATGTTGGCTTTCCTCTTCAAATTGATGGCCCTATTAATAAATGCAAAGCCTTCTCAGTTGTAGCTCTTCCTGAGCTGTGCAGTACTCTGACAAGCCTGCATTTCTTCTGGCAAATGGTCCCTGGACCTATTGTTAAGCCTTCTTCCTGAACCATTTGATATATACCCACTTGATTACATTCGTACTTTGCAAATGTCTGATGTTTTCCCCTAGGCTGTGATTTGACAAGACTTTTTGTATAGTGAAAGCTACAGTGGTCAAATAGCATATACACTATAAACTTGTTTGCATTAAACAATACATTTGAGAAAAAAATATAAGATCAGAAAACACATCTTTAATCCCAGCACTTAGGATGCAGAGGCAGGCAGAATTCTGAGTTCAAGGCCAAACTCATCTACAGAGAGAGTTCCAAAATAGCCAGGGCTACTTAGATAAATTCTGTCTTAGGAAAAAAAATAATGTTGCAGAACTCTCGATAGCACCATTTCACGGGTGGTGGAAATACAGAAAACTTTTATGTTTTATGCTTTTGTGGTGTTTAAGCTTGGTATTTGTTTATATTGTCACTATTAATATAAAGAATTGCTTTTCTAAGATTTCATCCTCTATTATCAAATCACTCCTTTTGATGTATACTTACTATCTTCACGTTCTGGAATATCTTTAAGAAATGAATACTTTTTTATCCCTGTTCACATTTGTTTGTTTGTGTGCGCGTGTGGTGTCTGTGTACATGTGTATATGTGTGTGTGCATGTGTGAATGCATTTGTGTATGCATGTGCGCATGTCTGTATGTGAATGCATGTGTGTGTATGTGTGTATGCATGTGTGCATGTGTGTATGTGAATGCATGTGTGTGTATGTGTGTATGCATGTGTGCATGTGTGTATGTGAATGCATGGGTGTGTATGTGTGTCTGTGTGCATGTGTGAATGCATTGTGTATATGAGGGGTGTGCATGTGTGAATGCATGTGTGTATGTGGGGTGGGTATGTGTGTGTGTGCATGTGTGAATGCATGTATGGATATGTGTGTGTATGTGTAAATGCATATGTGTGTATGTGTGTGTGTGCATGTGTGTGTGTGTGTGTATTTGTGACCATGCATGAGAGCAGATGTGTTCTTTATCCCTTCATTTGTAATGTTTTTCCCTTACGTAAAAGCCTCCTCAAGATTAAGATAAATTTTAGCCAGGTATAGTGGCACATGCTTTTAATTCCAAGACTCAAGAGACAGAGGCAGGCGGATCTCTGGGAGTTCTAGGACAGCCAGAGCTATATAATGAGAACTTGTCTTGAAAATAAAAATAAGGTAAGTTTTATATCAAATGATAGACCATCTACTACCAAAGTTCAGGTGTCTATGTTAATGTTCTCAGGAAGTCAGACCTTGGTGGACACTGTTTGTTGAATAAGTGCTGTGTATGTGGTGGTTTGAGTGAGAAATGTCTCATATAGGCCCATATATTTGAATACACACTTCCCTATTGGAGATGTGGTTTGGGAAGGTATATGACAAGCCTTCAGGAAGAAGTACATCACTAATGTGGGTATGGAGGATTTATAGTCTGACTCTATATCATGTACTGCTTCCTACATGTGACTAAATTGTGTCTTTCCCATCATGGTGAGCTATATACTTTTTCTGGAACTAAAATCTAAATGAAACACTTTCCCCTAACTTGCTTTTGTAGGTTATTTCCTCACAGCAGCAAGCAGAAAGCAACTAATACAGAGTGAGTCTTGAAATAAGTAAGTGACGTTTGCCCTTGGAGCCTGGACCTCTGTTTGATGACTTCACTCAAATTTGCACTGTGCGTGATGACTTCACATGCATTTGTTCTGTAGTCGTTGTCTGTTTTCTCGGAAATGCATATACGATGCAGTAAATTGCACTGGGCCTTGCAAGCCTTATCTTTCTCTGTTTGCAGCTGTCATCACTGTTATCAAAAACCAGATTTTCTAAAAGATGCAGTCACTCCTAACAACTGCTTGGAAACACCAAACCCTTTTCAAAAAGCCAAAAATACAGTGTGATCTATAAGTATCAATAGGAACACTCAGCTTCCTCAGTGCCCATAAGGATAAATTATGCCATCTTTTATGCCTCTTTATATACCCCTGCTATTCCAATGCCTTAGCTGTCTGTCAGCATCTAATTATACTCTCAATGACTAGAGACAGACTATCTCTTTCCCCTAAAATAAGAAGTTATAGCTTTCCAGCCCCACGTGTCACCGAGTAAACACCAGAGAGGATGAATATCCTACAAGAAGTCAATAATAGCCAAAGAAGAATAAGCCAGCCAGGCCCAGTGGTGTAGCCAGCAGAAGGCCTACCCCAATTCTAGTTGCTATGGCAAATGATCTAATGAAAAACACTACGATTCCAAGTTCATCGCTAGAGGGTGATTAGGATATAATAAGGGGGAGACGTGTAAGGGACAACATTTTTGTATTACTGGGTACACTGAAAACACATGCCTATGGGGAAGTCCCTATCAATAGGAGTGGCTATGGCTTATCACAAATGAACCCTGAAGCCCTTTTCAGAATCCACTGTTTCCCATTTTGATCTCTGTAAACTTCCATTATATCACATATAAATATGCAGCAATTAAGGCAATTTAAATTTTAAGTGGATTTTGGGCAAGAGGAGTGATGTCTGTCGTTTTTCTCACTGTAGGGTATGCATAGAGCCATAGTGAGCATCTGTTCACAACAATTCCTCCAATTCAATTACAACACATTCAAACGCTGCAGAGATATGAAAGACCATTCTGAATCACAATTTGTCATTTCTATTTCTTTTTTTCTCCTTTTTTCCCTAGCTATTCAGGATATCAATTTCCAACCCAAAATGAGGGTTTTACATTTTCCATTCAGTGGTACAAGATATGCCCATTTTTAAAAAACCACATGACTCACTGCTCTAACAGGGACTTCTGTCTCCTGTTGCCTCCTGGACCATGCACATACCTAAAATGAACATCATTCCCCCACATTCTGAAAATTGAGATGATAGATGATAAAATCTTCCCCTTTTAAATTACTTCTTGGGTATTTGTCAAGGCAACAAAAAACTGACTTACATGAAGTCTAACTGCAAATGCTTTGCCAAGGCCAGGCAATAAATCTCATCATGTAACTCTGTGTGAGTACTGTAGTTAATATCTTAACCCTTCCCCTGAGACTCCAGTGACCTTGCACATCTCAGCCTTTGTAAGCTCCAGTAGTACACCTTCTTAGTCAAGGAGGTGATTTTAGCACAGCACATGTGTGCCTAGAGAATGCCTTGCATGCCTATGTATGAAAGAAACCTGCCATCAAAGCTAGAGTGTTAGTTTCCAACTGCCTTCTATCACAACATAGATGGTACCAACAATTTACCATCAAACTCCCAGGTGACACCACAAAAAGACCTGAAGACAAAATGTGGTGATACTTCCAAAAGATCTAAATGGGATATATGTGGAAATGGCATTCATGTCTCTCCCTCTCTCCTTTCCCTCCCTTCCCTCTCCCAAACCCTCCTTTTACTTCATGATGTCAGTGATTTGCTTATGACATCATCTCTATCCTGATGCTCTGTCATTGCAAGAGAACAAAAGAATCCATTGAGGCCACCCAATAGTAAACTTGAGCCATTAAATCAGTGGCTAATTACATTTAGATAAGCCTTTTTACTCTTAGAAGAATGGACCCTGGATCTCTTACTAAGTTAATGACCTCAGACATTTTATTATGAAACTAATACACAGAGTATGTTTGTCTCTGGTTCTGCAAAATTCTAGGTGCACCTCATTCTTGCCAAGAGAATTCCAGTGTAGCCCCTTTCTGACATCTTTATAAATTGGAACAAATCCTGGCTACATTCTTCCACCAATCCTAAGACATACCAATACAGCAGTGAGGAGACCCTGGGAATGTATCCTGAGGTAAGAGGTGCCACTGGGCTTGCCTTGTCACCCAGTGAGGACTGCCATGCAGTGTAAAATTAACCTGTAGGAGTTACTTTGCTGAGATCCTGGCAGAAGACAGTTTTCTCTGGGCTGGCAGAATATTAACTGGCCTTGTATCCAACAGCAACGAAGCTCAGAATATCTCCCCAAACTGACATAGACAGTCCCCCACAGTCTGAATATACTTTAGACACACAGTTGGTCATCCAATCCCTTGCTCTATCACAAAAATTAAAATCATCTGCCCTGATAAGGTCTTATTCTGCACATAGCGAGCCTGACTTTCTGCATCACCATTTGATTTTCTGGGTGATTGCAAATTGATTGTGGAGTGCTGCATTCTGGTCTCCACAGATCCATTAGGTAAATGCTCTGTGATGATTGAACTCCTCCTTTGCCCTTTCGAGATATAGCACAATAGCTATCCTCCCTCCCGTGTCCAGGAAATTCTCTATCTATCCACAATTTTTCATGGCTAGTGGTTTTTGCAATGTGTTCCTTTAAAGTTTAGATAAACCTTTTCGCTCTTAGAAGAATGGACCCTGGATCATGCTGTTCAAAGATATGGGAAATTAAAAGGTGCACAATGATAATTTGTGGACAATAGAGGCACTGCCCAAACACACACGCGCGCGTGCGCGCGCACACACACACACACACACACACACACACACACACACACACACACACACACATTCTGTTCCTAACAGTGAGTGAGACATTGTGAAATCAGTACTCTGAAAAGGCAGACGGCTTGAAGATCTGCCTGTAGTTCAGGGACCACCAACTAGCTCTTAGAACTACCAGAGGGACAGAGAAAAAAATGTGGATTTTTGCATGCTAGGATTTGAATCTTCAGTGTCTGTGCCCTTTGAAAAAGTTTTTATTGAATGTGTGGTCCCCGGTCCAAGTGTTCAGAAAGTGATTGAATCATAAGGACTCGGGTAGATTAAATCCATTGATGAATTTATAGCTGAACGAGTGAGTATCTTAGTTACTCTTCTTTTGCTATGAAGAGATACCATTGACCAAGGCAACTTTAAAAGGAAAAAAATTTAATTTGGGGTCTTTTTTTATAGTTTCAGAGTGTGAATCCATGATCATCATGTTAAGAATCATGATGGCCATCAGGCAGGTATAGCACTGGATTCATAGCTGAGAGCTTATTTCTGATCCAAAAGTTGCAGGCAGAAAGAGCATTCTCATTCAAAATGACCACAATGAGGAGAAGCATTCTTATAGAATGAGCTCTCTTTGTGCTTCATGGTCACTGTAAAGTGAACAGTTTCCCCAGCCAAAGTGATGAGACCCATCAACTATGGACTGAAACCTTAGAAACCAGGAGCCAAGATAGTCTTTTCTTTCTTTTAAGTTGATTTTTTTTTCAGTTATTTTGTTACAGCAAGAGAAAACTGACTGGCACACATACTGCTCCAATATTGAAGGAAGGAAAGCAGGGAGCAGAAAGGGCCATCTTTCTGATCCTCTTTCTCTTCTGTATGACTACAGATTTGAAGCAACTCTACTTCCAACCCCATATTATGCTCATCGATCTCTTTTTAGATAAAATTCTGTCTACTAAGAACAATGCATACCCTATCTACCACCTATGGTGGTTTGAATGAGAAATGTCTCCTATAGGCTCTCAGTTGGTCGCATTGTTTGGGGATGAGGGTTGGGCCACCATGCAACCCTGAGGAAGTTCAGACTTGCTGAAGAAAGTAGGTTACTGGGGAAGGGATTTGAGAGTGCACAGTCTCGTCTCACTTCCCTTTCATTCTCTGCTTCCTGTTTTCAGCTGAAGATGAAATCCTTCAGCTTCCTGTTTTGACTGCCTTCTACCATGTCTCCCCCACCATTACAGAACCTCCTCCCCGGACTGGTAAGCCATAACTCCTTTAATATGTTTCTTTCAGCCATGTTATTGTACTGTGGCAACACAAAGCAACTCAACACCATCTGATTCCAAAGATCAGAAATAAAGTATGGTGAGCTCACTCCAACAATTCACAAGGATCAAATGTGAAGCATGGTTTGCTTTTGATATATACATACCTTCCATGCAGCAATGCTTCCAACATATGTCATATTGACACCTTGAAGTATAGTGGACTGAATAGAGGAGGAGTTGAACTAGAGCCATATTCTGAGGGACTTTTTCTTCTGGAAATACGTACTGTTGTCTCCAAGCATCCAATAAACTGACTCAAACAATTACACATTTTAGAGAGCTCTATAAGAAAATACCATGGGCTGGGCATCTTAATTAACAGAAATGTATTTCTCATACATCTAAAAGTTATTGTGATGGTGAAATTTGGATGGAATTAACTAAAACCCAAGCATCTGGTCACTCCTTTGACAGATTTTTCTTGATTGGGTCATTTAAGATAGAAGATTCACCTTATAAGTACACCATTTGATGTCAGAAGACCCATCCTAAATCTTGGCCACACCTTCTGGTGGCAACTTACATAAAAGGACATAAAAGGAAGAAGCTTTGGGTTTTTTGCCTGCTTGCCCTCACACTCTTGCTGGCAAGTTAATCTTTCCAGCTGCTGTTCCCCTGATGGTATTAGAACTTACTTTTTCAGGATATGAGCATTTACTGAAGATCAGTCAAGACATCTAGCCTCATGGACTGAACAAAAACTACCTGGTTCTTGGATTTTTCTATCAGGAGACAGCCACTCTTGGACTAGCTGGACCAAAGCCAGTAAGACACTATAATAAATCATCTCTTTAGAGATAGATAGATAGATAGATAGATAGATAGATAGATAGATAGATAGAAGATAGACAGATCCCCTAGCACTTTGGTTCTGCTACATATGGACTTGATCAACGCTATCTAGTTCATGATGTGAAAGTTGACTGAAGTGTCCAGTGTCTAGGCAACAGTAAACTTTCTTTTCTCTGTATACCAATCAACTCAAATTTTGTTACTACTTTATTTGCTATTTTATGGTATCCTACATGACTGGAAATGAGTCAGTAGCTGTCACAGTATACCAATAGCCTTTAGTTCTTTGTGCAATACATGTCTCACATGCTCCTAGGTTTGAAACTTGCCATTTGCCCCAACACTGACTGACACATGGACACTATTCTGTGGAGGGTCTTTGCTAGCACTGTTGTTTTGGCAATCATTCTCTTGGATGATAGTATTTTACAGATTCTCATCTTTCACTTTGGGCCATGTCATCCTGCTTAAATGAAAAAGCCAGTCTGCATTTGGTTTTCCCTAAGTCTCGAATGCAGAGGAACACATGTATTCTCACCTTGTACGGCTGTTCCTGCCTTTGAAACCAGCTAGTACCCAATCCCAGAAACAACCCAAATGCCATGGCAACCTACAGTAACAGTGGGCAGCAGACGTTGTTGCCCTCTGCCACAGTGAAAAGTTTTTGAGACCACCCACAAAGACAACTTGGAGATGGATAACCAGCTGGGAGACAAAAGGGCAGAATGCTGTCTGAGAACTCTGCCATGAAAAATGAGAATGGATGTTTGACTGACCTGTGTCCAGCCTCTGTCCACTGTCTTGGAGAAATTCCAAGTTTTCAGCCTGTGGAGGAGAAGCAGGCACTGGCAGAACTCACACACGCTCTGCATGATTCAGAACTTCATCAAACTCTTTTTCTCCTCTAACTTCCCCCAGACCCATGGCAGAGTGGGTGGGCACAGGAGTGGAACTTCAAAGAGGTGCAAATAATGAATGAAAAGCCAGGAAGAAGGGGAGGAGAGAAAACGGACACTAGAATCAGGTTAAGACAGCACACATCATACTAGAATCCCACCCACAGGCTGTGAGAGCAAGTGACATGCAGGAGTGATGGCTTTCCAAAGAAGAAAGAAGAAAGCATGGCCAGTGTTGCTTATTTTTACCTAAGTTCCACCTGAGTACCAGTCAGGACACTCACAGAAGTTTGCTAACCTGCTTCTTCACATCCTACTCCAAGAGATAATTTCCAACTATAGTTGGAAAAGTCACTAGGGAAATATTTTCCTTTTTTCTTTCTTGTGGAAGAAGTTTCCTAAATCTCTGTACTGGCTAGTTTTGTGTGTGAGCTTGACACAAGCTGAAGTTATCACAGAGAAAGGAGACTCCCTTGAGGAAATGAATCCGTAAGATCCATCTGTAAGGCATATCCTCAATTAGTGATCAAGGGTGGGAGGACCCATTGTGAGTGGTGCCATCCCTGGGCTGGTAGTCCTGGGATCTATAAGAAAGCAAGCTAAGCAAGCCAGGGGGAGCAAGTCAGTAAGTAACATCCCTCCATGGCCTCAGCATCAGCTCTTGCTTCGTGACCTGCTTGAGTTCCAGTCCTGACTTCCTTTAGTGAGGAACAGCAAAGTAAAAGTGTCAGCTGAATAAATCCTTTCCTCCCTAACTTGGTCATGATGTTTGTGCAGGAATATAAACCCTGACTAAGACGATCTCTGATTGAAACAAAAATCCTGAGGCAGGGGAAGAGGAATAGGTTGCTATGGAAGCATGATTGCTACAGTTCAGTGGAGACTGTGACTGTGTCTATGTAGACACATGTATATATAGATGTGGGTGCATGTGTGTGTGTTCATGGTTACATGCATATAACATCTGGTAACAGAGGAAAGAATGTTTTGGGAAGCTAAAAGTCATTTTTTTTGGTTTTTTTCGGAGCTGGGGACCGAACCCAGGGCCTTGCGCTTCCTAGGCAAGCGCTCTACCACTGAGCTAAATCCCCAACCCCAAAATCATTTTTTAATATGCCTTTCAGAGGCAAGAGGGATATTTTTTTCATATGTGGATAATTGGCTTTCTTTCCTAATGTGGTCTGCCTGCTGCTTGATGCCTGACTCTCTCGTGGATTTGACTACAGCCTGTGGACATGTCTTACCAGTGCTGTGCTCTCTTCAGCTCACTCCTCCCCTTACCCAGTACCCAACAATCCTGTGATCAGGTAAACATGGCCTACAACATGGCTTCTTATATCACAACACTATTCTTCTACAAAGCACTGTGTACATCATAACAATTCTGTCCACAGGGACAGTTCAAGAATCCGTTGTTCAATACTAGCAATTCTGGCATGGTTTAAACTTGGAATGTTCCCCAGTGACTCTAGACCATGATGCCACCTGGAAGTAAGGGGGGAAATCTTTAAGAGGTGAGGCTAGTTGGAAGAAATTTGGTAATAGGGACAGTGTCTTGAAGGAAACAGAGGACCCAACCCTTTCTCCTTCCATTTGCTTTTTAAACACCACGAATTGAGCAAGTTTGTGCCACCCTTCATGCTACTCTTCCCCAAACAATGAATTCAGATGACCACAGACTGAGGCCTCTGAATCCAGAGCCAAAGCAATCCTTCCCTCTCTGTAAATTGACATGCCCCATGTTAAATGCTCTGGCAACAGAAAGATGATTGACAGACATGTCAATTTGTTTTAATGTTCATCCTCAGTTGGCTCTTAATGGTTCTGGGCAGAAGAATTCTGAAATCTTCATCATTTCAGAATAATGGACACCATTAGCTTACTGTTGGGTCATCCGTGTGGGTCCCCCAATGCAGCTCCACTGACCTTTAATTCTCAGGTACAAACACCTGTGCAAGTTACTTCCTCTCTTGCCCTCAGTTTACTCAACGCCATAGTGAGAGGATCACACAGAAGAGTATGTGTAAGGTCCCAAATGCTGTAAAATTCTGATTTGTAGCAATAATTCCTAGGAGCTTCCATTAAGCCTAGTCCATTTTACCATGGAATTTTAACAGGCCTTGAGGTCCATTATTCTAAGAAATATTATAGTGGGAGCAAATACACTTCAGAGAAAGAAGGAAGACTTGGAGCCATGTTCCAAATTCACCTTATCATGAAATCATATTCTTTAATCATGGAAGGATTTTACAAAGAACTGATTGAAGAACATTGAACTGCTGACCAGTTCAATGACTTAACACAGTCAAGGGAGAAAACAAAAAGAAGTCCACAGAGTGACTGCAATTTCCTTGCTAATAGAAATGGGCGAGTACATTCCAGAACCTTTAGTTGACAATTAGAAAAGTGAAACCCATCAAAAGATTAGTGTATCGATTTAGTCTAAGCCTTTGTGATCCAGACACTCTAGAAACAGTACACACTGAGAGGAATGTTGTACTAAGTTCTTGTGTGTTCCTCAATCTAATTAATTGGATAATGGTAATCAGGGTAATAATGTTGACTAACCACCACAAACCACACCCAGCCCCAGAATTCTAAGAGTCTTAAAAGAGAGGTTACTCTCCATTGCTACCATATAGTTATTTACAGATTCAGATGACTATTCCAAGGGCATCTAGGAGTCGCATCCACCCTCTTGGATGGTAGTACCCATGAGTCCTAAGAACTCTTCTAAGAATCAAGAGGCACAGAGTACTGAATCCCTAAAGTTTTTTTTAAATCACCTAGACAAGAGCATCCAAAAAATATTATAAAATGAAGGAATGCATGTGCATAAGCCTCACAAGTCATTATTACCTGCATTAGTTAGGTTTCTTTAGAGTAGCAGAACTTATAGAATGAAAATATATAAATTTAATATATTCAATTATATATATTTATCTTTTAATATATTAACATGTATAAATATTTAGTATATTGTTGCATTGATCAATTTTTACTTATAACTTAAGTTATAAGTAAATATAACATACTTTGCTGTCAGTAAGAGCATGGTATTCATAGAAAAAAGAAGAGGAATGACTTACAGGTTGTAGTCTAGCTAATCCAACAATGTCTGGCTCTGAATGGAAAGTCCAAAAATCCAGTAGTTGCTCAGTTCATGAGCTATGTGTCTCAGCTTGCTTGGTCTTCAGTATACACTGGAATCCTGAAGAAGTAGGCTCTAATGCCAGTGGTGGAATGGACTTGCTAGCAAGGCAAGAACAAGCCAGCAAAAAGCAAAACTTTCCTTTTTCCATGTCTTTATATAGCCTGCCAGCAGAAGGCATGGACCAGATTGAATCTGGATTAAAGATCTGGATTACATGTGTCTTCCCACCTCAAAAATCTGAATCAGAAATAGAACTTCCCACTTTAAATTAGGCAGATCCTAATCCTTCATAGGTGTGGCCTCTATTTTTGAGTTTTAGTTCATTCTAGATGTAGTCAAATTGACAACCAAAAATAGCCATCACATTACCTTCCAGTCCCTGCTTTCTAAAGTGGTCTGTTCTGAGGAACAATGTCCTCAAGTCGTGATGCTGAAATAGGTAGTTCTCTCTCTTTTTTTTTATCCCAGGACCATAAAAGCCTGCCACACTGTAAGCAGGAAATGTAGGATGGGTGGATGGAAGGGAGGGAGGGAGGGGAGGAAGGAAAGGAGGAAAGGAGAGTGAGAGAAGGAGGAAGGGGAAGGAAGAGATATGGTTGAAGAGGAAAACAAGGAAAAATTGATGTGGAAATAAAATGAGACCTATAAGAATAGGAGGCAGAAAGTCAGATGGATCTCAAGGATGTACTGAGGTGGATGGGTGGGATAGAAGGTTGGAATACTGTCTTCTTCTATAGAATTTATCAAGTGATTTAGTAAGTACCTCTCCTACCCATCTTCCCTCAGATTCCTGTGTTAGGAACCATTGCTTGTGTATTCATGCAAATTACTGTGTCATGTCTGCACCCTTCCGTGGTAGAGCACATGGGAAGAAATCTGCCTTGTGTACCCATGAGTATACCTTGATAGTGCTGAAGGGTTCTGACTCTGGAACAACATGGAACAGATGTTTCAACAAGACTATTTGACTGTGGTGAGATGGGGGTGGTGAAGAACCAAGTAAAACTGGGTCCTGTGGATAAGTGCAGTGACCTGTCCCCTAACTTCCTTTGTTTCCTCTCACTCCACCCCCAACCTTACTCTCCTAAGGCCTTCTACTCTTTGGACTTTTGAAAATTAGTACATATAGGCCAACAAAGAGATCTGGATCCAACAATATTGGAAGCAGAAAGATAAACAGAGGAGAGTAAGAATAGAAAGATAGGATGAGAGACCATTGTCTACTGCCATGTGTACATTTCAGGGTAGAGTTTAGAAGTCTTGTCCTCATGCTTATGTTCACCCATGCCAACTCTCAAATGCTTTAAGTAAAGCAGGGGGCTCAGAGAAGTGTGAGAGTGCAAAATAGCCTGACAGATGTATGAACAGAGACACCTCTGCACACCTGCCTTTTAGTGACAGCAGGCAGTGTTACCAAGTCACCAATGCCATAGCTCACACAGCCTTCAAGGAAGCTGCAAATTCTCTTCACCAGTCCTAAGTAAGCAGATACTTGTGGCATCTCCGTGAAGCAGAGACTAAGACATAAATGTGTAAGCAGTATCTCTATTAATATGAGTAGCAGTTGGCAAAACCTTAGCACAACACTGGAAATTACAAACGGAGTTGTGCACTGTCTTCCTCCAGTCTGAGCAACAGAGAATCATACATAATGTAAAAGGATAGATTGCAGCTGGTAGCCGCAGGCTGGATCACAGGCGATGATTTCAACTCATTTTTATGATCATGAAGAAGCAGCTCTTAATCAGGCCGCCAAAGCAAACACTAGCCCTCAGCCCCGAAGGTGTGCAGAATCACACTATATAGCAGTAAATAATGAACTCTCTCTTAAGCCCCAGGCCTGGGCTCTTTATTTATGTTCCATGAATATTTCTAGAGTCTAGAAGGAATGCAGGCAGTGGAAACCACATAAAGCAGGTGTCACCTGACCAGATGGGAAACCGATAGAGGCTAAGTGCAGCTGGGCTGGCTAGAGTAGTAGCTGCTCATTCAGGGATGCTATCCTGGATATGCCAGCTCTTAACCTCAAAATTGTTCAAACTCAGGAAAGATGAGCTGCCTAAAGCAACAGCTAGTCATGGTTTCAGTCATCTTGTGACAGAGCCTCATCAGTAGGTTAGGCAAAAGGAGCATGGAGAGATCCCACAGAACTCCCCATTTGAGCCTACTGTTGTTCTCCATCATCTGTTTTTTCAACTATATTGTGACAGAAGTCAATGAACACGTAATTCAAAATGTAGATGTTCCTAGTATATTGTGCTATTATTTTGTGGTACACTATATAGAATACATAGAACAAAATACACATATATATGTTGGTCTAGGGAGATGTTTCAGTCTATGAATGTATGCTGGGCAAGCATGAGGACTTGAGTTCAAATCCCCAGCACCAGTGTAAAAGCTGGGTATGGCAGGACACATTCCAGAATTGGGAAGACAGGGACAGACGGATCCTTGAACTTGCTGGACAGCTAGTCCAGCCAGTGAGCTCCAAATCCAGTGAAAGTCTGCTCTAAGATGTAAGATGAAATGCAACTGAGGAAGACACCCAACATCATCAATCTCGGGCCTCCTTACACATGTATACACACACTCTCCCACCACTCCCTGTCTCAGTATGTATGTATATGTGTGTACACATGTGTGTGTATGTATGCATGTATGTATGTATGTGTGCATGTAACATGAAATTCACTAACTTAACTCTTTTCAAGCAGACCTTTCTGTGGAACTAAGAACATTTGTATTACATGGCCAACAGCACCACATATCTCCAATCTGAAACTGTGCACATTAAACAACTTGCACATCTTCTCCCCTGAACTTCTGGTGACCTTTGATCTTTTTCCTGTCCCTACAACCTTTCATGTACTAGAAAGATCATCTAAGTGAAGTTACACAGCATTTACCTTCTGCATGGTTAATTTCACTTAGCATCATGTCTTCAATTGCATCATTGTTTTTTCAATTATATCATTCATCATGTCTTCAATGTTGTCATTACATCATTCATGGTACAGTATATATTAGAACTTCATTGTCATGCACAAAAGAGATTCATATGTAAACTTCATTCCAAATATCTTTAAATAATGTGTTAGGAACATCAAAATAATGGACAAGAATCAATCAAAATTAGTGGACAAACTGGGCACAATGATGCATGCCTACAATACCAGCTAGCTGGAAAGTAAGAAAATTAGAAGTTCAAGACCCTCATTGGTGACAAAATGAGACCCTGGCTCCAATTTTAAAATAAGCAAAAGAAGACTGTGGCTATATCTGAGGAGTGGGATGTCTGTTTCTTGCCTTCCCAATTATAAGTTCTAGGAACTGCACATATCACTTAAATTCTAGACCAGTCCCTTCACCTTCAAACTCAGTATCATTACCCCTGGTCCTTATTCAGTCATCTTTCTGGTTTTGTCTTTTCCATTTACCAAGATTGCAATCATGATATATATTCATTTGAACTTTGCCTCAAAGTCAAATGACTAGCAATTCATTCTGTCTAAAATTTAGATTCTAAAGCCTTAATTGTTATGTAACCTAACATATCCACAGGTTCTGAACATTAAGACATGACCAACTTTAAGGGGCTAGGGTTTCACCTACCAAAACTATTAAAAAATAATTCTGATAAACTTGATTTTTAAGTTTAATAATTCTATAAGTCTTTAACATATTGTTATATTGGTCAATTATGATCTAACTTAAGTTATAAGTAAATAGAGAACACACTTTGTTGTCAGCAAAAGCATGGTATTTATAGGAAACAAAGGAAGATTTTCAATCAATGCTCATAACCTTGTTGAAAACAATATAACAGAGGCAATAAAAGCATAAAATGTTATTGTGCTTGCAGGGTAAAAATGCTATGGTAGAAATAGAATAGAAATCCAAGTCAAAGAGAAAAACAAAACATAAAATTTCCCAACATTTAGAAAAGATTGTGTATATACTTTTAAAAGATGAATGAAGAATTTATCATCTCTTCATTTAGGTCCTATTAGAAGTATAATTATTAAGCTTACTTCAAAATCTTGATACAATTGAATGTCAACAAATAATGTTGGGCAAAAGAAGCCAAACCATGTCACCCATTTTCATTTGCAAGACAATGTTCCAAAGATGTTAGAACAACCCAACTAATTCCCTTCCTTACTAAGAAATCTCGAGAATAACGACAGGTCATACTGGTAATGTAGCATCCTGGGATGGGGAGCTGTCCAACACAGCCAGGACTCCACTCTAGAAATAAAATGTCCTTCAACCCTTTGGTTCATCATAAAATCCAAGTGAGCTGTCTAACGGATCCTTGAGATATAGGGCAAGTTGTAACTGGATAGGTGAGGTAGCTTCCCTGACTCTTGTGATCCAGCTGACAAATTCATAATTTATGCTGTCCCTTCTTGCTTCTCTGTAAACAGAAAACACATTTCATATCATTTGTTGTGTGAGGAGGTTTTAAACAAAGCATTTTTTAAGATTTATTTATTTATTTCATGTATGAGTACACTGTAGCCATCTTCAGACACACCAGAAGAGGGCATCAGATCTCATTACAGATGGTTGTGAGCCACTATGTGGTTGCTAGGATTTGAACTCAGGACCTCTGAAAGAGCAGTCAGTGCTCTTAACCATTGAGCCATCTCTCCAGCCGTGTGCAGAGGTTTTAATCCTCACCACAGTCAAACAAATCATTAACTATTATAGTTAATCTTGTCAAGTTGGTGGGATTTAAACTCACTGGGATTAAAACAGACTTCCTGGCATCTCTGAAGTGAATGGAAATAACAAAGTGAAGTAAGCCAGAGCATTCATGTCTCTCTGCTTCCTGATTGTGGATGCCATGTGATACCATCATGCCTTCTCCATGATGGATGATTGTGCCTTTGAACATGTGATGAAATAGAACCAACCCTCCTTTCTTAAGTTGCTTTTGTCAGGTATTATGTGAAAGTGATGAGGAAGGGCTCTGATCCGGGCACAGCACACTGATTTACAATATGAAGTTCAAAACTAAGCCAGCTAATTAGTTGTGCAGAATTCCAATTGACAGATTTTCTTGGTTCTGAAAAGGTTAACAGGACTAGGAGGGGAAACAGGAGGCAGCTTCTGGGAGTCTAGTGACAGTTTGTCCGTGTGGGTGGTTTTTTTTCCCAGCACACACTTTGTAAAAACTCGTGGTTTGCACACTTCTGCTGTGCTTGCTTTTTCTATGCACAAGCTGTGATTTAATGACACAGTATTTATGACTTCCGTGTACCCTTTATGCATTATGGATATCTGTGCTTATTTATCTTTCAGATGTTCTTCGCTTTCTATCATTTATACTTTAACTACTTTAGAAAACTGGGCAAAATTTACAACCGAACAATTCACAGAGGGCATCAGATGAACAGTTATCAAACCTGAAACAAATGCATTTTCGGCGCTAACCAAGGAAATGCATATAAACACAACACGGAAATCCTTTGCCCATCAAACTGGAAATGCTTGCGAAGGTTGACAATGGTGGGAAAGAGGTCCTCCTGTCCATGGGTGGAGGTTTAGATGGGATGTCAAACACTTTGTGAGCAGCTTGGTGCAATCTTACCAAGCACCACACCTGAGAGAACAGTGAGCGTCCTTCAGGACAGTCTCCAGTGGCTAAACTAATGCATCCAGCCATGCACTTCCCAATTTCATGCCAAGAAAACACACTTTTTTTTTTACTACATGATAGATAACCCTTATTCGAACTCATGACATTTGAACTCAGACACACAAGGATTCCAAGTTTTACTAACTTTCTTCTAAGGAAACTCTCTACTCAGCATCTAACACTAGAAAGCAAAGCATGTTATATTTACTGTTTGTGTTAATTACTTTATTTGTTGCTATAACCAAGTACCTGAAGGACCTAAGGAAGATATTTAGGCTCACACTGTGAGGGGTAATCCATCACGTCAGGGAAGTTTCAGCAGCAAGAATCTGAGACAGATACTCACATTGTACCTGCAGTCAATAAGCACAGAAAGATGAATGTCTGTGCTTAGCTTACTTTCTTCAGTTTATTCAGTCCAGGACCGCAGCAATAGGTCAGTAGCAATCACAGTCAGGGTAGCCACTCCCTCCTCAGCTCCTCAGCTAAATCTTGCTGGAAGCATACTCACAGATATCAAGTCTTGCACGGCTGAGGAAGGGATGGGTGTGACGTGACTCCTGCCTGTAGAACAGGTCCAGCAGGACATGGGCCTTCACAAGTGTAGACAGTTGCTGTAGGCACAGGGCTTGTTTGCATAATAATGCATATATTTTACTTTATGTTCCTTCTTCAAAGGAAGGTCCTTTCTGTCAAGTTTAATGACTCCATAGCAATCAAAAACAGCACAATTCTGGGAAGCAAGAATGTGTCTCTATGGTGCTGAGACCTTCAGGACAGCCCTTAAAACTGTGAGGAAAAAGCTCTGAAGACACGAGTTCTAAATTATATAAATCAGTGTAAGAGCTGTCTTTTGCTGGATTTCTCAATTGTGCAAAATATAAGGATGCAATATAAATTGTATAAGGGACTTCACGGACCCAAAAGAACAGAGGAAGCTGCACTAATGATTCAGCTTAGTCAGAAAGATATCAATGAAGAAGATAAGGAGATTTAGGGAATGGTGATCTCAGGGCAAAATTTCACCCAATCAAGTTTATTCTTTATGCTTGCAAAGACAGGCAGATTTCTGAGTTCAAGGTCAGCCTGAGACAGAGAGAGTTTAGGTCCAGATATGGTGGGAGTGTTGCTGTCAGAGTGGGATCATACCCAGACAACTTATTGTTTGTGCTTACAAAGGCAGGTGGATCTCTGAATTCATTCGCTTTCTTTGAAAAATGTACTTTTTCCCCCTAATAACCAAGGGGTTATTGTCATAAAATGCTGATTTGTGAGATAATCAAAAGTGGACCTGGAGTATAGGACTGAGTTAATATGTAAATAAAAGACTGAATTTGGTCTGCAAGAGAGAGCTACCTAGAGAGAATTGCTTGGAAAGCAAACATAGCTCTTTTAGAATTTTTCTACCAGGTTTTCTGATTTTGATCTAGACATCTCTCTTGAGCAGAGAGCTGTCTCAAGCAGATTACAGAGCTGTCAGCTTGCATTCTGTCATTGACTTTGGGTTGTTTTTCTGTCAGTCCCATACACCCCTTTTTCTGGACTTTATTCCAAGCTGAGGCTGGTCCTTGGCACACAGACACATCCAGAATTATGTTTTCACCTGAGTCTTACTTAATTCAGTCAAATTGACAGTGATGATTAACCGTCACACCATCAGTCACAAATTTTATATTTCAGAATTACTTTAAAACTTGAAATGATTTTTTTAAAGATTCATTTATTGTTATGTCTATGAGTACTCTGTCTACATGTATACCTGCATGCCAGAAAGGGCATCAGATCCCATTATAGACGGTTGTGAGCCACCATGTGGTTGCTAGGAATTGACCTCAGGACCTCTGGAAGAACAGCCAGTGCCCTTAACCACTGAGTCATCTCTCCAGTCCCCGAAATGCTTATTTTTAAATAAAAGCTTTGAAAATGGTCAATGGTTTGACAAGTACATTTGTAAAAAGAAGCCATTTTAGAGCAAATTTTAAAGATAACAGTTTTAGTACAAATCTTTTGAAATATAGTCTTTAATCAGCCCAAAAATAAAGAGGCTAGCAAGAATTCATTGCATTTTCCCAACTGAGAATCTGAACTACGGTAATAACCACCCTGAGGAGATATGCTCATTGGTACAGCACAATTGTAATGGGAGTAACCAACTGCCTTCTGATTAAATTTAAGGCACACTCTACAGGATGGAAGTCATAGTTAGTACTATAAAATTGGCCAAGAACCCGTGGGCAAGGAGGCGATAGGCCCTACGAGAGAAACCGCTAGCATTACTTTAGACAAAGAATCAGCATGCCTTCTAAATACTTATCTTTATACTCATAAAGTAGTGCAGTCTCAGACCTCATCAGAGAACCCTCTTCCTGCAGCACACAGTGGTTCGTATTGTGACTCATACGTGGTTAAAGAGCGGGTGACAAGTAGCTGCTGTGTCAGGTGCTCAGCCTTAAAACTGACAACATCACATATTCAAGGCTTGGAGCACATACAGAAGAGGGAGTGAAAAGATTATAGGAGCTAACGAGTGAGGAGGACTCTCTGAAACAGTCTCTTTGGACACAGCATGGCCAGTGTACTCACAAACTCACCTATGGCTGCCTGCACAAGAACTGTTAGATCAAGCCAATCTACATTCCAGTATGCATGGAGGGAGGGCTCATGAGGCTCTTCCTAGCTGAGGAGCTAGATAATGACTGCTGGGAAGAGAAAATGTTCACTCTGAAGGGGTGTGGTCATGCTCTTCTGGATGTCCTCACACCCATGTGCGTACAGGAAGCACATGGACTCAGTGGATTGTTTTTTAAAAGAGAGAACTAAAAATTGGAAGAAGGACATGGAGGAAGTCCAGAAAGGGTTGGGAAGCTGGATGTGATCAAAATATATTGGATACATGTATGAAAGTCTAAAGGAACAAGTTTAAAACTATATTTAAAGAGAATGTAGAGAGCTTTATTTGTATGAGTAATTTGTATGAGTATATGGAACGATTGCAATACAATCGTTGCAAATGAAGTACAAATGAAATACAAAGGTATCTTCAAAGTAGAAGATGTGTATAGTTTCCAAACATCCATGTAATAGGCCCTAAAAGCTCAATACATTTACACACACACACACACACACACACACACACACAAACCCCACAAAATGTTATACTAAAAGGTCAAAGTTTCAGGGTAGGCTGAAGATGATCAAAGGTGATATTTTTAGGCAAGTAAGACCTTGTCATAGCATTGAATTATATGAAGAGAATGACTACCCAGTACATAGAATTTTCAAATATCACAAATACGTGTTTCCCCTTACTCTGAATTATCCAGAAACAAAACAGATTGAACAACATTGAGAAGGCCTTCAATAGAGTATCCCATATCCTGAGAATGGCTCACACTTGCCAAGGTAGGAATGGCCACTCAATAAAACCCAAGAATCTGAGAGGATACATTAAGAACTACTCCTCCTAGATCCCTCCACAGTCCTCTTGGGAGGTGACAGCCTTTGTTCTGTACAGGTAATTGAAGAAAAGACACTAGAGACGCTTGAGGAAAATGATCAGCATGAGTCAGGACAGAATCCTGGTCCCCAGTAAAACCTCTGTGGAGGTGGCAGCAGGCTCTTTTAGAACTATGTTCACTAGGAAGGCTCTGGAAAACGCTACACGCACCAGCCATCTTTAGCAAGTTTAAACTGGTTTTCCATTCTGCAGCCACAACCAAAACAGGCTTCACACTGGTTTCCCCAAAGGAGATGGAAATGGAAAGTCTTTATCTTCTTGGCTGTTGTTTCAATCATAACTATCTTTCAATTGAAAACAATACAAACCTCAGGAGCTCTTCGCCTTAGAAAAGGCATTTGGTTGACTTTGCAGCACTATTTTAGCAGGGAACACCTCTTCTACTGCTAAATAGTCTACCAAGGAATGTGGAGGTGGTTGGATGAACCCTTTCTACCTTGATCTGATATTTCTTCTCACAAACTGGTCTTCTGGAAGAATATTGCAAGGAAAATAGACACAGAGCAAGCAGACTCAAAAAGGAATGACCAATAGAATTGTCATCAAGGACAAATGCAGTGTCCACACTGTGAAGACATTGTGATTCTGTCATCTACAAGGTTCAAGGCAGCAAGTCAGGGGAAGCCTTGGAAAATGGAGATAGTATCTCCTGTTTTGTTCTGCTGCCTCTGCCTTAGGTATGAGATTGGTTCCCTACCCATAGATTCTGAATTATAGTGTCTCCTACTCTCAGCTTCTGCCAACCGGGCTGGGAATTTAGCAGAGTTCAGAAACAGATCCATGGCTCTATCTCCTCTATTTGTCTCCTATTGCTGCTGTAACTAGTGGCATCATGTTATCTGTCCCTAGGTCTACAGGTCAAAACTCTGGCTCAACAATATCACTGCTCTGGGTAGCAGAGAGATAAAATCAAGTGGTTGGCCTGCCTAGTCCCTTACAGGAAGGCTCTAGAGAAGAATCTACTTCCTTGTTCATAAACGCTGTGGCAGAATTCCATTCTTCATGGTAACTGTCATCATTTCCTGGAATCTAAGCTACCTGGAACTATATGTATTCTTGTCTCCTCTCAATCTTCAAGCCAATAACATCCCCTTGAGGTCTTTTCTACCCTTTTGCATTTGTCCTAGTCAACAGAGCTAGTTTCAGGATAGCCCAAGCTACCCAGAGAAATCCTGTCTTAAAACAAAGCAAGCAAACAAGCAATTGAGTAAGCAAACAACAAACAAAAAGATACTTTGTCCCATATGAAAACTCTTTCACGAAGTCATAAAGCACACTCACTTCAGGAATCAGGGTATAGACATCTTTAAGGGATATTTCTGTCTACTCTCCTCTTCAACTTTCCCTAGTTTCAAACAGAGCCATAAGAGGTGTGTGTGTGTGTGTGTGTGTGTGTGTGTGTGTGTGTGTGTGTGTGTGTGTGTGTGTTTACATGTACATGTGCTCATGTGTTCACGTGTGTATTTATGTGTGAATATACACATATGCATGTGCATGTGGGTGGAAACCAGAGTTCAATGTCAGGTGTCTTCCTCAATTGCTTAGCCAATGTAGTAGTTGAGACAGAGTCTCTCACTAAACCTAGAGTTCAGCAACTGGCTAGAGTGACTGGTGAGCAAGCTTCAGGGATTCTCTTATCTTAACTCCCCTGCACTGGAATTAAGACACATGGGGCTCATCTTCTTACCTGAATGCTGTGCATCCAAACTCAGGTCTTTATTTTACCAACTGTGCTTTCTCCCCAGTCCCAAAGTTATGTCCTTCTACACTGGACTAAGCAATGAAATTATCCTCTCACCTGGATTCTTATTGAGAAGCCAGAAGTTCAAGGCCTCTTGCCACCTGGACATTCATTTACAAAGCTAACTTCTGCCAGCTTCATCCCCAGGGTTTTGTTACAGGTTGAAGTTTGACAGCAATCACACAATCCTTTAAGAACTGACAAGCTACACCTTAAGTTCCAGCCAGGTATACTGGCCTCCATCTGCCTCACCCCCAGTATCCAGCATCCCAGCATCAAGAATTGTAAGAATTATCCCTCTGCCTTTTCTGTCCCCTAACAGCAGGCACCAAGGACTCTGCTAGAGCTGATGGCAAAATAGCAGGAATAATGAGTGTGGAGCAGTACCAGTTCATCTTTGTTGCTGCTGATCCAGTAAATACTCCTAATCAGGTCACATTTTGTAACTCACATATATTGCCGCCAGTATGTTCTTCTCCCTAATCTCACTCGTTCTGAAACATTTCTGCCCAAGAAGAAATATGTTCTAGCTCTCTTTTCTTTAAAGCCAGAAACATAGAAACATAAACAGCAACAAGAATTTATATAATAAAGATTTAATATTTCCCAGCCTACTCATCATTTCAACTCCTACTCCATGTATTTCCCAAGGGGAGTCTAACTTCTCACCCAGTTTACACACATAAAATCCTGACACAAAGAACAGCTACAAAATCTATAATAGGAAAACAAGACAGGGAGGGCAAAGAAAGCTGTTCTCAAATGTAAAATGGCAGGTTGTGTTGACACCATCATATAAACAACTAGATAACCAGACAACTGATCTACCTCCCCTACTTTCTCCTCTGTCCCCACCTCATGTCTTAAATATGATCATACTTGTAGTCTACCATAGGTCAATCACAGGCCACAGCTCAGGTGCATGACCACTACCTCTCTTTATTTGTGTTGATTTTGATCCCCATGCTAGTACTGCCAGGATGGTAGGATTTCTGACCTTCACCACTGTCAGTTTCTAGACGGCCCCATGAAGCTGTAGATAGGGTGCTGTAGCAGTTACTTTTTTCATTAGTAACAAAAACAAATCAAATAAAAGGTTTTACTTTAACTTACACCAGGCTAGTTCATGGGCTGAGAGTGGCAAAACATGAACTGACTGGAGTTCTGTAGTGTGACAATATCAGCTTAGACAGGAGGTCGCTTCCTCAGATAGCTGCGTTAGACAGTGATATCCTCCTGGGCTCCCTGCTGTAGAGAAGGCTGCCTTCCTGGACTGTTTCTCTGTAGTCAGTTTGTTGGCTTCCTGGCTGGTTTCTGATGCTTTGGAAGAAATCTCATCTCTGTACAGACTTGTGTACTCAGACTTTCATTAGTTACAGTTAAATATTTTGGATCCATAAGTGTAGGATCTTGAGAACAGGAACCCAATCTTTATATTCAAATTTCTAATGTGCAATGCCTGTCTAGCACATCTCCACCATCTTTGAAGGAAACACTGTGCCCATTAGAAATTACTCCTTGTCCCCTCTTCCCCTATCATTTAGGTACCATCAATATATGTTCTATCTCTGTGTATTTATCCTGGGAATTTAATATAAATAGAGTCATATAGAATATGGCTGACTATTTTTACTTTATGTAATGTTTCCAGGGCCCATCCCCATCACAGTATAGTTCTTTCTTTGTTCTGTTGGGAATAATATTCTGCAAGGATATCACATTTGGTTTCTCTACGCATCAGCTGATGATACTTGGGCTATCTCTGCCTTTTGGCTTTTGTGAATAATATTGCTATGGACACAACTATGCAGGTTTTCATATAAATGTCTTTTCAGTTCTCTTGGTAGTCTCAGGTTTGCATGGTGATGTTACATTTACCATTTTGCATGATCTTCTTTAGATGTAAAGTATGGTGTCCAGGTAAACATGCAGCTGGATTGGGCTTTCTGAACTGAATGGGCTTTCTGCATTCCGGAACTACTCTCCCTTCCTCCACAGCCTGCCAAGACCTTTGTCCCCCAGTACATTGTACCAAATCCTCTGTTTGAGGCCTCTGTATCCCCAACTAGCCTGTAAGTCACTCTGTGATAGAGGCTATATCTTTCCATACTCTCTTGGGTATCCACAGTGTTGGGTGCTCAGCAGACTTCAAGTGCTCTGATGTGTGAGTGACTAGGCCTGGAGAGATGGCTCAGTGGGTAGAAGTGCTTGCTACTCAGCCCTGATAATCTAAGAGGTCCATCTACAGGGACCATGGTAGAAGGAGAGATCAGATTTCCGAAGGCTGTCTTCTGACCTCCATATGCATGTTTTGGTATGCTTGTACACACACACACACACACACACACATGTGCACACATATACATACATAGACATGTACATAGTACACACATGCATATAGACACATGCACACAGCACATACACATGCACATACATGCACATGCACAAACACACACATGTATACACACATATACTTGCACACATTTATACACATGCATGCACCCACACACATGTGCATACACATGCACATATTCTCATGCACCCATACATATACATACACTCACATACATGTCCACGCATGTGCACACACTATCATCAAAATTATCATCCCCATCATAATGATAATTTTTGAATGAATGATTAAACTACTTTAGTTAATGTGTAGTTCTGTGTAGTATTTAGTGTATTGTTCTGTGTTTAACAAGTACAAAATTTGTTCCTTGTACTGTTTGAATATGAAATTCCCCCTCCCCATGATCATGTTTTCAGTACTTTTTTCTCCATGATCATGTTTTCGGTACTTGTTCCTACGAGGAGGTTATAGGAACTTTAGAGGGTGGGGCCATAGCTGGAGGACGTAGTCACTGTAGACAGGTCCTCGAGGGCATATTCCCTTCCTATAGAATTCTCTGCTTCCCTTCTGCAATGATGTGAACAGCTCCAGCTACACATTCCAACCACCATAATACCCGGCCAAGTACCAGTGAGCTGAACTCTCTAGAACCATCTTTCCTCCCTTGTGTTGTTTCAGATTTTTGTCAGAGCAGCCAGTCGCTAACACTCTGTGGACTGCTCACTGGCTACTGCTGCTACAGCAGCTCATGTCATCTACACAAGACACGTGCATCTTCAGAAAGCAATAAACCCCAGACGCCCCAAGAAGCACACAGCAATCTGCTCCACAACAGTACATTTAACTTGTTTTTAAATTAAGTGAGCGCCTTTGAATGTGTGTCTGTTCCGAGCACAAAGGCTTATTATCTCAAACAAAATACAACCTGAGATAACACTGGCAGGTAAAAGCTGAGCACCTTGCCTGCAGGAAAGTGATCTGAGTGATACATGGGTTATATTGTATCTCCGTTGTTCAGAATTCCTAGGCCTGAAACTCTCCCAGGCTGCTTCTGCAGAATGATTAGTGTATCTCAGAATAGTAAAGGAGGGCACGGCTGATGTCTGAAGTGACAGTGAACTCAGCCTTCCTGTCAAACGCTCTATATCCTTCAGCGGCAAGACTCGCAGCTCGGGGCTTTGTTGGCGGCAGGTGTTATCTAAATGCAGTGCGGTGCCGCTAAGAACCTGTGTACAAAGGGACTCAGTGTGCAGCTCTGGGGGCCTCCGTGTCACCGTGCTGAGGAAATCTCTTTTTTCTTCCTGTAAATTCTCCCTTGATGTTCAAGGGCTGAGGCTGAACATGATCAAATAGCAATTAAGCCACAATGATCTAAGAATTATGTGACATGATGACTTGGGAAGGCTGATCTGCTCCTAAAAGATAAATTGGGAAGAACGCGAGGGGCGAGGGTGGGGATGTACATTCAGGGCAGAACAGACGCTGTGGCGTGGCAGATTGCGACCGGAAATCGAAGGCTCCCTTTTAAATCAGCCGCCCCTCTGTACCTCTGGCTTTCTCAGAGTTCTCTCTGTACCTCCAGCTTTTACAGATTGTCAACTTGGAGATCCGGAACCAGCGAGAGCAGGTTCTTCTCTCCCACACTCAGTGTGAGTAATGGTTTCCCATGCGCAAGCACAGCCTCACGAATCTGCTCTCACGTGACCCTCACTTCGGCTGCCATTCCCTAAAACCACCTACTCAAGGTTGTGGAAATGGCTTCCTAGCCAGCTAGCTTAGTGCTCCATATCCCACCCCATTTAACTTATGCATCAGTCCCCTCACTCGCGGGATAATGCTCAGCTCAGAAACTGCAAAGAGCATCCCTTCAGATTGTTTTCCACAAACACCATGCCTGCTGGTATTCAAAGTCATAATAGACTTACCTTCCTTTGCTATAATTAAAATGAACCCTTAGGGACCCCCATTTGTATCAGTTACCTTTCTTCTCATTCCCGTAACCAAATACACAAGAAGCTACAGAATGGAGAAGCTTAAATGGACCCACAGTTTGAGGGAATAGTGCCCTTCATTCCATGGAGGGTATAGACTGTGTGACATCTTAGCAAAGCCAGAACTGGAGGCTGAAAACAGGGCATGGCTAATAACCTCAAGGCTCATCCTCCCCACAATAACCCTCTTCCTCCAGCTAGGCCCTATCTCACAACTTCCTCCCCAGACAGAGCTGCCAGCTGGAGACTGTACACTCATATGAGCTGTGGAGGACCTTTCATATTCAAAACACACCCCTGCCACTTCAAGTGAGCCTGCAGAGGCCCTGAGGTGAAGATGAATAGGTAGACAATTCACTGAGGAAACTGAGCCGAAAGGAAAAATCAATACAGATTGTAGCTTCCCATATAGGAAAAAAGAGAAGGGGCAGTGTCCTGAGAGGGCAGAGAAACCCTGAAGCTTGGCTTGACTCAAAGAATATAGAATTGATCCTACAGACTGCCCAGCAACTCCTTGACTAAGGCTGGAGTGAGTAATGTGGCAGGGAAGAAAAAATGTAACCTTCAGCAGTCTGAGGTCTCTATATGAGAAGGTAAACTGGCTCTGGACTCGCAGCGAATCCTGGACCGCTCCAAGGTCTAGAGCTTGCAAAGTCTGTGCAGAAGATAGCTGGGTGGGTATGAGTGTACAGGAAAGGGCCCTGGAGGCTTTAGGAGAACATGGTGGAGCCTGGTGCACCCTGTTTCCCATCCAAAAGGCCAATACTGAGGAAAGTACACCCTTCCATTATATAGCTGCTTCCCAGGGACTGAAATATTCCCTTGGCTCATAAGACTCATTAAACTAAGACTCAGAAAGTTTACAAGGTTCACTAAGCCACTCCTCACTGTCACATAAGAATTAAACAATCACGAGGCAGGGGTAGGGGGGAATCTTTGGTAGATCTGCCTACAAGTTGTGCAGGAAACCCCAGGGATATGATTTTCGTGAGTCATCACCTCTGCTGGGTAAAGGAGACATAGTTGCCAGAATTCCTATGTTCCTGTCAGTAACCCCAAGAAGCTCATTGCCTCACCAATCCAGACTTGGGTAGAAGAACTATTCCCTTCTGTCATTGTGACCCCTCATGAAAATTTACATGAACTCTTTACCAATTGCTCAAATTTTGAACATCTTTCACAGCCCAGCCCAGAATCTTCCACAAGCTTTTGCTAACCAACATATGCTCACACACAAAGACACAGGATCACAGAGATGGGACAAGACACTTTGTACGAGGCCCAGCTCATTACTAGTCTCAACTAAAGACACATCTTGAAGAGTGGTTGGGCCAGGAAAGCAGAGTGCATGGCAACTTGGATCATGGTAAGTGACTTGGGCCTCTTCATAAAGGGTGGAATTCTAGCACCTACACTTCTAGGGAAATTTTCCAAGTTCCTAGAAAGCAGCGTAACTACATGAGGCAGAAACAAACTAGAAACAGAAACTAAACCAGAAATTCAATGAATCAATACCAACAGAGACATGAAAGGACAAGTGGGCTTAAACTGCATCCTGGGAGCTGACCAGAACCCAGCAAGGGATTACAACCTAAGTCAGACTAGCCCAGCAAATAGTCAACACTGACATCCATCCCATCTTGGGGATTTTTGGGGTGGGAGGCTGAAGCTACTCAGAGATCAAGGAGACTGCTCTTGATATGGTCACATGCTACAAGCCTGAAGAATGTGCTAATGGCCTTGTCAAGTATCCTCTCTATTCTCCAGGGTGCTCTGCTGTTCTGATTGGAATGCATATACTGCTGTCTGGTGCCTAGAGAATGAAAGTCATGACTTCAAAGGCAGCAGCAACAACAACAACAACAACAGAACTAGAAAGAGAGCCAGTGAAGTGGCTCTGAGAATTAAGGTGATTGTCACCAAGCCTGACAATCTTTAGGACCCATACGGTAGAAGGGGAGGATCAGCCTTAGAAAGTTATCTTCCGACTTCCATGTACACACCCTGGCACACACGTATACAGACACACACAAGTAAGTCGACGTATTAATGTAATAAGTATTTTTGAAAGAGAATAGATATTGGCTTCTAACAACTATGGCCACACACTAACTCCAAAATAGTCTGGGAAGTGAAGTACAGCTCAAGGTGAAAAAGAAAAATCTACCACATTAATCTCGTGATCTAGAGTGCCTTCCTCTAACCTGGTTAAAAAAAAAAGATGTAGCTGTCTTATTTTTTGATTTACGGACTAGAAAGATGGCTTAGTGGTTAAGAATGTATACTCTTCTTGCAGAGTTTGGCTTCTAGCATTCACACTGAGTATCTCACAAACACTTCTAGCTCCAGCTTTAGGGGGATCCGATATCTCTTCCTCCATGCACATCACACTCATGTGAGTGTGCACACTTACACACTTCTAAATAGACACACACACGTAGCTTAAAACTATAAAATAGATCTTTTAAAGGTAGATGTTTTTGTTGTAAATGGGATGATAGGCATCTGTCACCATGCTCAGATTTTAGTGCAGATACTGAAGACTAAACTCATGTCCTCAAGCTTGTAGATGGGCACCTTACTATGTGAGCCACCTCCCTATCCCCTCAAATCTTCATATTTCTAGAGGATAGGAAACTGTTTGCTCTGGGAAATACTTGGGAAAATATTCTACAGAGATTTTAATATAGTTTCCAAAGGTATTAGCTAGGAGCACCCCATCCAAGCTACAAACAGTAGGCTCTGTAGAGGAAGTACATGTTAGAAGAAATAAACTCCCCCTAAAACCAGCCAATCACAGCAGCTGTTGGGGGCTGTACCATATGCTCAACATTCATATGTTAAAGATTTGACTCCCAGTGCCTCAACTTAAGGCAAGGTGAGCCTTTAAAGAAGTGATTAGGTTAAAATGAGGCTACTGGGTTAAAATGGCTACAAAGACTCGCCATGTCTTTAACCCACCTTGTGGAAGGAAACTGGGATATAGAGGAAGATAGGAGAGACACAGAAAAAGGAACACATGATACAGCATAGAGAGGCTGCTAGCTACAAGTCAGAAGAAATCAAGCTGACACCTTGATGTCAGGGCATCTAGAACATAAGGAAGAGCATTTCTGTCTCTGAGCCTCTGCTGTGCCCCATTTTTTTCCAGAGCAGCCTCAGGAAACTAATAACAAGAAGCATCCCTCCTCTCCTGCCTCAGAGATGCTCACAGTCTGCAGAGGTGACTCAAAATGCATCACCGCAATACAGAACCCTTCATTTTTCCACCTAGGATGCCAGGAATCTGGGCTGGGACACACACTGATGCTTTCTTTCTTTTTTTTTTTTGAAATTTGAAGTCTTTATTGAACCAATTGCATGTTAGGTTACAAAGGTATTTCACTTTTCCAAAATGCTGTTTCTCTTTGTAGACCAATCTGGCCACAAAAGGCTACCTGGCTAAGTATTAGCCAGAAACTTCTAAATCCCAGTGTGATCTTCTTGTGGCATTTTTCCAACAAATAATGCAGACCAAATCACAAGATGGCCACCTCACTGGTCACATGGTCCTTAGGTTAATGAGCAGAGGCTGACAGGCTGTCTCCTCACTCTTCCAAGAACCGCCCAAGTGCACACTGCAGAAGGAAAGTTTGTTGTGAATACCACAGGACAGAAGGACAGGCAGCTCATAACTCCAGTGGAAAAACATATAGGAGAGCTGAGTGGCAACAGCAGGCACTGTGATAACCTGGGCTGTCAAAGTCTCTCCGTTACTCTGGCATGCAGTTGGAGATCCCATGGCTATACACTGATGCTTTCTTAGGACTAATAATAACCTCTGCTGTACTCTTTGTCCCCGTGGTTCCTTTAGACAGGATCAATTCTGGGTAAAAATTTTGAGAAGGGTGGGATGCCCCATCCCCCAACAGGGGTCCATGCCTAACCTTTGAATATGGCCTCTACAGATTCTCCCTCCCCTTTGTTGGGCATTTCAGCTAATCTCATCCCTGTTGGATCCTGGGAGCCTCTTGCTTTCCTGTCATCTGAGACTTCTGGTGGCTACCCCCAGTTCTCCATCCCCCATAGCTACACACCTCTGTTCAAAATCCTGACCCTCTGTATATCATCCCAGTCTCCTCTCATACCTGATTCTGCCCTTCTTTTTTCCCTTCCCCCTCCTCTCTTCCTCCCAAGTCCCTCCAGCCCTCTACCTCTCATGAGTATTTTGCTCCCCCTTCTAAGAAGGACTGAAGTATCCACATTTTGGTCTTCCTTCTTCTTGAGCTTCAATATAGTCTGTGAATTGTGTCTTGGGTACTCCCAGCTTTTAGGATAATATCCACTTATCAGTGAGTGCATACATTGTGTATTCTTTTGTGACTGGGTTACCTACTCGGGATGATATTTTCTAGTTCCATCCATTTGCCTAAGAATTTTAGGAAGTCATTGTTTTTAATAGCTGAGTAGTACTCCATTGTGTAGTTGTACCACATTTTCTGTATCCATTCCTCTGTTGAGGGACATCTGGGTTGTTTCCAACTTCTGGCTATTATAAATAAGGCTGCTATGAACATAGTGGAGCATGTGCTGCACCTGAGGATCGATCCCATATGCAGCCACCAAACCCAATCACTATTGCTGATGCCAAGAAGTGCTTGCTGACAGGAGTCTGATATGGATGTCTCCTGAGAGACTCTGTCAGAGTCTTCCAAATACAGATGAGGATGCTTGCAACTAGTCACCAGACTGAACACGGGAACCCCAATAGAGGAGTCTGAAGGACTGAAGAACATGAAGGTGTTTGCAACCCCATAGGAAGAACAACAAATCAACAAACCAGACCTTCCAGATGTCCCAGGGACTAAACCACCAACCAAAGAGTCCACATGGAGCAACTTATGGCTCCAGCCACATATGTAGCAGAGGATTGCCTTGTCGGGAACCAATGAGAGGAGAGGCCCTTGGTCCTGTGAAAGCTTAATGCCCCAGTGTAGGGGAATTCGAGGGCAGGGAGGCAGGAGTGGGTAAGTGTGGAGGTGGAGCACCCTCCTAGAATCAGGGGGAGTAGGGATGGGATAGGGGGTTTCCAGGGAAAACTGAGAAAGAGGATAACATTTGAAATGTAAATACCAAATATCCAATAAAGAAAAGGAATAATAACAGACAGAGAGACCTGGAGAATGGCCCATCAACAACTAAGATGATACAGTTGGTACAGTTAAGATCTGACCACAATCCTACACTAGAGGAACAAGAGAGTGGGCCTGGGTTGTCTCAGCTCTTAGATATGAGGAGCTGGCTCAGCTTGGTAACATAGATTCCTCAGCAGTAATGTGCGGCATCCCTCATTTTTTACTTCATTACAATTCTTCAAGTATTCCATATGACATACTGTCTTGTGAGAGACCCCACTGGAAGGTGCAGTTGATGGATTTATTGAAAGGTTTATTGCCAAAGTTAAGAACCTTAATGCTTTTCTACTTATTTAGAAATATACTGATGCACTTGAGCCGAATCTGACAACTTTCTGGCAGGCATTAAGAAAGTAGTTAAAAGATCTGAGCTTAATTGGGTTAATTGCCAACTGTCTAGAGACCTACTTAAGCAGGATCCCCTTCTCCTCTCAGCTCCATGCTCAACTTCTGTGTTTTAACTGTGGATGGTATAGCCAAGCCTCTAGGACCTTTAGAGAATGGGAAAAGAAAACAATTACTGAGGCTTTTGTCGCTATGAGAACTTTGACCCAAAGGCTCCTTTCTCTCCTCATATACCTCTTGGATCCAGTCCCACCTCAGTGGAATCCCGTGTCATCATCACTGAGAGAGAAATGGGTTTTCAAAGGAGACTGATATGGATTGAGGTGAATGGAGACTAGTGGTACAGACAAGTGAAGAAAATGGGGACAAGTTAGAGACTAAGGAATAAAGAAGAAACTTTAATCAGGGAGGAAAGCTTCACATTTGGAAAAGACTGGGAGTGGGGAGAGCAGAAGAGACGGGGAGGGGAGAGGAGGGCAGGAGAAGAGAGGAGAGAAAAGGAAGATGAGTGTGCTTCCTCTCAGAAATACACTGAAGATCTCACCCCTAGTGCCTCTGATTATAACATTATCTAGAGATCAAGTCTTCACAGATGTAATCAAGTAGAGATGAAGTCATTTTAGTTAAGCCACAATGAGTACCACTGGTATTTCTTACGGAGAGATAAATTTGGACACAGACACAGAGGCAAGATCTTTGAATGATAACTTCCATTAGCGAAAGAATGCCAAAGGCTACCAGCAGCTGAGATTCCCTAGAGACTTTAGAATGTTGATACCCCTTTCCAAAGTCTTCAGTCTGAACTCCCAGACTCCAGAGCCCAGAAAGAATTTTACTCTTTTAAGACTCTCTCTGTGGTACTTGTTATAGACCAGAAAACGAATACAGGGAAAGTGAGAAAGAGTTGAACCAAGCTTCCCCGCATCTGCCCCTCCCCCATTCTTCCATCCCACCAGCCTCGTGGGAAGCACTTGGGAAACGTACCAAAATTCATAGACTAGATTGACAGTTGGTGCTCTATCTTTAAGGAGCTGAGACCAAGTGGAGAGAAATAAAGTGTGAAGCAGTGTCACAACATTCTCTTATTGGATAGCTCATCGTGGAATTAATCAGTTGATGAACCAATCCATGCCCATAGTCTCTAACACTTATATGTCGACTCAGGGTACACACGTCTGTGGTGAGGGCACTTACTTTTTGGAATTGGAACAACTATTGATCAGAAAGTATAAAGTAGGCATTTGGTCACTAACAGGGAAAGATGCAAACAGAGAATATAGGAAGAAAGAAAGAAAAAGAAAGACACACAGGGGGGGAGTACTGTGGAGGTTCAAAGGAGAATGGCCCTTGACCTGAGACTGCATGAATAAAGGGTTCTAAGTGGTGAGGAATGGGTATGAGAAATAACAAACACAAAGCAATGGGTCCTGCATAAGCTGATGACTTATGCCAAGCAAGTTTATTAAGAAATACAATAGCCTCTATACTATTTGCAAGAGGGAAAATGGCCAAGGTCGGTAGAGAGCTAAGCAGACGATGTTGGCAAAGATAACATAGGGTACTACAGGCACAAATCCCTAAGGACTGATAACCACAGCCCAGGGGAAAAGTCAGGTCCCCAAAACCCACAACCTTGACCCCTCTGAGCTCCTGGCTCCAGCATCAGACCAGCCTTGTCCAGTTTATTGCTGGACACAGATCTAAAGTTCTCTTTGTCCTTCCATCAGGGCCTCTGAGAGAGTCTTAGGTTGCTCTGACTCCTCACAGGTCCCAAGAAGCCCGTGTGTTTGTGTGTCCCCAGTGGGTGGAGATGTTGGAGAAGTAGGAGGCATGGCCTTGTTGGAGAAAGTGTGTCACTGGGGAGTGAACTCTTAGGTTTCAAAAGTCCACGCCATTCAGTTCACTCTGCCTCATGATTGTGGATCAAGATGTAAGCCTTTAGCTACTGCTCCAGTGCCATGCCTACCTGCCCACTGCCACGCTTCCTGCCATGGTGAGTTCAAACCCTCCAAAACTATAAGACCCAAATAAGCTCTTTCTTCTACAAGTTGTCTTGGTCATGGTGTCTTCTCACAGCCATGGAAAAGTAGCTAAAACAAGTTCCGTGGGATAGCAGGAGCAGACGCCAGCGTGACTATGAACAAGCATGATGCAGTCCAGAAACTCCCAAAGCAGAGAAAGCACAGGGTTCTGAGGAGCTCTGGAAGGATCTTCTGTGCTGCCACTTTGATTTTGGACATCTACACTCTTCTGAGAATACATTTCTGGTGTTCTAAACTCCCTGACTTGGGGAAATTCCATTTCAGCCACTTCTTAAAACACCAACATGTGAAAGCAGTTTAACAGGCCCACTGACGTATTGGTTTTTTTCTCCTTCGTACTTGAGGTTATGAGCTTAGTCCTGTGAGGTTACATACAACTGTAGAGCCTGCCTAGTGGAGATACAAAGAATTCCTGTCTAATAGGAAGACAGGACTAAAGATTGCAAAGGTTTTGCCTCGTAGGACACTAATATGTTTCGTTCCAAACTAAATAAACAAAAAAATCTTTTCTGGTAGAAATAATTCCTCTCACTCAAATTGTTTTGCACTGTTCTGCTTCTTCAGTAGAAATCTTGGATTAAGCTTTTACACTGCTTTCATTCTATATGAGAGTCACTTTTTACTTTTTTAAAAAAAATCACACTTTACCAATACCCTGATCTTCAAGACTGGACATGATCATGAGCTGGTCTATGTCAATGTCCTTCTGAAAGGAGGAAAGTCTTTCCTTAAAAATCTTCCTCCCTGTCAGGGACCTGACAAGCTTGATGGGGGCAACTCATGGCTGCTTTCAGGCTATCTGCTCTGTTATCAGGTATATACGGTCAGGAAGTTTCTCTGGCTAACACAAAATCCCCTCCCATCTATGGCTTGGTGGTTTGACTTGATTTCTTGACAAACACAAAATCTCACTGACAGCTTTTGGGATATTCTAATTTTATGATGTCTGGTGTAAGTCTCAGCATGGATTCTTGAGTTCTGCATGAATTTAAACACACTTACTGCAGAGGTCTAATACTTCACTTTACTGTCTGTGTGACTGATATTGATAACAAACCTCATCATTGTAGAATATGGGCCTCTGAGCAAAGCAGCCACCTTCTTGATCAGACCGGCTGTGCCTCCTTGCAAAAGAAACCATCACGATGGGGCTACTGATGTTCTGTCATAGGAGGATGTGAGGGAGGTTAGTGGATCCCTGCTGAAGTTCCAGCTGCTTCTTCTAGCCATTTGTATACAATTTTGCACGAAGTATGTGTAGCCTAGAGTAATAGAAGGTTTATAGGCTAGGAGGGTTAACTGAAGGGAGTACCATTCATGTGGGTATATGGAAGTCAGCATTTACTCTGGGTGAAAACTTTCTAGTGTGGTTGCTTTGAGATCGCCTACACTCTTTTAGGGTAGCCCCTAACCACTGCTCTACGGGTAAGCCAGTAAACTCACCGTCTTCCCAGGGTGACTGTACCTTGGCTTGTCACTAGGACCTTACTGGGGTAGGGACAGGGTAGATATTGTTTGCATCTCCCCAGGAAAGGAATTATCACTATTATTATTATTCCTATAAATAGCACGTAAAAGTACAATTCCTGTGACACATGCTGCACAATTGGCAAAGATAAACTGTTGTCGTGAATGATCACGCAGAAAATAAACAGACACACAATAACACAGCTCTCACCTTAAAGGGAGTAAATAACAGTTTACTCTGGAGACAAAAATCAAGTATGGCTCATATAATCTGGATTCTCTAGAATAACAGAATTTATAGAATGAATTGTGTGTGTGTATGTGTGTGTGTGTGCGTGTGTGTGTGTGTGTGTGTGTGTGTGTGTGTGTGTGAGAGAGAGAGAGAGAGAGAGAGAGAGAGAGAGAGAGAGAGAGAGAGAAAGAGAGCTAGAAACAGATGAGAAGACAATCCTTCTGGGATGTAAAGAAATAGATTGTAAGAAAGACTCTTTACAATTCTTGAGTGATAAGCACCCCAGGGTATGTGTAGGAACAAGAGAGGGAACAGTCTGAAGACCTGTCTGCTACTCTTTCCCAGCTGGGTCCCTTGGTCTTGAGCCAGCCTAGTAGCTCCCTGATCTCTAGCAACCTCTGTGCCTCAATGTCACATCTAGGAAAGGAGGGCTGGGCCAAAAGAGGGTTCAGTGCCACATAAGCCCAACAAACCCATGTAAAAATCCAGATGAGACGGTACACATCTGTGATCCCAACACCCCTTTGGTGAGATGACAGGTGGAGACAGAAAACAGACTAAAAGCCCGTGGGCCAGCTCACTCAGAGTATGAAGGGAAGCAGCAGAAGCAACAAGATGGAGGCTCTTCAGCAGGGTGGGAAGTGAGAGCCTACTTCCAAAATGTGTCCTCTGATGTACGTGTAAGTATACATGACACACACACACACACACAGAGAGAGAGAGAGAGAGAGAGAGAGAGAGAGAGAGAGAGAACAAACAAATAAATAAAATCATAGATCTACACCACTATTATTTACAGGTCATTTAAATTAACAGATGAAACTGGACTGGAACCTCTTTTACAAGGTAATATTATCTTAGTACGAGATAACACATTTGTTTCTAATATGTTGCAAATTTTTAGTTATTAATATGTTGCAAATGGTGAGAAAAATCTCTATGGAAATGTAGCTTTTCCCTCTCAAATCTTAAATTGTAACAGCTACCTACACCTCACAGCTTGCTTCCTAATTTATTATTATACATCTCATGTTGAAAACACACATCCAACATGAAAATTTATGGAAATAAAATGCAAAATTGGATGCTTTAAGATTAGGCAGATAGAGAACATTGTTAAGCATTTCTCTTCAAAGCTTGTTTTTATTATTTATACACTCTTCCCAGAAACTTAACTTGGTAAATATTGATTGAGCTACAAATGTTCTCACCAATTCTTTTGAAAGTTGGGGATTCTAAAAATAGACAGGATAGTGACACTCTAAAGAAAAGAAAAAAATAAATTAAAGAAAAAAGTGTGCAAATTTAAAAACAAAAACAACAGTAACAAAAAATTCCACCAGGCTTGGTGCCTCACTCCTTTAATTCCAGCACTCAGGAGACAGAGGTAAGCAGATACATGTGACTTTAGGGCCAGCCTGGTATACACAGTGAGTTCTAGGACAGCCAGGGCAGTCATAGAGAAACCTTATCTTAGAAAAAGAAAACAATCACCAGCACCACAACAAAAAACATTTAAAACTTGGATATAGGTGGAAAATACAAGAAGCTTCAAAAATATATGACACCAGTGAGAGTTCCTAATACACACCATCATAAAATGTCCTTTAGCTAGGGGGAGAGGATAATGCATTCCAACTTGTTCTCTTTTTTTCATTTTGAAAGTTTCTTTTCTTTTTCTTGGCTATTTTACCTATTCACATTTCAAATGTAATCCCCTTTCTCCCCTCTCTCATACTCCTTCCCCCTCTTTCAATGAAGATGCTCCCACTCCCACCTCAAGGCCCTGGCATTCCCCTACATTGGGAAAAAGAGCCTTCACAGGACCAAGGGCTTCTCCACCTATTACTGCTGGACAATGCCATCCTCTGCTACATATGTGTTTGGAGTCATGGGTCCTTCCATGTATACTCTTGGGTTGGTGGTTTAGTCCTTGGGAGCACTGGTGCGGTCTGGTTGGTTGATATTGTTTTTCTTCCTATAGGCTTGCAAACCCCTTCAAATCCTTCAGGCTTTTCTCTAACTCCTCCCCTTGTTCAGTCCAAAGGTTAGCTGCAAGCATCCTCATCTGTATCAGTAGGACTCTGGCAGACCCTCTCAGGAGACACCCATATCTGCCTCCTGTCAGCAAGCACTTCTTGGCATCAACAATAGTGACTGGGTTTGGTGGCTACATGTGGGATGGATCCCCAGGTGGGGCAGTCTCTGGATGACCTTTCCTTCAGTCCCTGCTCCACTCTTTGTCCCTGTATTTCCTCCCGTGAGTATTTTGTTCTCCCTTCTAAGAAGGAATGAAGCATCTACATTTTGGTCTTCCTTCTTCTTGAGTTTCATATGATCTGTGAAGTTTTTCTTAAGTATTCCAAGCTTATCACTCTGGAAATTAGCCTGGAGATTCCTCAGAAAATTGGACATAGTACAACCTGAGAATCCAGCTATACCACTCCTGGGCATACACCCAAAAGATGCTCCAACATATTATAAGGACACACTCTCCATCATGTTCAAAGCACCTTATTTATAATAGCCAGAAGTTGGAAAGAACCCAGATGTCCTTCAACAGAAGAATGGATACAGAAAATGTGGTACGTCTACACAATGGAGTACTACTCAGCTATTAAAAACAATGACTTCATGAAATTCTTAGGCAAATGTGTAGATCTAGAAAATATCATCCTGAGTGAGGTAACCCAGTGACAAAAGAACACATATGGTATGCACTCACTGATAAGTGGATATTAGCATTCCAATTTCTGTTATGAATTTAATTTTCTTCATGGCTTCAAAGACAACAACCTTCCATAACTTTTTAAAAACACTTCATCTCCCATATCTGTTTCGCTATAACATCTCCTCCCTTTGCCTTATGTTTCTTTTGTTGCTGTTGTTGTATTGTCTTAGATACTTAAAAACTTATTGATTCTTTGTAAATTTCACATCATACACCATAGTCCCATTCATCTCCCCATCCTTTCATATCTGCCCTTCACCCTTGCAACATGCCTCCCAAAATAACACACACACACACACACACACACACACACACACACACACACACACACCAAAACAAAGCATAGAAACCATTTCATCGTGGAAGCTATAGTGTGTCACAGTATGTCCTACAATATACACTCCCCTCCTCCCCCTTGTCCACACATCTTCACTTGCAAGTGTTCATTGCAGTGAGTCTTGGTCTGGTTGGAGATCTCTGGATTCTGCAACAACGTCAATATTAGATCCTCATCTGGACTCCTCCCAGTTATCCTGTTCTTGCCCTATGTCATGGAGATCCCACAGCTTTGGAACAGCAGGACTGGCCTTTTCATGCATCCCAACCATTCACAGATGATAGAGATGTTGGAGTAGGCAGAGCCCTGGATCTGGGCCTGAGTGGTAACTGAGATGGTCAGCACCCAGGCTCTTCCTTATCCACACTACCAAGGCGAGCTCTCCAGCACAGCCACCCAATGCCACCAGAGGCAGGAGGCAGTGTCAGCTCCCCTAGTCTCATGCCCTTCTGGCTGGCTTACCTGCACCCATCCCTCCAGAGCCAGCTCTGCTGTGGTGTCCACTCAAGGTTTAGGGCCCACTCTCCCAAATTCTGCAGACCATGAGGGGCTGGGTCATTTCTTCTGCTCTCACACCCTTGAGGCAAGCTCACCCATGCCTTTGCCACATTTTCACCCTCGGGGCCCAGCTCATACGCCCCCTGCACCAAGGCCAGCTCTACTGTGTTGCCAAGGAGAGGGGCAGGGCCAGATCATCTGCTCTTATGATCCCAGGGCTAGTTCTCTAGAAAACAGCTGGTGGTGAGGATTGAAGTGGGGGAGGGGACCGCACACACCTATGCCACCTCACAGCAAACAAGTGGCAAAGTCAGCTCTCCTAAGCTCTAGCCTTCAGGGCTGGGTCACCTGTGCGCCACCCCCACACCCTACTCCTACCACTAGGGTCAGCTCTGCTGTGCTCCTAGGTGAGGTGCAAGGCCCTTCTCCGAAGCGCTGCAGCAGGTGAGGGTCAGTGTTAGCTTTCCGAAGCTCATGACCCTGCAGGCAGCTCTCCCGACTGCCAGAAGTGGCAACCTCTGAGCCCGTGCCATCCCATTGCAGCTTTCCCACATTCACGTCCTCGGACTTGGCTCACCCACATCCCAGTTGTCAGGGCCAGCTCTACTGTGTTACCTGGGCGAGGCTCTCCTGAGAGCTGCCACCAATTGGTGCCAGCTCTCCAGAGTGTCAGATTCTGTGAGGGACGGGGCCAGCTGGGTACAGCCCCTGAACATCCACGTGGTCCCTGGCGGCTGCCCTTACTAGGGACATCGCCATGTTCTCTAGCCACAGACATGACATCGATCACTGCCACTGTGTAGCCACAGACTCAGTCATGGCCCTCAGTGGCAACTCTGGCTGGGACCTTGCCTGACCCTTGGGCTGGGCTCTTGTAACAGGCTTCTCCTCTTCACCCTCAAGTCTCCAATGCCATCTCTCTTCATAATGCTTAAGTTGCCCCACTTCTTTCTCTTTCTCTCTCACCTGACCATCGCGTACTTGCACATTGTGGTGGCTACCACTGCAGGCTGGCCATGCAGCTGGCAGGTACCTGGGTGACATCCTCCATCCATACTATGTGGTGTGGCAGCAAGCTGGTGTCTATGTCCCACCTGTGCCATGCACTGGGAAGCAGATCTGTGGGTAGCGTGACAGTCTATAAGTCTCTGTCTGTCTTCCTTCTTCTGGGCTGCATTGCATAAGGCAGCTTTGGCCACTAAGCCAGGCATCAAGTTAGGATGACCAAAGGACTGCCCATTGCAAGGGGTGTGCCTTACATTTCAATAAACATTAACATATTTTTGACCTTTAAAATAAAATTCCTCTTGGTCGTCTTCTCCAGGTGTTATCGAGCAAGGACACTGACAGCTTCTTACTCAGTGATTCTCCCAGTAGAACCTAAAAAAAAAAAAACCCCACCAATCATCCAGCTGCCCTATCCTAAGAGTGGCCAGAACACTGTACTGTGAAAACTCCTCACTGGTCCACACTAATTATTTTCCCTCTTGACCGTGATTGGCTAAGGGTGGTCATGTGACCAAGCACCGTGCCAGGTAATTTCTAAACAAGGTTTTTCTGCACTCTAAGTATAAACTATCATAAAAAAAAAGACTCATTCCTGTTTTGAGACATGTCATTATCGGTAAGTGCCAGCGGCTGAGCCAACTTATACTATCCCAAGGATGGCCAAAACCCAGGCCCTGAAGGAGGGACCCTGGGGCAGCCAGCCTATCCTCAGGTAGCACGTAATCCGTTCGTTCTTGAGCCCATTCCAGCTGCAGTTTTGTGTTGGTTGTTATGGAAGCTGTCTTATTTGATCCACACCTTTCTTGCCAGTATTTCTACTAGCCTCAGGAAGTAATGATTGTTAACTCTTTCCTCTCTGCTGGGCTCCACTTCAAATCCTTATGCTGATTTCTACCCTGCTTCCAGTGTTGGTTTTAGGAGCTGGGGCTTAGAGGAGGTGCCTGGGTCATGAATTTGAACCCTTTATGACCCAAATGAATAGTCAGGGAAAGATGCCTTGACCCTTCTACCAATAGGAACAGAGCAAAAAGTCAGTAAATAGACCCTCAGCAGACATCAATTCTGCTAGACTATTTATTATTATTATTATTGTTGTTGTTGTTGTTGTTGTTGTTGATGATGATGATGATGATGATGATGTTAATTAACATTATGATTAAACCTCTCAGCCTCCAGAATGTGGAAAATAAACCTTTCCTGTTCATAAGACACGGAGTTTGTAGAGTTTATTATAGAGGTAAGCATGGACTATGACATTTTGTAGTCCTCAAACTCTGTTGTCTCCTCCTCCTCCTCCTCCTCCTCCTCCTCCTCCTCCTCCTCCTCCTCCTCCTCCTCCTCCTCCTCCTCCACCTTTTTGATCCTAACAAGCCTATTAAACTGTGTTAAGTCAGAAATAATATATTCATGAGCAAATATCTCTCTTTATTGACTAGTTTACCATTCTATACTCTCCTCCTTGAAAGCCCCTGCTCTCAAATTCCACGGTCCTAAGTTGTCTTAGGCCCAGTTTTCAGTGAATTGTTATCTTTGTTGCTAAAATTCCTCTATTTAAAGAAACAATGTAAACAATGCCTACCCTTGGTAGGAATTCCTCCTACCTCTTTCCTCCCAGGTTACCTACCAACTTCAAACCAAGGCACTATTCCACCAGAGTTCACCCAGGAGAACTAATGATTAGGTTTACTTACTGAGTAATGGATGAGGGATTCAAGGCAGAGCAAAGGTAACCTTAAAGCAGCCACACTGGAAGGTGTGAATTCAGCTGAGATGATGGCTGTGTAGATGGAAGTCCCTCCCTTCATTCTTCCTCACTTGTACCTTTTAGCACCTCTTCCCCTCACAGAGACCCCCTCCACCAAGACCACATGCAATTAAGATAGAATTGCATACAGCTGGATACTCAGGCAAAGGAATCCATGATCCTTCTATGCTTGCTCCTTCCAGGATGGTGTCAACAAACCTAGTTATGATCTTTGGTAAGGAAGCCCCGCTGGACTCCTGAAGATGGCAACAGTGTAGCTTAGACTGTAAGCCTTAGAAGACAGTTCTGTGCAAGAACGTTCTATTGTAGAATCTTTTCTAAAGTAATCTAAAAAAATGTTGCCTTCACTGATGGTAAAAGATTAACCTTGCACACTTCAAAGAGAGGTTTGGTTCTTTCTCTATTCCTAGAAGATAACCTCTAAACCTCTGGAATATGCTGTCTGATAAGCATGTATTTGTTTAGTTGGGTCAGACTAGATCATGCTAACAGTGTAATTGATTGTAGAGGCCTCGTCTTTTATCAGCTTGGCCTCTGGTGGGTAGCTTGAGCTGTCAGGCTTGTCTGTGTGACTAATTCTTTATACCATCCTTGGATCCCAGGCTTGGGGAGGTCCCTAAGCTGAAAATATATTTTATGGCTCTTGCTGGGAGAATCAAGTGTTCTCTACACAAGCAGACAAGATGGCGGCAGCTGAAATATCTGTCCCATCCCCTACCCTGTGCATCATGTTCTCTATGGATTTTAATTTGAATCTTCAGCTCTGATCAACTGCATCCAGGAATAGGAGCTATGCTCAAGTTAGTGGGCACTTCTAGCAGGTCACTGGGCCTGGGATCGTCTTGGGAGTGACCAAGTGCATTCCCTTGGGGTTCTGGATTAAATATCCTATTTAGAGGCCCTCCCAGAGGTAAGCTCACATAGCTGCAGCTTCTTTCGTCTGTTCTCAGATCTGTAACAGCAGTTCATATTTCTCTCGTAAGATCCCTGGACCAGAGTCACCTCACTCCTGGTTTGTCTCCTGCATGTCTCTTGGGAATCTTCAAACTGCCAAACTGACAAGTTGCCTGTGTCCCCAGGTTTCTTCCTCCTTCTCTATTCTTTGTCTTCTATTCTTTAATCATTTGAAAACCTGTTACTTCCCTGAGGGTATGAACTCTTTCAGCTCTGAAACCCAAGCATCCAGCAGAGGGACTCGCAAATATCTAGCTTTCAGTACATTTTTGTAAAAAGAATAAAAGGGTCTGAACATAAATAGTCTTCCATGTAAGTAAATTCCACTTCAAATTGGCAAGAGCATAGCTATTTTTTAATGTGAAAACAAGAATTTTAGGTTTAAAATTTTAAAATAAAGGTGCGTCATTAAACAATACACCTACTTTATATAGAGAAAAGATACAGTTTGTCACGAATGGAGTTTAAATCGCAGTTTATTCAAAGGAAAAGATGGCTGTACATATATATTACAGTTCACTGAAGTATGTGCAGAGGTCGGCATAATAAAATATGCTGTTGTTCAAATGAGGCGAAGGAAGAGTTAGTATACAAAATGTCTGAGTACCAGTGAGTTCCAAGCTGCGATGTCCCAGGAATCAATTCCATGATTATGATTACCAGGCTATGAGAAGACCTTACCTGCTGAGAAGTCCTTTCCCTGTCCACTTGTCAGGGGGTCTTCTGTCCCACTTACCTTAAAATCTCAACATTAAGTTGTCATGGGCATTGTTAGGGGTATGGCTTGGACCACAGAGAGGTGGACAGCTGGCTGTACTGTGTAAGAAATGGAGGCGTTCTACTGTAGAAGTGTGGTCATAAATGACATGGACCAAGAAAGCTGCACACTGACGTTCATGGCAGCAACAACAACAACAACAACAACAACAACAGGCAAAACATCCATCTAGGGTCTGACGCATTATTCTACAATGGAATAAACACCTCTAGGCACTGCTCAGCCCAAGCACACCCGTCTGCAATTCTCACCTCTTGTGAAGCCTGCTCCACACGCTCTCCCCCTTCTATTCTCTCCCCTGGACTCTATCACCGCCTCCCAAGCGCCACATCCCAAGCCCACTTTCTTTCATCTGACTTTTAGTGTCTGGAACAATCTAATTGAGGAATCACCTCCTCCAAGTGAAAGACCCCAGCTTAGCAGCAGTAACGCCATTTTGCAAGGCTGTACTTAAGATGACTGGTTCAGGGAAAGGTTAGAACACTGAGTACACAGCAGCTGCCAAGCAGGATGTGTTTGGTTGAAGGCCTGGCAACAGGACGACTTCGGTTGAGCACCTGACAATGAAAAAAAGCCCCGGGAGAGGTCCCACACCCTGGTGGGGGGCCGAGTCAGTCGTTATGTTCCAAGAAGGTAGCTAAGAAACTTGCCCCCGGGCTGAACCCTTGGGGGGCCGAGTCAGCCGTTATGTTTCAGGAAGGTAGCTAGGAAACTTGCCCCCGGGCTAAACCCTTGCCATATTAGAATCCACCAATTATATCCCTGTAACCATGCATCTGCTTCTGTATGCTTGCTTCTGCTCCCCAAAATCCTATAAAAGCCCATCCTTGGTTCCGTGGGGCGCGCCAGTCCCCCGAGTGACTGAAGCGCCCGCAGGTGCCTGTGCCTGTGTATCCCGACAATAAACCAAATCCTCTTGCTGATTGCATCCTGTGGTGTCTCGGTCTGGTCTTTGGAGTTGGAGGGTCTCCATCCCGAGGGAAAGTTCTCCCAGAGAGCTTTTCACAAGGAGCCCTCCCCAATCCAAACACATTGATTTCTAAGGTGATAAAGATTATTGGTTTTGGGCTAGAGAGATGGCTCAGTGGTTAAGAGCACTGACTGCCCTCCTAGAGATCCTGAGTTCAAATCCCAGTAACAACATGGTGGCTCACAACCATCTGTAATGGGATCACATGCCCTCTTCTGGTGTGTCTGAAGACAGCTACAGTGTACTTATATATAATAAATACATACATCTTTAAAAAAAATTTGAGAAAAGATTATTGGTTTCTTTCCTCCAGAAGTTGCTGCACAATATACATCTACTATTTGCATCCACCTCTTAGAAGAGCTACGTTGATATTACTTTATTTCCCTCACATGGAGGGATGAGATGAGAGCCATACCCAAGCTTCTTTTTTTTTTTTTTTTTTAACTATCCCTAGACGTAGGCCTAGAAGCTTCCTGTCTCTGTACACTCCAATCTTCCAAGCTGACTGATTCAATCTGTCTTCTCTTGGCTTCTTCCTAAATTGTGCTGCCTGGCCTCATAATAACTTTGGCAATGTGTTCTAATCTTCTGTCTCCTTTTCGTTCTGTCTCATCCTGTCTTTACCCATGTCTTTAAAACTGTCTCTTTAACAACCTGTCTCTTTAGAACTGTCCCAGTGAAAATTTCTCTCTCTCTCTCTCTCTCTCTCTCTCTCTCTCCCTCCCTCTCTCTCTCTCTCTCTCTCTCTCTCTCTCTCTCTCTCTCTCTCTCCTCTTAAGTAGTTTCTATTTCTAGTGCTGTGAGCAGTTAGAATATGGCTACTTCCTTCTACAAACTAACCTTAACTCCATTGTTAGGGATTAAAGGTGTGTACTAAGGTGTGTCTGTATTCCAGCCAGATCATACTGTAATCCAGGACGTATCTGCATTCTGGCAGGATCATAGAGACCTAGAAGGTCTTTGGATGTCATCCCTTGTCAAATCAGCCATGTTGCCAGATTAAAATTCCTCTATAGAGCTACTGTGCTCTGATTGTGTGCAAAGGCTTAGAACCAGATGCACTGTGTTCACCCTATCTTCTTATTACTTTAAATGAGTGTGTGTGTGTGTGTGTGTGTGTGTGTGTGTGTGTGTGTGTGTGTGTGAGCCAGAGGCCAAGGTTGGGTGTCTCTCTCCACCTTAGTTTTTGAAACATGATCTCATGCTCTCACTGAAGCCTGGTCTTTTGAGTATAGTGGTTGAGTAGAAAGTCCCAGGGGTCTTGTGTCTCCTCCCTATTCCCCAGCCTCATCTTGATCCCACAGGTATCAAGTGACTTAAGGACATCAGCCTCAGTCCTCTGGTCTGTGAGAGGACTCACAGTGGTAGCTAGCTCACTACACTGTTTTGAGGACTTCTTAACTGGGTTGTGTGGAGTATATGTGAAGACAGGTGGACCTAAGCGAACAGCTTCAGAGAGCTTGTATCCCATCACGCAGCTCTACTGCTCCTTTCTCGGTGGATTTTTTAACTTATGACTCAGTTTCTTTATTAAGCCCTCTAACTCATGGGCATTCTTTCCAGTGAAAATGGCAGATACATGTTTTCCAGCATTCTAGTTTGTTTCTCTGTTGCTGTGACAAAATACTGAGCAAAAGAACTGAAGGGAGAAAAGGTTTCTTTGGTTTAGAGTTTGCAGTCTGTCTTAGTCACTGTTTTATTGCTGTGAAGAGACACTATGATTAAAGCAACTCTTATAAAAGAAAGCATTTAATTGGGGTCATGCTTACAGTTTCAGAGGTTTAGTCCATTATCCTCATGCTGGGAGCAGATATGGTGTTTGAAAAATAGCTGAGAGTTTTACATCCTGATGTGAGAGGGAGGGAGGGAGGGAGGGAGGGACAGAGAATGAGAGAGAAAGAGGGAAAGAGGGAGAATGAGAGAGAAAGAGAGAAAACTAGGTTCGATGTAGGCTTTCAAAGCCCACCTCACAAACATACTTCCTCCAAAAAAGCTAAATGTCCTAATCCTTCTAAAATAGTGTCACTCCCTGATGAAGAAGCATTCAAATACATGAGGCTGTGTGGTCCATTCTTATTCAAACCACCAAGAAGCCAACATGACCTCAAGGCTGAAAACAGGAGGCAGAAAGGCTCTGAGGTTATAGAACCTCATTCTACTTCCAGTTCGCTCTCTCTGTTTCATGCTTGCATTTGAAGATGTGAGTCCTCTTTCTCTTTTCCCGCTGCCACATCTACCTGCCATGTTGAGCTCCTATCCCTCTGGAACCATAGGCAAAGTGAACTCTTCCTTCTGTAAGCTGCCTTGGCTATGGTATTTTTATCACAGTAACAGAGAAGTGACTCATACAGGAGAACAGTCAGCTCACCACCTGAGGGCATATTTTAACATGGTGGGGAAGCCATAGCTATGGCTGGCTTGTGTCTCAGCAGACTGAAAAACGGAGAAAGGAGAATCCTGTACTCATCTGGCTTTCTCTCTTCTTTATTCCGTTTGAGATCCTAATACCCAGGATGATGTGCACTCAGGGTGGATCTCTTCAGTTACAGCTGCAAACACCTTCAAAGATAGGCCTAGAAGTGGTTCTCAAAGGTGATTCCAAATCTAGTCAAAGGGACATGAAGTTGACTAGGCCATCTAATGACTGGCTTTTCATTATATTGTAATCACTGGTTCTTAGAATCTTCTGCCTCACCTGTGTATATTTACTCGTATATGGATGGCTGGGCCCTGGTGCCACCCTGCTCATCTAGACCATGAACAAAAGGATTCATGAGCCCAAGCTAAGACAGTGTTCATCCTCATGGCTGGGCCACCCTGGCTACTCGCCTTCTATGATTCTGCTCAGATAGCTGACAGTAAAAATAGGGCCAGAGGAGGGGAGCGAAGATAAAATGTATGTCAGAGGTACTCTGAAACGTACAGTGTTCCTTGCCTGGCACAAATAAGATTTTCTTTCACATTTATCTTAATCAAAGTTTCTTCTTCATCTAAACAGAAGTAAAGCTATTTCAGTTAGCTGAAGAACAAGTAAAAATGCACTGGGAGGAAATGGAGGGTGTTAGAGCTTTAATGTGATTTGATTTGAGACAGTTTGAAATTTGATTACACTGTGGTGGTGGTGTTGGGCAGCTAGGGTTTTAAGAGATGAAAGATTCACTAAGGGATTGGACTAATTCTTGCAGGAATAGATTAATTACTATTGGGAGTGAGTTGCTAAAAGGAGATTGCCTCTTCTAGCCTTTTAGGCACCTCCCTGGTCTCTGGAACAAAGTGTTTCTATATTTTCCAGCAAATATTCTGCCCGTTTAAGAACAAACAAATCTACTGCCTCCTCTTTATTTGCTCTCACTCTGTTGGGTCTTGATGGTTAATCTCTGTAATTTCTTCAAATACGGCTTGATCAATTCTTTCTGCATGGAAAACTTCAGGGACTATCTATGGGCTATCACGCCTAATTTCTTATAGCGTTCCTGATGCTTCAGTTTAGAAGCCTCCAACCTTTCCAGCCCATTTTCTGTAGGTGTGTAAGATGTCCCACTTTCTCCAAGCGTGCTGAGAGCTTTCCAAAAGTCCAAGCCAGGTCTTTTTTTTTTTTTTTTTTTTTTTTTTTGTATGTTTATCTTTGGCTACAATGTTGCCCCTACCAGTCTCTCCAATTAGATCACTTAGCTCTGACTTCATTTGTTTCTGCTCACAGGACTACACTGCATCCTCCTGCCCACTTTTCTCTAATGGAATGGGAATGTCTGTCAATTCCAGTCTTTTTTTCATCTTCACTGAAGAGTGTGAAGAAACTGGAAAGCCACAGCTCAAAGGCAAAGATTGGAGCCACAGCATGGGGAGAAGGACCTGAGTCCATGAATGATGACTGTGTGGAGCAGGCTACACATCTATGGCGTGAAGGAAAGAGTAGGTTTTGCTGGACAGAGTCCCAGAGTACATGGCTCATAACAATATTTAGCTTTCTCTAATATTACAGTACTTCTGAGACTGCTTCATTTTGTGACACTTTTAGACAATGACCCCTCTGTCCTCTGCATTTCCCCTCTAGCACTGTTGGTGGCACTCACCACTTAATTGTTTAGCCTTATGAGATACAAGTTTGTTGTGTTTTGTCTCCCTGTCTGGAGTGTAAATTTTTGCGAACAGGTGTGGAGGTCTATTGCCACACTTTGATCTTAGCTAGATGGACTTCAGGGTTGGGTGCTGCTAACCACTATACACTCTTAAGTAGACCTTTTGTGTAGTGAGCTAGGGTGAAAAGCAAGAAGGGAACCCATGAGGCTGGAGAGGTGGCCAAGAGCCTGTACTGCATTTGCAGTGGATGCAAATATCAGCAACTCTAGCTCCAGGGGATCCAACTCCCTCTTCAGATGTGCTACAGAGATATGTAGCCTGTCAGTCAGCACCTGCACCTACACAATTAGAAACGACCCATTTGTTTTGTTTTTGTTTTTTAGTTGAAGAGTCTCTCATTTCCTTATCTTCTCCTTTAGTTCAAGGGAATCTCATCAAGAGTCATCAAGACCTTAAAATCCCTTAGTGACACTAACTGGAATCCACCTAAAATGTAAATACTTCAGAGCCCAAACATTATAACCACTTCCTAAACTATAACCAAATCAGCTTCAGTTCAAAATGTCACTCCCCAAGCTATAACCAAATCAGCATCAGTCCAAAATGTCCTAAATCCCAAAATTGATGATCACTCCCAAGCTATAAACAAATGAACTTCAGTCCAAAGTGCAAAACTTGATGATTTATAAGGTCTTAGAGTATTTTAAGTACTAGATTTTCAAACCTATTATTTTACTTAACTTTGGACATGTAGCAGTGTGGAGGGCATGGCCCATGGGCTGAAAGGCCCTTGGCAGTTAGGATGTCTACACAAGATTAGTCTTTCAGATATGCTTGGCTTATTCACACAAACATTCTTTATAATACCATGATAATATAAAAGTTAGACATATCATGGAGCAGGGAACAGTTGTTTGGGCAGAAACACTGCTGTATAGGGAGGGCTCCACTGGGAAATCTTCTCCTAGGCTTGATCTTCATCCATCAGCCGTGACAGGCTGGGGATGGCATTGAAGGAGGTCCTAGGAGGTCCTTGTGAGCATAAGCCAGGACAGAGGTAGGCCTGTGTGGGCCCAGTGACAGGCAGTGCCAGAAGTTCAGTGGTCACTGAGGCCAGAGCCATACACTGTCTCAAGTATTCTGGCTGATAAGTATCCATGCAGAGGCTAGAGAAGCTTTGTCTCTGGAGCATGCCAGTTTGACCCTAGAGACTACTCCCAATCTTTAAATTTATGTATTATATCACTGTGTGGTAGTTTCAAGGTTCACAGCTTGTTGCTAGTTGACCACCATAAGGGGTGAACACCTTGGGAGTATTTCATTAGCATAGTAAGACCTATCCTGGACTTGACTTGTATTTGGGCTGCCAGGTGCCCTGCCAGGAGCTTGTTTCTGTGGCCTGGCTCCTATCAGAGCTGCCTGGTGGCCAATTTCTATCCTACATGCATTACATTATTGCAAGTCACACAAAACGGTTACTAAGTTACACATTTTTAAAAAACTGAGATTCCTAGCAATCAGTCAGTTGGAGGAGGTGAATGAAGATAGAGGCACTTAGAAATCAGGGCCGTGGCAATTCATTAGATGCCAGGACTGAGGCTGACTTTGGTTTGTGATACTTTGGGTATCACAGACCACCGGAAGGGAAGCAGAGAAAGCATGATGGGTGTCTTACCGTTTGAGATTTGGTGGCATACACAAGGGGAGACGCTCAATAGGGAACTAGATAAATAGGAAAGGGAGAGTAAATCTGAAATGTATTGACTGGAGTGTTGGCAGCAGACTAAATCATACGGGGAAATTTGTGGAGTAAGACAAAAGGATGAGACCCTTAAAACTCTTAGAGATCATCCAGGGCAGGCAAGCCAGTCAAGCAGACTGAGGGAAAAAAAAAAAAAAAAAAACAAAAAAAAAAAACAGGAGTGGAAAGGCAATAAGGTCTCAAAAAGAGGGCATTTTAAGGAAGAAGAAGAAATCTTGAGATGAGGTAGCATTGGGAAGCAAAATGTCCTTGGTCTTAGTAAGTGCAGAAGACACCAGAGGTGACTGGCAAATGCAGTTTCCTTGAATGAAAGCCAAGTGAATGAAGTTGGTGGCAGCTGGGGTTGGGGGTGGTGGAGGGGAGACAACACTCTGCTTCAGGGATGAAGGGCAGCGAAAGTCAGGGTGACACAGCAGAGGAAAGCTTCGAAGTGACTTGGTGCTGAGGATACGCACTCCACTCCAAAGAGGGAGACAGTCAGAGTCTGAGGCTTTAAGGAGGGTCTGAAGGAGAGCGTCAGAGGTCATTGAGCTGGAGGTCTGTAAGTTTGGCAGTGGAAAACACAAGGTTTTGTCTTGAAGGTGGCAGCAAAAATAAGTACTGAGAGTGGAAACTGAGTGGGTGGCCTGGCTATCAGGAAGGAGTGTAGCATCTAGTGGTCGTGACTGCATGACTCTGCTCCAAAGAGGAGGCTCAGTGCTGAGTCTGCAGGGCCTTGGGAGGGAAACTCACTTCCCGTTTCAAAGGGAGAAAGTGGGGACATTTCTTCAACAACTCTAGACAGAAAGAAGCGTGGAGTTGAGGTTTGCTGCAGGGTTTCACAGCCCTCGGCAGAGCGCGCAAGACCCGCCAGGAATAGGCTAAGTACACGCGGATCCCCGGGGAGCCAGGGGCCAGGCCTGGGAACCGCAGCTGCTTCGCGTCCCAGCTGCGCTTTCTCCTCCCCAGCCGAGCCGGTCTGCCCCTGCGCTTCCTCCGCCGCGAGCGCCTTGTTCCGACGTCACCCCGACATGTACCAATGAGAGGAAGAGGATCGCGTGAGTGATGGAAAGGGCAACCGATGGTCGCGCGGTGAGGGGCGGGACTAGGCGGGAGCGGGCAGCCGCGAGTGGGAAGCGGCGCGGCGGGGGGCGGGACGCGGCGGGGTGGGAGGGGGGAGGGCGGCCCCTCCCCTGGTGGCGGCGGGCAGGGGAGCTGCTGGAGTTTAAGCACGCGGGAGGGAGATGAGATCGCAGCTCGTGCTCCTTGCAGGTAACGCGCGGGGCGGCCCGCCGATGGCCGAGCGCGGCTGCGGGGCGCTCAGAGTTGGGCGCGGAGCGAGCGCGGGCTCCCGGGCTCTCAACTGAGCCGCCAGCCCAGCGCGGGGGCCCGGGGGCGGCGCCCGAGCCCTGCACCTCCGCTAGAGTTAGCTCGGAGACCGGAGCTGCCTCCCGCGGATGCCGCCCCGGGCGGTATGCGCCTAGGTGGAAGCCGCACCCGGGACAAAGAGCGCGCGGTAAGGGTGCGCGCCCTGGGCTCAAGCTCCTGCACTGCCCTGCTACGGCTGAGGTCGCCGCACCAGCCCCTGTCTGCTACTGTCCGACCCAGCCGTGCAACAGCTTCGTAGCCCGGGAGTGCACCGGGGTGCAGCGGCCACCTGGCCGCGGGGTCCCCGCGCCTGGTCGCCAGCTGGCCAAGGCACAGGCGACGGCTGGACACAGCCGGGTAGCTTGGCCGCCGGCCCAGGGTTACGCGGCGAGCCACCCAGCAGCGCCAGGAGTGCCAGTTACTCTATGCTCAGCTGTAGAGCAAAGCTGGTACCACTGGCCTGGGAGCCTGGAGCCACAGAGCGGCTGCCAGGAGTTGGGGAGCGGAGCAGGTGGTGTAGCAACCGCCTCACCTCCTGCGAACTCCATGGGGAGTCTGGGTTGTTGATGTTGTGACTATGGGCTGTTTGTGTTTTCTTTCTTTTTATAACTACACACAAAAGAAAGGAGGAGTTAGAGGAAAGATCTAGCCACTGACTCATCCACACTTTGCTCTCTCCCCAGGAACAAATGGATGGGGAAAACTATATTGGAGCCCAGGATTTTGCCCCTGTACCTGCATCCCCTCAAAGCTGTGCACCATAGCCGGAACTGGGGCAAAGAGAGGCATGCTGGCCCACCTAGATGGGAAACTGGCTACAAGCTAGCAAAGTGTAAACTTTCTGAGGCAGGAATTCTGAGTGTGAAACCTTCCATTGGCAGCCACTCGGACATTCTTGAATTAGGAAGATGGGTCGTAATGGGACTCATCTTACCTCTGCTTTTGGCCCAGTTCTACAGAGGATGGCTGGCTTCTTTGCTTCTGGCACAATGTGTGTTAGCTCTCCCTGCATCATGCCAGAATACCGTAGGTCAGAAACTACCACATTATCTAACCTGATTTCTAGAGGCAAGGTCATGCTCTATCCTGGAGGACAGCTGTCCCTGGATGCATTGGACATTAATGTAGAGGACAAGAGCCTCTCCGTGCCTGTGGAAGAGTCTCCAGTTAGGTGGCTGCTGCTGTTCTCCCAGGGTGAATCATCTGGATTGGGTCACTGCTTCATTGCAGCCTGGGCTGCTGTGTCCATTGTTATCAGAAGCTCATGGTTCACAGTTCGGTGCCATTAAGCCTTTGAGGAGAAATTGTTTTAGGTCTTTCTGACCTTTTGATTGACAGATGAATATATTTTAACCCCCTGAAAACTGAGGCTTAATATTAAGAGTTTGAGTATTGGGGATGGAGACTGCTGGTTTGTTCCACATTGAACCTCTCTAAGGAGCCAGTTCAGAGAGTTCAGGAGCCACACCGGAACACTAGCTTTGTTACTCTGTCTCTTCAGACTACTCATAGATGGTTCTGTGTAGATGAGTCATTGCTGGAACTGAAGCCACAGTGAGCATACTGTTTGGCACATCCCTATAGGAGCTACTATCCAAGCTGTGGCTGAGGAGCCAGGGCTCCCAAGCAGGATATAACCTGGAGAAGACCATTAAGATGTGTGGCTTAGTCAGAAACAGAAAGTGTTCTTTCCTATACTCTGACAGGGATATGAAGGCCTCTGCCACCTCGTGGGGCATGGTTTCATTTACCCGTGCACTAAGCCTTATTGTGGAACAAGGGTCATTTCCTATAGGGGACGGAGAGTTGGGATCAAGTTGTGTGGTGTGAAGTTTGTATAGGATGCAAAGACTCCTCACCTAGGAAGTCATATGCTGTAGATATGCCCAAAAGAAGGGTTCTCCTTTCTTGGGTGCATCCTGTTGCCTGGTGGGCTTTGCTGGATGTTAAGATGGCACCATGAGCGTTAAGGAAGTGATCAGGAACTATGAACTAGTCAAAACAGTGGAGACTTAACAACTGCTTATATTGCCTCATTCAGTCCTTCCTGAAACCTAAAGAACACAGGGGCACCTTATTTTGCTGATAAAGAAACTGTGTTCCTTAGGGAAACAATGTAGCTCAGGGAAATGTAACTACCTGTTCAAATCTTTGCTATGGACAGCTGGAGAGGATTCTGAGAACTTCACGGGGATTTCTAACGTATTGTAACTTTTTTTGAATTTTCTGATAAAAGGCATATTGTGGACTGTTCGGCTATGTATGTAAAGACTGGTCTATTAAGCAAAGGGGAACATTTGAATATTTTCACTACAGCAAAGCAGCAAAGGCATTGGACTAGGGGGAAGTCCCCTGAGAGAGCAGAGATGCTTTCATAAGATGGCAGGAGCCAGTGAGGACTGGAGATTAGGGTAAAGGATAGAATGCCTGCACTGTAGGTCCTATGGCTTTGGTCCCCACCCAGAGGAAGAGATCAATTTCACATCAACTCATCCATTCAGTTGACATCCCAAAAATGAGAGCCTGGTCCACCAGGGCACCACAGATGTTGGGAATCCACAGTCCATCCTACACATATGTGGGTTGTTGCTTAACTACCAAAATGATTGGCTTGGGCTGTGAATCTGAATAGTCAGGGAAGGACAGTGGCTAATTTAGGAACACAGATTATTTCATCAATTAGTAATCATACAGCCATTCGAACTTCATAACAAACTGATTTCATATTCAAATGTTCAGGGCTCAGCCCGAGAATATCAGGACCAGTTATATGACCTTTTGTAGATCCCACAGAGTCTGTTATACACTCAAAATTGGTATAAACTGTTTGTTTTCCTGAACATTAATTTTCTAAATCGAAGAGCACATTTAATCCTTCACTTTTTAAAGTCATGGTGTTTTCTTTTTTAAATGTTGAAGTAGCAGGAGTAATTTCTTTGGCTAGAATGTAAAGTAGCAATCAAGGTGTTTGTGGTGACCTGACTACAGTTAGGTTTTAAACAGTGGCTTACATTTTTCAGTGGAAAGAAGAAAGCTACAGAAAGTAGGTAGACTATTCCCCCAGCGCTTGCTCTTAGCAAGCCTTACATCAGGCAGTGATGCTCAGGGGACAACTAGAGGAAGAATTGCAGGCTTTTGTGTCTGGCTTGTTAATGGACTCTGCTTCTGGAAAGAATCAGCACTGCCATTGAAAGGTGTGCCCATCACCCTGCGTCTACCTTTATTCAGGCAAAAGATGGTAAAAATGTCTGTGACCTGAGATTCCTGTTTGGTTGACTTCTTGTTGATCTATGTATTAACTTGAAGATCTAGAAGTAAATATACCCAAGCTGCATCCCAGTCAAGAGGCTGGGATTTTTTTTCCTCCCATCAGCGTGAATGGACTCTGTCTCCTCAATAGGGAGGACCAGAGTTTTTCCACCAAAAACCAGTACTAAAGGAGATCTTCCAAAGACTGTTCAACTCATGGAAAGTATAGTGATGGCCAGCCTTCTCCAAACAACCATTAAACCCCAGGGACTCAGTTCAGATAATGTCTCCATCACATTGCCCTATAGGCAATCTGTGGGGACATTTTCTTGATTAATGATTGATATGGGAGGGCCCAGCCCACTGGGTAGTACCACCACTGGGCAGATGAACCTGGGCCCTGTAAGAAAGCAGGCTGAATAAACCCGTAAGTAGCATTCCTCAGCAGCTAGGTTCCTGCTTTGAGTTCCTTCCACAACTTCCTTTAGTGAGGGACCTGTAAGCCAAAGAACACCTCCTCACCCCTAAATCCAGTGAAAACTCTAAGGTAGGCAGTCTCCTTAACCACTTAATAATGAGGAAGTAGTTGCAAAGAGCGTAACTCTCCAAGCAACCTGACCAGAAGAAAGCACACATGGAGGGTGTGGCGGGAATAGGGACAGATAACTGATTTGCAGATAATTTCGTGTTTGAGTCTTGGAATTGGCCTGGGATGTTATGCAACTCTCACAGCCAGAAAGGTCTTAACATTTTGCTTTGTTCCACGGGCAATAGAGAGATAGAGACTCTTACAAAGCCACATAGCTATAAATGGCTACTTTGTCCATTTCAAGGTTCTAAAGAAGTATCTATTCCTACCTTGACTCTTTGTACAGAATTTCCCGTTCCTGCTTTTGGGACAGCTCATTTCTTTTTGGACCTTCCAAAGAAATCAGCTCCTCTTTCTCTGTGTAAAAAACCAGCTCAATCAATCATTGTCACCCGCTCTAGCCCTACGAGTCCCCTCTCTTAAGATTTTCAGCTAGCCGGCCTGTGCACTTGAGTCCTGCACGCAGACTGTTAGGTCTGTCAGAGTCATGTTTCATGCGGTACACTCTCGCTCCCCACGTTGCAGTGTGCCAACAATGAACAGTTACTGATTTTTCTGGATCAGTGAAGCTGATTTGTTTCAAAAGCTTTGTAAACTGGCTCTCAGAATTAAAAACAACTTGCCTTATGGGTTTGGCGAATACGTGATTCTGTTAAGTTAGAATTCCCAAAAGGAAAAGCCAGAAACCCAAGCGCTTCAGATTCTGTTGGTAACGGTAAGGTCTGGAAGTCTGCTTGAGTCCGGGATCACTTTTTCTGCCCACTAAAATTTGAAAGACACAACTTTTTGAGCACGTTGTATAAAATCACAGCATCCCTACTGATCTAGCGTCCACTGCAGAAGTGTACTTAAGGGTATTTACGTAATGTTGCTTCCCTTGCAGATTTCTAACCAGCATAATGCTGGAGCAGGAGGCTGGCGGCCTGCAGTTTTCAAGATGGCTGAACTGGATGCTGACTTGGATCACATCATCCCATCCGTCCTTCCCCCTTTCTGGGCTAAGTTAGTAGTGGGATTTGTTTCCCTTCTGTGTTTTGCAAGGAGCTATGATGGAGATTTTGTCTTTGATGACTCTGAAGCTATTGTTAACAATAAGGTTTGTGTCTTAATCCTCTAGGGAACTTAAGCATGCCCAGTTTCCTTTGTCTCAGTAATCCTCCAAGTGGGTGTTAATTCTTTGTCAAGCTTGGGCTGACTCTCAGTCCAAGTCTCATGGGCTATAGATTTCCCATTATTTTATGTATGTTCTCCTAAATGCATTGCCTCTGGTCTGCAGCACCTGCCTGTGCTCAGGAGACCTCATGCACACCTCTGCTAAGGCTTACGAGTCTGGGGCTGTTGCAGAGTGTTGCAGGTTGACTGCTTCAGGTTTTATGAAACTTTCCAGAACCATGAGAGGAGAGAGAGAGAGACTCATGCATTTGCTCTAGTGATGGATGGATCTAATCATCCATCGGAAGGTGTGTGGTCTGTAGCAGGCAGCAGCTGGCTATGACTCGGTGCTTCACTGTGTGAGCAAGCTCAGTGTGCTGACCGCTGCTGGAAGAAAGCATTCAGCTGCCGAGGGATACAATGTTCCTGCTCATTTCATGTTTGGAGACTCAAGTTTGCTGACCTTGCAAACTCCTAGTCAATCTTGCTTCACCAGTTACAGCTATATGAGGCCAGGAAAGTAACCATCTTTTTTTTTCTTTATTGCAAAATGGGAAGGAAAAGATTCAAATAAGCCACAAGACAAGGAGAGTAAGAAACTCGGAGGCAGGCAGAACCAGTGCTCAGAAGTGGCATGAGGTACACCCTTGGTGATGGGCTGTCACTCAGCATATAGGTTGAATTGCTTTACCTATGGCCAGAGCTTGAAGGACTGCACCTGCCTGTCCCTCTGGGGCAGGCCATTGAAGGTGCTTTTGCTTGCTCATAAGAAGTGAAAGGCCATCAAGATGACTCAGCAGGGTAAGGCATCTGCCACCAAGCCTAATGACCTGAGCTCAATCCCTAGGACTCATCGTGGAAAGAGAAAACACTACACATAACACCCCATGGTGTGTCTTTTTGTGAGTATGTGAGCATACACACAAAGGTTAATTAAGGCTATAAATTTGATAGATGGGTGGATGGATAGATAGATTATATTTTTTAAAATCACTGATGTCACCAAATGAGGAAAAGTTCTTTTTACATAGAAAATGTCAGAGAAAAGCTCCACATGGCAAGGCGGCACGTTTCGAAGTTGGAGAAGGCCGTGTTTGACGTGTAGGTGTTTTGTTTGCAGCATGATATTATAATTACATTTTTTTTTCCGTGCCAGGGTCTCATTGTATGGCTCTTGCTGACCTGGAACTTGCTGTGTTGGCCACAAACTCACAAAGATCTATTTGCCTCTGCCTCTTGAGTGCTGGAGTTAAAGGCATCCATCACCGTGCCTGGATCTGTTGATCCTCACTTTTAAGACATGTCTTCCTCTTGTGATTTCCTTCCCTTTTGTTCACCTGCCACCTAAGATAGGTGATTCCTTTGCATCACTTTTCTAACCATGCTTCTTTTAAAAAAGTGTGTAGCTCCGAACGGCTATGCCACGTTGATGGCTTGCTAGCCACAATAAGGATTTTCCTTTATTTTTCCATTAAGGATTCCCCTTTACTTTTGAAGTTCTGTTCATTTGTTGTGGTTTTCTTCACACCTCTATCTGGCTATGTAAAGGGTTAATTCAGAACCTGTGCTGGAAAATTTCTGTTGAGCTGGGTACATGGATGTATGAGCTCTGCTGTGTGCAGAGCTCTGATGCTTGCTGTAGTCCTAACATGTGAGAGGGAGTGGCCAGGCATCTTATGCCTCTGCCAAGTATGGTTTGAGCAGTATTTTCTGGAATGTCGCCTCCTACCCTTTGTATTAACTTTCCAGTCTCACTTTCCTCCTTCCCTGTTGAATGGAGTGCAGCTCTTCTCCTGAGGCGGTCTTCATGATATAAGCAGGTGGTTTCTAGGTCTGAGGGTGTTGGGTATGTTGCTTGGTGCTTCCTTGTGCCAAATTGCTATTTCTTGCTCCCTAAGATGATCCGTTGGGAGGAATTTGCAATCTAATGTTCCCATAAATCACAAGGAGGGGAAAAAGGTCTTTCTCTTACACACTGTGCTTCATGTAGGCTGTGCCTAATCAAATATTTAGAGCTTCTTTGGTGTTCATTTTCTGTTCCGAGGGTGGATAGGATGCTACTCCAACCACCTCAACTGAGGAGGCACTTACATTGCAGAACACAGAGGCTTGGACTTCCACTGTTGTCGCTGAGTTAGCAGATGGATCCTGTGATCTTTGTAAAACATCCAGCTGGCTCCTTGGATGGATGATCTAGATATTTAAGGCTGCTGAAGCTGATACAAGCGAAAGTCACAGTGAGACTCAAGTGACCGAATTTACTTCTGTTCCTCCTCTTGAGTTAGCAAGCAGCTCATTCTGTAGCAAGTATGAAGTTGTAATTGCAACGTAGATATTTGTAACTCATTATGTAGCAAGTGCGAAGGTCCAAGTTATAACTGCAACATAGATATTTGTTCTTTGAGACCAGACTGTCATTTATCCACCTCTTGTCTGGGAACATATTTTTGAAAGTAAGTGTGTGTGTGTGTGTGTGTGTGTGTGTGTGTGTGTGTGTGTGTGTACAGGTGAGTGCATGTATGCAGGTGCGTGATAGGGGTAGGAGAGTCCACTGAATCTTCTGGAGCTGCAGTTGCAGGTGATTGTGAGTCTAAGGTGTGTGCTGGAAACCAAACTCATCCTCTGGGAGAGCAGCATGCCTTTTTAACCTACTTAGCCATTTCTTCAGCAGTTAAGCATCCGTCTGTGTGTCAAGACCATTCTTTGAAAGCTGGTAATAGTGTAGTTTCGCCTGCTAAAGTCAGGAGCTAATACGAAGATGTGAGGCAAGAGTTAGAAGGAGCCGTGAGCTGTCCCAACATTGGTGCTGGGAACTCAGGTCCTCTGAAAGAGCAGATCCTGCTTTAACTGCTGGGCTATCCCCAGTCCCCTCATTTAACTTTTGTAGCATTTAGTTTTATATTTTAAATATAAGGAAAAATGTATTTAGGTATGTTTGGTATACGTTTAAATTATCTCAGCAGAAAGATGGTTTCATTTAAAATTTAGTAATTTTATATTTTAAAATTGTATAGAAAGTTTCCCCCAAAGTTTCATAATTTGCTTAACTCATGATCAAAAGTAGAAACATTAAAAATAATATTCGCCCATTTTGTTTAAATTGGTTATTGTTTTGATACCTTACTTTATTTAATTGGCTATGAAAGGAAAGTGGTGACCTTATATAACCAAGTGATTTGTTTGTTTATTTGTTGTTGTTGTTATTGTTCGGTTAGTTTTTGGTTTTGAGGTTTTTTGTTTTTTGGGTTTTTGTTTTGTTTTCTAGTTTTTTGAGACATGGTTTTTCTGTGTAGTCTGTGTAGCCTTGGCTGTTCTGGAACTTGCTCTATAGACCAGGCTGCTCTCAAACTCATAGAAATCAACTTGCTTCTGCTCCCCAAGTTCTGTGTTTAGTGATAGAGATAATTAAACCATAGCTGTAAGTAACCAGCTATGGGGACAGATAAGAGATGCCCCAGAATCCACAAAAATGGATTGAGATCCACTCAGGATGTTAGAGGATCAAAGATGAACATCCAGGGCAGACTTGCCTAGGCAAAGCCTCTGCAGAGAACTCAGGGGCAGGGGCATGGCGTCAGACAGACGGACGCAGTGGCTCTGAATTATGAGGACTTCAACTTTGATACAGGAATGTAGAGAACTATTGAGAGGCCATAACTGGCTAGATAGGATAAGCTCATGAGTATTTTGAAGTACTTTGTGTAGAAAATGAGAGGATACAGTTGTCCTTCCATAAAGCCTGGGCATAACCTACAGAAGAGATGTTGGGGGTTGGGCCTAGGGCTAGCAGAAAGGATGAAGGGAGTAGAGTTGACATTTTGGGGGAGCTTTCAAGGCTGTGGTGTAAAACTAGGGGAGGATCATGACTCCTTGCCCAGAATGTCCCATTGTGTTCCTGCAGGACCTCCAATCAGACACACCCCTTGCGGACCTGTGGCATCATGACTTCTGGGGCAGTAGACTGAGCAGTAACACCAGCCACAAGTCCTACAGGCCACTTACTGTCCTGACTTTCAGGTAAGATGTGACAGTAGGAACGGGTGCATCGTTCTCGGTTTCCCCATGATGTCATATGTTGGGGGAGGTGGTTCTCCGGCATTAGTTCTTATGTAGGTGGATTACGTATGCGCTCTAAGATGTCTGTGCTCATCTTAAGTCTTAGGAAGTGTGTCACAGGGAGGCTGAGAGGTCGTGCCTAAGGAATCTCCATTTCAGCTGTATAAACTGAAACCGAAATTACGCAGAGGTTAGCTTGGCCCCTGGGCTGGGATGATGCTCACACACCAGCAAAGCACTTGTGTTTCTGGTTCTCGGAGAGCCCCCTCTTTACTGTTTGGTTAACAAAGCACCAAGGGATATGTGAACCATACCAAAGCAACACAGTCAGTCATCCAGTAAAACTGATCTCTTTTCCTTTTTCCGTGACAAACTTAAGCTCCGAATCCTCCTATCATTACCAATCTAATGTAATGAATATGAAGTTTAAAGACTCCTTTTCTGGCCCTCATTAACCAGAGCTACTGGTCACATGACAGGGCTTATTCCCTGTTTCTGGGATACATTTAGATACTCTTGGATAGACAGATCTTCCAGAGAAGCAATTAGAACCACTAGCAGTTGAGAGGTAGTCAAATGGAAGAATCTAGTGACAGCAGGGAGGTGTTCTGTGGGAGAGGGCTGGGACACACGTTGTTCAGTTAAAGCACTTCGTTGTGTGATGTCTGGGTTATGAGGGACAACCTTGAGGGAAATGTGGCTTTACCTGTTCCTGGAAAATAATCCCTTTGGGGCCTTGAAAACATCATGTAGCTGTCCTTTTGACTTTGGACCCTGTCAGGGCCCTTTCTCCCACTCTCCTCTATGCCTCACTGTGTTCAGTTTCTTCAGGCTTCTTGGCTGGGCAGGTGTTATTACCTTTTAATGTCCGTTGTGCGTGCTCTGTGCATCTGCCGTGAACAATCCCTGTTTGTTGCAGGGTTAACTACTACCTGTCTGGAGGCTTTCACCCCGTGGGTTTCCACGTGGTCAACATCCTCCTGCACGGCGGCATCTCCATCCTCATGCTAGATGTCTTCTCGGTACTGTTTGGTGGCCTGCAGTACAGCAGTAAAGGCCGGAGGGTTCACCTGGCCCCCAGGGCTTCCCTGCTGGCGGCATTGCTGTTTGCTGTCCATCCAGTCCACACCGAGTGTGTAAGTATCTACGTGTGACGGTCTGCATGCGTGTAAGAAGACACCTCTGTGCTGTCTGGTTTTCTGACAGCAGGCTCTTTATGTCCTCCTCTTGTTTGCAGAGTTACACACCACACGGCCTTTAGGAAAGACAATGCTCTCCCTGTCAGACATTAGGGCTTTAGGTCAGAGTCATCTCTTTATGAATACATAATAGCTCTCGCACTGGTAGACCTTCTTCTCAGATCGTGCTAGCTTAGCATCTTGGGGGACACAATCTGTTTAGCTGGTGTGATCACACCAGCGTCAAGGGCAGAAATGCTGATGTTGCCTGACTTTGGATCCTAAAGGCCAGCAGTAAAGAACCCTTCCTCAGTGCAGAGACTGTGGTGGTTTTGTTTATCTTATTCATTTTTGGAGGGAGATAGGGTCTTAATGGTGTAGACCCTAGCCGGCATAGAACTCCCTATGTAGACCGTACAGAGCTCTAAAACACAGAGGTCCACCTGCTTTACCTCTCAAGTGCTGGGATTAAAGCATCCACCACCATATCTGGCCAGGGGCAGGTTTTCTGTAATAGCTGAGTTTATGATTTATAAACATTTTCTCAATATAGTTAGCATAAAAGCATTATGACTTTAGATCGTCTGGTACTACTTTATAGGCAGTTCATATCCCAAGCAGACAAAGAGAAGAGAGTGTAGTATCTTCCATGGCCCATGCCGCCACAAAGAAACTGCTCCTCCAAGTCTCTGTCTTCCTCCTTCTCCCTCCCTGGAAATGTTTCCCAAACAGACTTGGCCAGGTGATGGACAGCCATGACAGGAGCCTTACCTGCTGTCCTGTAGCCACGTCTCTGTACCTTGGACACAAAGGAGAATATACTCTAGACATAGACTGTTGAGATTTAACTGAACATTTTCCAGGCTGTCAGGAAACCCCTATATGCCTACTTGAACCCTTGCAAAATGTGAGACTGCCTGCTGCTGAAGTAAGGAGTTGGGTCTGGTCTTTCTGGTCCCACAAGGCGCTGGATAAGAATGTTCCAGATGCCGTGTTGTTCACTGTGAACTTTGACCTTTAATAGACATCTAAATGCCTACAATCCTGTTGTGGCTTATCTGCTAACAGTCATGATTGTCCTGTTGAGGGTCTTAAAGTTAATTCTAAACTGTTAACCAGAATTCTTGTTTCTGGCCATCTGATAGAATACTATGGAGTTTTTACTGTTGCCTTTTATATCCTCTATGAAAGGCTATGAGCTTATGATGTAAGAGTCCACTTAAAACCCTTTATTTCTCTCTCTTGTACAACTGTGACTAAGTTACAGTTGGTTTCAGCCTCACTTCCCCAGGGCTAAGTGTTTGTTACAGAGTCTCAGATACAGTGTTGCGTCTGACACAAACAGGGCTTTCTGGGAGAATCCTGACTGGATTGACTGTTTTCCTCTTGTCTAATTGGACACAGTCGCAAAACCAAAGTAAAATATCACATTAGCCAAAGATTTCCCAAAATTTTGATTCCAAGTATTAAAAACTTGATTTGGGAAGAGATTTCAAGGCCTGTGTATGCTTCAAGTGTGTGCATGCACAAGGTGCACATGCACATTGCAGTTAAATGCAGCTTCCTGCCAATCTTAAAAGGCCTTATTTTAGAGCTTTAAAAGGAATTGAGGGGAATGGAGAGATACCTAACATGGTAAAATACTTGCTGTGCAAGCTTGGGACCTGAGTTTGAACACCGGCACCTTCATAGAATTCCTGGCATAGGGGAATGTGCCTGTATCCCAATGATAGGGAGGCAGAAACAGACTATCCCTAGGGTTTCCTGGCCAGCTGCTCTAATTATCTAGTTCTGGACCCATGAGAGACTCTGTCTCAATAATATCCAAGGTTGGCCTCTGGATGCACATGCACAAACATATGTGCATGAACAGAGTCGGGGGGGGGGGAGGGAGGGAAAGAGGGAGGGAAGGAAGAAGAGAGGGAAGGAAGGAGGGGAGAAGGGAGGGAGAAGGGGCAGGGTGGGCTACCTGGAGGGAGAAAGCAATATTTGAAAATTCTCTTCACGACAGCCATTTAAACTTGGATTTCAGGGAATAAGAGATAATTAAAAATTAGCATTCACACTGACATGCTTAGTATGTTTACCTTTCATTACTTTGACACACTATCCAATTTCCTCTTATCACTTTCCCCCTGTTATCTCCTACTCTACATTTTTTAATGCCACCTTTAAACATGTGCAAAGAGCAAGACACCTGGAGCTTATCTTCAGGCGGCAGGAGAAGGCTGGCACAGGTGTCCTGCGAGGATGGGAGAGGCAGCTCCTTCCCGGCTGCGATGTGGCCATGGTGGTCCTACTCTGCTTGTGGCTCCCTGTAGCATGAGGACAGTGCAGACTGCAGACAATATGTGTCCGTGTCTGTGTGTTAAGAGGGTAGAGTAGCCACATGAGCTCTACCAGTTTTTAATGATGTGCATTTCTTTGTAGTTAACACTGATGTGTTTTGTGCTTCTCCCCCCCAGCATTAATACTAAAGTCATTTTTGCCAGATGTAAATAAGCACTTATATTTTCTCTTCGTTATTATATACAGTGTTGCATCTGACACAAACAGGGCTTTCTGGGAAAATCTTATGAAATGGTATCATGTAGCCATGGCTGACCTTGAATGCCTGATCCTTTTGCCTCAATCTACCAAGAGCTGGAATTAAATGGAGATGTGTCACCTAACATTTCCTAGCCATCCAGTGCGTTTGATACAGGGTTCTGACCAAAGCCAAGATGGTTGAATTAGACACCTTTCAGTCTAATTCCCCTTCTGGGCTCTGATTGGTAAAGGAAATCATTACAGCCAGATCGATTTGTTCCTCAGCTGATAGAAATCAAAATCCACCCTACTCCCTATGCCCTTGTACGCTGTCCCAGATCGTCCTCAGTTGATAGTAGACACATGAAGCTTTGGACGGAGTACTGGTCCCTAAGGAAGGAGAGGCATGAGCAGACATTGCTTGTTGAAATTTTTAATCCCGATCCGGGGTTTCTACCCTGCCTTTGATCATTCAGTTCCTGGATAGAAGACACAAAACTTGTATTATTTCCGATAAGCCTTAAACAGCACACGAGCTGGGTGATATCTACCCTCTATGCCATTAGAATCTACTTTCCTATCATTAGCCTCAAGTTATTACTTACTGTGTTTCATCTGTTCTTAACTCCAACTAGACAGCCCTCAGGGCAGTGTTTTTGTGACTCACCTAACCCATGGTGGCTCCTCTTCTTCACCTTCTTCACCTTCTTCACCTCATGGTTTCCCCATCCTAAGCTCCAGAACCTTAAACCCCTCCTACGTCTCTTCTGCCTAGCTATTGGCTGTTGGCATCTTTATTCACCAATCAGAAATAACTTGAGGGCAAGGTCACATACATAGCTCACCTGGGTCCCCGTGCAGAGTCTCTTAGGGGCTGCACTTGACATTACAATACATAGCAAAAGACCATACCTCCACATTGCTTAGGTCTTGGTCTGGTTCGACCCAGCCATCAGGATGAGGTACACCCAGGGCCTCCTTGTGGACGTGAGTAGCATTGTACCTAAAGTGTGGCTAAAGATGACAAGTTGCTTGGGTTCTGAATCAAAAGCTTGGGCCTCAAGACGTCCACCCACCCATCTACTGAATCCAGATGTTTTGCCAGAGAGGAGGTCTTTGTGTTCCAGGCTGGTCTCAGATTCACTTGTAGCTTTGAGATGAGGATGGCTTTGAACTCTTGTCCTCCTGCCTCTACCTTTCAAGTTCTGGGCTTGTTGGCATGCATCATACCTAGCTTTGAACACCTAGATTTCAACACATAGGGAATTAGTAGGGAACCTCCTGCCCACCTCCTTTTTTGTCCACAGATTCTTATTTCTTGTCCCCAACTCAGAGGCCACCTCTTTATTGGATTGAGCGAGGGCACATTGACTTTTTTTCCCCCTGGAAAAGACTGACAAGGTGTTTGATGTAATCTGAAAGAAAAATATAGCTGATGGAGAGGAATTTTGCTAATGTATAAAAAAGAAAGGAAGGAAGAAGAATAAAAGTCTTATTTTCCTTATGCATATATATATATATATATATATATATATATATATATATATATATATATATATATATAGCCTGCTCTTGGACAGCCTTTCACATTCTGTGCTGTGAGCTCTCCTTAATTACTCGACAAATACTCACTGAAATGCTAAATGCTTCTTTACTTTAAAACACTCGATAGGTTTACCTTTTATGTCAGGTCCTATAACCCTCATCACTTACAGACTTGAGATTATCTTTAATAGCTTACCAAAACAGAGATGAGAGATGGCTCAGCTGTTAAATGCTAAGCCTGCTACCAGGACAACAGTGCCTTTACCAAAAGCAGAGTGTTCCTTGAGAAAACAAGCTTATTTGCTTAAACTCCAGTTCTTGGCAGCACTGTGTGTTTACCTTAACCACCCTGACAGAAGGGGCTTCCACAGCCTGGACCTTCTGGCTTTGTCCCCAGTTCTTGTCCTAACTATTTCTTCCCTTCATTCACTTCAAGAAGTCCTAGCTCCCTGTCCTGCCTCCTCTTGTTGCTCTGTGGCTCCTTGGACAGTGACTCTGCACTGGCTTCAGTTGCTTCAATTCTGAGAGGGTTGAGTTCTGGTCTATCCTAAGCCACAATTCTAAAAAACTCTTCTCCCTGTATCCTGGCTGGAAGCCTACAAAGCCTGGATGTTCTAAATACGTCCTTACTTGCCACTGTGTCACAGAAGCAGCAACCCCCAGCCCTCCAGTGAGCAACAGTGTTCTTGGTCCTCCCCGACATGAGCATCAGTGTCCTTGTTCTCCCCTCCATGAGCAACAGTGTCCTTGGTCCTTCCCCCCCATGAACATCAGTGTTATTGGTCCTTCCCTCACCATGAACATCATTGTCCTTGGTCCCCCGCCTCCATGAGCAATAGTGTCCTTGGTCCTTTCCCCCACCATTAGCAGCAGTGTCCTTGGTCCCCTCCCCCATATGAGTATCAGTATCCTTAGTCCTTTTGCTCCCCCTATGAGCAACAGTGTACTTGGTCCTTCCCCCCCCCCACCATGAGCAACAGTGTCCTTGGTCCCCCCTCCACCACCATGAGCAACAGTGTCCTTGGTCCTCCACCCCACCATAAGCAACAGTGTCCTTGGTCCCCCACCTTCCCCACCATGAGCAACAGTGTCCTTGGTCCTTTCCCTGCCTGCCTAGCACATTGTCCTATTTCAAGAAGCACTCTGGTTACTTATTGTGTCCTTGATTAAATGAACTTAACTTCTCAGCATCCAGAACTCTCATTGTGTATTCATTTAACCCTCCAGTTAACTGCCATGTTCCCTTCGGGTCCATTAAGCTTGGTTTGCTCCTTGCTTCCTATGCTGGTTGACCGTTATCATTTTGTGACAAGAAACCTGACAGAAGCAACTGTAGGAAGGAAGGTTTGTCGTGACTCGCAGTTTGAGGGATCAGTCAGTCATAGTGTGGAAGGCATGGCCACAGAGCATGAGCGTTGGATATCTGAGCCTATCTAATCAGGGAGCATTATGCTGGTGCCAATCCCACTTTCTCCTCTTTATTTAGTTAAAGACCCCAGCCCTTGGAATGATACTGCCCCACATCAAGAGTGGGATTGCCTCAGCTAAGCAGTTTAGAAATTCCTTCACAGACATGACAAGAGGATTGTCTCCTGGCTAACTAGATCCTGTCAGGTTGACCATACTGACACTTGCCTCTCATACATGCTCTTGCTAGGATGAATTTGTCAACTCATCCTGTGTTCTTATCCATGGACTTCCCAGTGCACCTCCATGGGAGGGATACTGAGCAGTATGCCTCAGCCTTTCACATGCAAAAGGAAACCTATTCTTAAAGGCATCCTTGTTCAGCTGTCGATCATACACACCCCTAGGAAACATTTATGTTCTAATTTCCACAGGCATGATATTTTATCTTCTTTTCAGAGATAATCAATCTGTCATCCATTAAGATGATTTTGGTATATGCCACGTTTGGGTGTCAGTTAGTAACGGACATGAGCTAGAGCAGTACTCATAAGACAAATTCTGTGGTTTTCCTTGCTCTGAAATATTCAGAGGACAATGAACACAAACTTTATACAGCTTCATTGTTGCTAGGGGAAAGGAAGAAAGGAAGGGGGAGTCATGTTGGAAAGGAGAAGAGAGAAAGGATGGGAACTGTACTCTGTTTTATCTCGTTGGTCACTTTGGAAATCGTCCTGACTTGGCAGGTTAGCCTTCTAAACCCGTCTGAGTTAGAAGGGAGAAGATAGCAGAGGTAGCTCAGAGGCACGAACTTCTCTCTCCCTCTTTCTCCCCCTTCCTTTCTCCCCCTCCTCCTTTCCATCCCTTCTCCCCTCCCCCTTCCCATCCCCCCCTGCTTAAATGGCTTTTAACATATACTTCCTCCTTTTATGCCCTTTGTGTTTCCAATCCAATTTAAAATTCTTTTCAGAAAAAAAAAATAAAATAAAATAAAATTCTTTTCAGTTTATTATTATTGTTGTGTATGTGTGTGTGCATGCTTCATGTGTGTGCATGCCTGATACTGGGGAGTGGGGCATGCGTGTCATGGTACACAAGGTGAAGGCTGGAGAACTCTGGGACGTTTGTTCTCTTCACCCCTTCATGTGAGTTCCGCAGACCAACTCCATGTCTCCAGGTTTAGTAGGCACCTCTACCCACTGTTCCATCCTGCCAGTCCCAGGACTCTTTTTTTTTTTTTTTTTTTTTTAAATACTGTGCTCTCTGAGCTGGTGACATGTTTAGTTGAAAATCCCCTGTGGGACGTGAGAACCCTGGGTTGCTGGTGTTCTTGGGTGTAAGGTGTTAAATAACACCGCTTTTTTGCTACACATGTGCTGTGCCCAGAGCAGTCTGCTCAAATAACCTTGAATCTCTTAAAGCAATGGGATGAAGTCCAGTACCAGAGAGGGTGAAGAGAATGAACCCGTCATACAGTGGGCTGCACAGTTACACAGTCCAGCCATTCTCAAAGGCATTCTTTAAGGATGAAGAGTTAGTTAGTTACACAGTTGATCCATTCTCAAAGCCATTATTTAAGGATGAACAGTTAGTTATACAGTTGATCCATTCTCAAAGGCATTGTTTAAGGATAAACAGTTAGTTGCACAGTTGATCCATTCTCAAAGGCATTCTTTAAGGATGAACAGTTAGTCACACAGTTGATCCATTCTCAAAGGCATTCTTTAAGGATGAACAGTTAGTTACACAGTTGAACAGTGGGTTGTATGGCACTGCCAACATGCTGCCATGATGGGTGGGAGCTGGTAAGTTGCTTGTTTTGTGTCCGAGGTACATTTTGTATATCCCAAATTTAGGAATGCTCAATTTGATTTATGTAAATCCTTCTCCCGCCCCTTTCTTTTAAGGTTGCTGGTGTTGTTGGCCGTGCAGACCTCCTGTGTGCCCTGTTCTTCTTGTTGTCTTTCCTTGGCTACTGTCGAGCATTTAAAGAAAGTAAGCACTGTGTTTACCACCTCTTCATTATCTCATCCTATGGAGCAGTGTCTTCACAGATAGTGAATCGGTCTGTTCATGTAAGGTTATCATCTGAGGCGCCGTAGTCCAAAGGTTTAGACTCTTCACACGTGTTTACTACATCACCCTCTTCACACGTAACGCCACATTCTAGATCAATAATACAGCAAAGCCCTGAAGAACTACTGAAGCACTTAGACTGGGGGTGGGGTACAGTTTTAGTTTCAGCAAAGTTGCATGATTTCACACCAGCTCGGGGCTGGTCATATGTGTTGATGGCCAAGCTGCCCCTTCATAATCTTCAAGGGTGGATTGGCCTGGCCCTATGACGAGTCTTCACTTTTCCCCTCCCTTCCTTGCATGTAGGCTACACGCCAGCTCTGTTTGCATCTCTGGTTCTCCCGGATATGCAGCTCCATTGTGACACAGGAGAAGGGGGCCTCTGCCCTCACAATGATGTCTACTGGAGTAGGCATGACCATACCTCACCCCCTTATATCGTTTTTTATCATGCTGAGAGGAAAAATTCTGCACGCCAGGTAGTCGGAGTCTGGGGACACGTGAGTGGAGTAGCTTCGGGGGTAGAGAAGAGCAAGGGGCAACTTCTCTTCCTGAGACCAAATGTCAGCACAACAGGAAGGTAGACCTCCATCAGTTCCTTGGGCAGAGTCTCGCCACTAACAACAACTCATGATTAGAAGCTCTGGAGAGGTCGCACCTGCCCCAGTCTCACAACAGCTGAGCGAGATTCCAGTGCCATCCAGACTGTGAATCAGGAATGGGAGGGGTTTCCTCCCCTCACAGACATGCTTATTACAGTAAAATGGCACTGCATGTCCTAACATTGGCAGTTCAGTCGGAATCTGCAGGTTCATAGGGAGGTGCTTCTCAGCATTCACACCGAGAAAATTAAAACTTCAGACTTAAAGAGATTTTTTTTTTCCAGAAAGGTCTCATCAGTCATCATTTGTAAATCTTAACCTCCTTAAAACAATTACTTGGAATTATAAATGAATCTTCACAGTCACCAAATGTACTTTTGAAGAAAGGATATTAAGCATTAAGTATTAGATATCAATAGATTTAACGGGTAAGGTGCGTCATATAGAACCTCCCACTGCTTTAAAAGATTGCCCTAGTGAAATCGTAAGGAAAACCATTACAACACCAGAACCCCTTCTACTGAGTGAACTGAGAAATTTGCTAGGTTTTCCGAAAGTACTGTTCTTTCAGAGTGGTGAAAAAGAACTAACGCTACTTGGTATTCCTCCCAGGATTCTTTATTCTTTCTGTGTTCTAGTTCATGAATTTGTGCATTAATATTTATGTAGTATATGTATATCTGTTTTGAGTTCTTTTAAAAATCATAAAATTGTTTCTAAGGGACATCCATGCAAAAAATAATTGGTTTAGGAAGCCTTTGGGGCTGGGAGTTGAGCTTGGTAGTGGATCTAGGCGAAGCCTCTGGTTCTATACCTGGTGTTGAAATGACAAATTAAAGGTGTATGAAGTCTTCAGAAACTGATAGTGAGGGTGAGGGTACTTCATTCTCTGATTCCTGGGGAGCTGGTAAAGAATGGCTCGCCATGTAACCCTTCGTCTCTTTGGTCCAGCGAGGCTATTTTAGCATGCATACTGTATTTACTTTAGCATGAGAAAGAGAAAGAGAGGTTAGGTCTGAGCTTATAAGTGTCTTCAGTAAACTTAATCTGGACATGATTGGTGTTTGCAGAAAAGTAGCACTGGTGGCACTGGCTCGGGTGGAACACCACTAGGATTATGAGTAGATGCTGTTTTGTTTGACATTCCCACAACAGTTCGAAGACAGGAGGATGGCTATGGGAACCTGAACAGAAGCCTCCTTGTCCACCTCTTGCCTGTAGCCACTATCTACCGAGTAACTTGAGCTCATTTTAGGACAGGAAAGAGTAGACCAAATGGAACCCACAGGGTCACCTCTAACGTGGTCTCTGATGCTTTGTGGTTACTTGGTCTTTAAAGTATGAAACTGTGATGGTTGATACATTCATTTCAGGCCTTTGTGCCTTGAGCCTGAAAGTTACCATCAGCCTTGCATCTCTGCATCCTTTCTGCCCTTAACTGTGTCCCTTGCCCTGACAGGCTTGAGTTGGAGATGGCCACAGTTATAGTCACTGCAGGGTTTAAAGAAGGTGGTTGAAATCCTTGGCTCTTGAGTCTTGTCATTGTGAATTAGTTCCACTGAGCTTGCAATTCTAGAGGTTCCAATTAGCCTGAGAAGGCCTTAGATGCACTATGATTAGTTTTTTTCTTTTTTAAACAGGGAGGCCCCTCTATCCCTTCAGCAAGGTCCTAGCCTGACCCCCACTGTAGACACCTGAGGACTTTGCGGCCTCATGAGCAACCTGCCTTGTTCCCTTAGACCAATGGCATAACCCCACTGTACCTGCCACTTGGTTTTCTCCTTATCACAGCTCCCACCCTATCCCTTATTGCTTGGCAAAGGCATCCTATTTTCAGTATCTTTTTTTATATTTTTTTTTACTCGTTTCCAAACATGTCAAGAGTAGAGTGTTCTCTGTTAAACACCAGCTCCTTAGAAACATCATTAAGCAATGCTGATAGATTCAGCTTAGCATGTGTATTGCTCAAGACCTATCTCTATTTAGAGGCTTGCAGGGGCCACGGGCCTTCACAGAGGAAGAACAAAGTTCCCTATGCATGAAAGATTTTGCCCAGAAAATCTGACCAGAAAAGGAGTTCTGGTCTCTGATGCTGTTCCAAAGTGTCACAGGGCTTATCAGTTTAGATCACCCATTTTCTCACCAATCAGCCTTATATTGAAAGTATTTCTTATACTAGGCCTTGGGTCTAATGCTGGATTACAAAACCTAGAAACTAAGTATGGACAGCCCCATGGGATGTGGGGGTGGGGATTTCTAGGCCCATGTGTACTATAGGAAAAAAAAAAAATATATATACTTATGTATGTAAAAATAATTTTTTTCACATGTTAGAGGTCATACCCAGGGATTTGCACTTTCTAGTCAAGTCCTCTACCACTGGATTACACATCTCTAGCCACAGTCCAGTTTGTTCTGGTTAAAATACAGCTTGAATTATTTAGCATGCCTAAGGAGCTAAGAATCCCCTTCTCCACTCATCCTCCTGAACTGTGTCCTCTCTCCAGCTCTATGCATGTGCTCAAGAAAGGACACCATTCTGTGGTGTTTGTAGAGTGGATGGGGGTGGCCTTTGTACTGCCATTACCTCTGACATTAAGTCATTGAATTTCTGTTGGTCTAGCTTTTCATATTCAGGAGCATCTGAATGCCTGTGTTTCCCTGTGTCTTAAATCATTAGTTTTCTTTCCCTAGATCACCAGTGCAGTGAACACAGGCCAAGCAGTCCTCACAGACACATGCCATAGCATGGTGTTTGCCTGTGTCTATAAGTACAGCGGAGAATTAAAATTTCTGAAGCAGAAACACAGTCTTTATTGGAATGAAAATGATCGTGCTGTTTAATGCTTAGGCTTAATGTTTAAAGCAACCAACTTAAAGACCTGGTCTTTGTAGTTCAGAATCTGAATATATAAAGTCAATAAAAAAGGAGGCCCGGCTTTAGATACACGTAAACTTGGCATTCCAGAGTTGGAACTGAGTTAATACTATTTTATAAGGGAACAAAAATTAAGTGCTCTGAATTATGATTTAACTAGTTAGAAGGCTCTCTGAGAGGCTCCTTTTGGGTAACCTCATTAGATTTCTTTATGGGCGCAGTCTGTATTATTATAAAGTCTGAACAATCTTTAACTGCCTGACTTTATAAGGAGGCAGCTCTGCTAAGCTCTGGTATCCTGGAACTTCAGAAAATGGAGGGAAATCTACTCACTGTTGTTTCTAGTGCTCTGGCTTTTGTTTGTTTCTTTTGTTTCCTTTTCCTTTCTTTACTCTCTTTAAGCTCTTTTTAGAACAGAATCTTTTTAGAAATAAAAATGTCACCAGACATTTACTTCTAAACAAAACAAAACAAAATATCATTAAACAGATGAGTTGAAGGTACATGTTTTGTTGTTGTTGTTGTTATTGTTTAATGCCCAAACCAAAAATGTGCTGTTCTCATGAGATGTTTCGTCAATACTGAAAGCTCTTTCAGAGCCTCCTGTTTCAGACTGGAGACAGGTAAGCCCTGAACAGAAAGCTTGCTAAAATGGCGGAAACAATTCCATTCTTCCACTAGCGCCTTAAGCTCGGACTGAATGTCTTACTCGTGTGGGAGGAGGGACCTTCCAGGGAGGGATGGTCTTGCTACATTGTACCTCACACACTTTAAGTTCTCAGCTCGGCCAGATGTCAACAAGATCTCAGAGCCCTTTGATGTTTCGTCTTAAACTTGTATCCTGTTGCTGTCCTGCTGTGGTTCAGCCAGGAGATCAGAGTTTTCATTCCCTTACATTTTCCTTAAGAAATATATTTTTTTTAACTTTGGACTTGTAATCATGATGCTAAAGAAATAAGCCTGGCCAATTGGGTGACACACCTGTCATCCAAATACTCTGGAGGCAGCAGGAAGGGGAATTGCGAGTTTGAGGCCAGCTTGGACTACAGTGTAAGAGCTTGCTTTATAAATGAATGAATGAACGAATGAATGAATGGCTATGCCATACAGACACCTGTTTTTAGGTCCGGGGTCATTGCCAATGGATTGTTCGTCTCTTTCTTCTCTGCCTTCATTTTCCTTGGTTCCTCCCTTGCTTGAATTTCTTTACATGGTCCTTCTGTGAGGACAGCAAGTCTGACTCTCATTCCGTGTAGGAAGCAGGCTTGGTTGGTTCCAGTACTTGGAACACTAGTCTGATGCTCATTGTGTAGCTCTGTCAGCTACAGAGCTGTGACCACCTGTCGTGATGGCGCGGTTCCCACACACACCATGATGTGCCAGTTTCGCTCAGCAGAGCTGCCAGGCAGAGGGTGGTGAAGGGGGCTAGCTTGTACAATGTGCTGCTTTTGCTGAAAGGAGGGCTTCCCTCTGGAAAGAGTGCCAAGTCAGAGACGAATGCTTCATTAAATTGGTCACATCTGTTGGCACTTGTGGGCGTCAATGCTGACAAGTGTCTTTCTGCTGGTTGGAGTTCTTCCCTTCACTCCTTCATCCTTTGCCTCCAGTGACCTAAGGGACTTTGTCGTCATGGATAATAGAGACGTAGAGTGGGGCAGATCTCCCATGTTCTGTGTCTTCCACCATTGGCACTTGTTATGCTGGGTAATTGTCCTGGAGAGTGGTCTTCCTCAAGGTGAAAGGTACAGGATAGCTACAGATGGTTTTGTCATACTCTCCTGTGTCTTCTGAGCTTAAAAATCGAACAGTCTGGACAAAGTCAGGGCCATGAATTCCACTAAAGATACTTGAATAGAGCTGCATTCAAGTTAGAATTACCTGTCTTAGAGAGACTTTATTTCTCCACAAAGATTATTCATAAATATAACTGTACTAGAGGCAACGTTTGTTTTAAGGCTTATTTTTACTGTTTCTCACAGTAGCTTTTAGGTTTAAGATTGTCACATTTTTATATGCATTCTATATCACACGTTTTTAATTAGCCTCTTACATGATGGGGATACTAACATCTTGAAGAGGTAAATGAAAAGACTTGTCTTCTAACTGTATTTGTTCACACTGAGAGGATTACTAACTTTTTGGTATTACTGCATAATTGCATAAGGAATGCGGCAATATAAAAGACTTCTAGTAAACGAGGAGCCAAAAGAAACTGTTAACTTGGTTCTGTGTGCAAGGCAGCCTAGTGTTCCTGTCACCATAGTGAACTATTCATACTTGGAATGAGAGTCGCTAGCATTGGCTGCCTGGTAAAAAAAACAACCACAAAAACATGAAATCCAAATTCATAGGTTATGTTGCAGGTCGACCTGATTAGTTGCTTTGATGAACCGAGATTAAAAGTAAGTCTTAATTCAGGGGAATTGCATGGATGAAACTATAGTAGATGGGATTGTCCCAGAACTCAGAACGGGTTTCTCAGTTTAAGTTTCTACCCACCCCTATAATATAAGCATTTTTGCCAATGCCGTATACATTAGTTGACTCTGGTTTTTAATGTGCAGGCATACTATACACCTGTGAAGAAGACTTATGGTTTTAGAGACTTATTAGTATTTCGTGTGTATGTGTATGTGCCCGAGTGTGTGTGTATGCATCACATCCAGTAGGCAGACACCTGTGTACAAAAACATAGGGTCCTCAGGACCTTAGTCGTAAGGCTTCTGATAAAGTACTAATAACTCTGTGGCAGAGAGTAGACAGGAAAAACGTCTGATTTAAATCAGCAGACTCATTTCATACTTCGAAAGATCTCAGGGGTGTGGTTGGAATACAGACATAGCAATGTGCTGGGAGTTTCACATGTGAGCCAAGGCTGATTCTGAGGTCTGTAGACACTGCCATGTATAGAAACCTAACGGGGGCCGTACTTGTTCTTTTCAGTTTCTGCTGTTTAAGTTCCAGAAACAAATGGGCCTGGAATGTAGCTTAGTTGCTAGGGTGCCTGCAAACCATGCATAAAGCCTTGGGTTCGGGCTCCAAGTCCACAAGGATCAGAGCTGTCATCTCAACCCTCCAAAGACAGAAGCAAGAGGATCAGAAGTCAAAAGTCATCCTCTGCTACATAGTGAGTCTGAGGCCTGGCTGGGGTATAAGTGTCCCTGTCTCCAAAAAAAAAAAAAAAAAAAAAAGAGCAGCGAGATGAATTTTAGACTATAAAAAATACAATTTTATATGGAATCATTATAAAAATGTGAAATGCATTTTTTTTTTTTTTTGGTTCACACAGAAGTCTTCAGACTCTTGTGTGGCAGTACAGCACATCTCAGCTGGGACTAGATAAAGCCCAAGTGCTCGTTAGCGTTAATGACTCACTTTTATACAGTAGCAGGTCTGGGGCTAGCTCTGCAGGTGAGGCTGTCAACTGGGCTAATAACTGACCATTGAAGTGCTGCCTTTGATCTGAATTGCCACTAATTTTGGTTACTGGAGCTGAAGCAACTTCAGGCAGAGAAGTGTCTTCACCAGGCAGGTTTTTGTCCTGGGCATATGATGTCAGAAGCCTAAGGGACGATTGCGGTGAAGACCTGGAGACTGGAGGAGGTTTAAGTGCTTCTGTTGCTGTGATAAAGAATGGCCAGAAAGCAGCATGGAGAGGAAAGGGTTTGTTTCAGTTTGCACTTCCACATCACAGTCTGTGGTGATCAAAAAACCGTCAGGGTAAGGTAAGAATGAAACTGGGCTCAGCTGGATTTTATCGTAACTGGTGCTGGACCAGGGCCTCTAGAGTCTGGCCCAGGTCATTTTACTTTAGCCATGTTTAAGCACAGCACTGTTTTGGGAAAGAGAATTTTGGTAACAACTGAGTCCCAAGTGCACAGCAGTTTAAGACATTTTTATTGAGATACAAAGTACATCTGGCTTCTTTCACAAGTATGGGTGCTACCGACCTGGAGATAGAGACCAAGAAGTTAGGGTCTAGGGAGCTTGCCTGAGGCAAACATGATTCCTGTGGGTGTCAGGATTGGCCTGGCCCACAAGTGGCATTGCTCCTAAGAATGGTTCAGCATCTAAGCACAGTGCTCAAGACTTAGGGGGAAAGGGCCTGGGATAAGTCAGAACAAAAATTCTGGAAGATATGAGCTGAGCCCATCACATCAGATAGCAAAGGATCACCAGGTTATAAAACTACATGCACTCCAGGAAGAGCAGCTAAGCACCTCATTCCATTGAAGAGGTAACCTGTGGGTTCAGCTTTCCTTGCTTCTCCTGTGCTTATGCATGTGCACAAGGCCTTTTTGCTCTCTACAACCATCCACCCATCCTTGAAAGTCAGGGCAGGAGCTCCAGGCAGGAACCTGGAGGCAGGAGCTGAAGCAGAGATAATAAAAAATACTGTACAGCCTGCTTGTCCATGCAACCCGTGACCACCAGCTCAGGAACAACGCTGTTCACAGTGAGCTGGCCTGCCCACATCCATCATCAGTCAAGACAGTACCCAAAAGACTTGCTGCCTTCAGACCAATCTGATGGAGGCAGTCTCTCAAATAAGATCCCCTCTTCCCAGATATGTTAGGATTGTGCCAAGCTGACGAAGCCCAACCTGCACGAAAGGTATACTACAGCTCAGGAGTGACCCCAGGGGGGAAAGCGCGATGAAGCCAGAGGCTGTGTTTTCTGTCTTGTTTTCATGCAGCTCACTGAGTATGTCAGCCATCTGCGAAGAAGGCTGTTTTTGGATTCTAGACAAGAAGAGTGGGATGTGAGCCCTCCGTTTTCACGTACGCGTAGTATTTGGCTTTGTGTTAACAGGGCGCCTCCGAGAGTTGTCTGTGTTTTAGTGGAGGAGCTAGGAATTTGTTTCCTCTTACACCCCTGTGGGGGAAATTTCATCCACATTATATTTAAGAAGAAGGCAAAGCAATTCCGTTCTCCTAAGGAGACTTAAAATGATCTGGAGATGTGATTTTGAAGTTAAAGAGTTCAGGGGGTCGCGTTACGTTTAGGTGAGAAGTATGAAGCGAGAATGATCTACAAGTCAAGTCCGTAAAAATATAGGTAAAATAGAATTGGCAGTGAAGGAGGTAAAATCCATGGAAGCTCATGGAGATCACGGACTTTGGGCCTGGCTAAGCTCACTGGGTAATAATGTCTTTTATTTGCAAGCCCTTTATATAAAGTTTTAACAATTAAAAATAAAACAAAAACAAAATCCAGGTCCAGGTAACATCATGAAGCAGAATAGAACAGAATGACTGGCTTCTGTAGGACAGGGAGGCTCTGCTCAGTGGATGCAAGTATGATAGGCATGAAGGTGGAGCTCCTCATGCTAGACCTGGAATACACAGAGCCTCAAATCGGAATCCTGCTTAGGGTGGAAGCATCTGAAAACGGTGGTGGTTCTAACTGTGATCTTTTGGTATTACCGATATATGTGATTTAAAAAAAAAGTAATAAAACCTTTCTTCATTTGTTGGATAGAACCAGATAAATACAACTCTAATGGTTCTTAGTGGAGAAATGCTGACTTCCAGACCCTCTGCCACCTGAACAACTTGGAGCTAAGCCATGAAATTTAGAAAGGCAAGCTTGTGCTCAGCCTAAGGAATAATATTCCTAATGGACTAGAGCTTAAGAGCGAAATGGGTTGTTGTGAGATGTTCAGGCCTGCGCTGACGTTATTCAAGTCAAGGCCAGGTGGCCCCCTGCTGGAAGCATCCTGGAAAGGGTTCTTTTCATCCACCCAGCGTGTGTTACCACTCCAGAGTCTGTTGGGTACTGCTGCTATTTGGTCAGTACAGTTCTCAGTTGCTCCTCCAAGCCAAGCAGGGTGCCGGCAATGTAGCTAAATGCAAGCTTGCTACCAAGGGTGATATTGGAGGTTATAGAGTGTTCAAAAGCTCTGAGAAGCTTGTTAAAAGGGCATGTGGCTTGCTACTCGCCATCCTCAGGATTCCTGACTCAAGAGGCCTGGGTAGGTTATAACTCTGCATTTTTAGCAAGATCCAAGCTCAGGCTCTGAGGTCTGAACCCTAAGGAGCATTGGTTTAGGGCAATGTCTCCCGGTTGGCATAATTCCCCTCACAAAGGTCATTTGACAGTATCTGTAACCCAGTTGCATAGAGGTGCTACTGTCTAATGAGTAGAAAGGCACCTATATTTCCTGTGACGTATAGCATTGTCTCCACAACAGAGCATGAAACAACCAAGTGTCCAATGTTGAGAAATTCTCATCTGCAGCAATAACAGAAAACCCAGTGTCTGTGATACACCAGAGAGTTTCACAGAGGGTTGTGGGTTATGATTACCCACAATTCATAGTCTCCAGCTCCTCCTAACTTAATCTGAGGGGTCATTTAGGGATGCTTACCCACAGGCAATCAGACAGGCAGGCCACTTGCTGGAGTAAAGCAAGTGAATTTGGAAGGGAGACTGCCTGGGAGGATGGGGGGGGTGTGGCTTCGCAGCTTAAGTGACATTTGACAGCTTTGTAAGAAAGGGTAGGATTTTGCCAGAGGCATGCTAGCCCAAGGGAACAGGCAAGCAAAGCAAAGTGAGAATCTGTTGAGTTGGCTACTGTGCGTGGGTTGGAATATAGACCATAGAACCTAGAGGGGTGCCAGGTGGTCACAGGAGCAAGGCCACTAATGAAAGCCGTCCTCACAAGGGTTACCCTCAGCCCGAAGGCAGAAAGTGGTGCTGCTCCCGACTTTTTGAGCTTCCAAGAGGTTCAGCTGTCTGTAGACTTCATCACCTTGACAGGTATCTCAGCCCACATCCAGGGAGCATGAGGTTGAGATCACCTCCAGTGCACTCAAGGTACCAGTGGTTATTGGCAAGACATGAAAGACTTCCATCCTGGGGCTTTGCCAGTCAGTCCTTAATAAATCACAACGCTTTTATCCAGCTAGGGTATGCATCATGCATGTGAACACACACACACACACACACACACACACACACACACACACACACACACACAGGCTTCTAAATGTTGGCTTCTGGAGTGAGCAATTTAATAAGTATCATAGTGTACTTTAAAGACTACACTGCGTGCTTGGCACATTTTATGCCAGAGTGATTTACCAGTCAATCCCCAGGACAGCTACGTGAAGGTCCATGAACCTCATCATCTGACCTGAGGGTGTTGCAGTGGTTTGCATGCAACGTTTATCAGCTGACCTCTGGTTTCCACACCATACTGGGTGATTTTCTTTTATGGTGTTGAGTGTTTGATGTGGTTTTTGTACATACGTATGGCTAAGAACTAGGGTCTGCAGTGAGGAATGTAACTTTCTCACCTGCTCTATTTTTTTTTTTTTTATTCACTCACTACTACAGTTACTTTCTTACAGATTTTTCCAGAGTGCATTTTTTTGCTCTGGTGGAATCTATAACATAGTGGCAAGCCATTCCACTCTATCTCTTCCCTCTCATTTCCTGAGTTACGTTTATTACCCCTTCTTGTAGATGAGGGAAGTAAACAGAAGAAGTAACTCGCCAGATGCTGTGTGTTAGTAATGACCAGCATAGCAGCAGTCAGATTTAAAGTCCTTGTAGTGGTACCTAGACACGCTAATAAGTGGTTCTCCTAAGAAGATGCAGTGCTTGTTCACTTAGATGAGGGCTGGGGGCTTCAAAGACCTGCCAGGAATGAGGGCTACCTGTGATAATGTCTCCTTCCAGCTGTTTGGCTTTGGCCACGAGATTGTATTTTTTTACTGACCACAGACAGCAATGGAAGTATACCTGCCTCCTCAGAAGGCAACTTGGTGATCATCAGCTGCCATGCCTGACCTCCCCGGTTTCTCGTCAATATATATTTGAGTGGTATTTTGGCTTGCTATTGATGCTAAGTCCCCATAACAGTTGTAGCCCAAACAGACTCATGGCCTCTACTTGTGCATAGTCTGGGCAAGCCATCCAGCAGTAGTCATGCACCCTCTGGTGGTAGGGTCAGAGGGAGAGGAGCAGACCCAGCCTAAGCGCTCTGGTGTATAGGACCCAGTCCTTACATCCCTGGCATAACGGATCGGAAGGTGTGCGAGCATTCTGAGCTGCTCTTCTTGGTAGCAGTGGGGACCGTTGGAGTCATTCTGCAATCGGGTGGATTGTTTGCAGTCTTGAGTTCTCAGCACCGCCCGTTAGAATGGTCCTGTAGGGGTGGGCAGGTAGGGAAGAAGGAACTTGTTTCCGTGGGGACTCTCCGGGTTGTGGCACTTTGTAAGCTTATTTACAACACTTCTCAATGCCTTGAGATGGGACACGTGTCCTTTATAGAGGGAATTGCCCAAGTACAGAAATGCTCATTGACCTCTTGGGGACCAACTCGGACTTGGTTTCAGATAGTGATTCTATGCAATGCATGTCTGGGATTTTAGTTCTTGGTGCTAGCAAGATGGAACTTATAACTTGACTTATGTGTTTGTTACTCACCAGCAGGTAACAAGGAGGGAACACACTCTTCCACCTTCTGGGTATTGCTGAGTATCTTTCTGGGAGCAGTGGCCATGCTGTGCAAAGAGCAAGGAGTCACCGTGCTGGTAAGACCTCAAACACAGATAGGGCCTGTCTTTTGTATTCATCCACTCCCTCCAAGAGGGGCACTATGGGCCATCCCACTCCCATGGCCTCCTCTGCTTCTGTGTGCCATCACCAGTCTGAGGTTTTAGCCTTGGGTCAGTGGTCTTGCCTGCCACAGTGTCAGTGTTTCAGATAGAGAATTGATGGGTTCTTCTGACTATGAGTAGTGAGTGGTGTGAATTGATCTTTGGGAAGTTCTTAGTGAGAGGGGCATGTTTCCTCCTTGTAGGGTGGTCCCTTAAGAATAGGTAAAAGAATGGTCCAGTTTCCTGGGACACTCTCACAGTTACCAGTCCTGCATACAACAAGGAAATTTGCCAGCCTCCAGAAGCCTGTCTCTTTGTCTCACCCAAAAATGAGACATGAGATACTTTGACCCAATCAACAGTGCTAGTTCAGGGCTCGTTTTTGCTTCTGTGAGTCTATAGCCTTATGCCTGCTAGGCAAGCATTGATCGCATCACTGATCTGAATCCTCAGCCCCAGGCTTCTTCAACCTTGTGCATTCACAGCCTATTTCTACCTAAGACATTTTTATACAACCCAGGGTATGTGTACTATAGGAATATAAAGATAGGCTTAAAAACCAATCACTTACTGATGGTGAGTCATAAACTTATTTTAAAGCAATCCTTTGGTGTACCATAATCTTTTACCATCTATTCAACAAAGTAAATTTTGCATCCTATGAGAGGGATGTGCATTTTTGCCTAACAAAATCCAATCCAGCAAAACACTTAATTTGATACTTAAATGTCTTTGAATGATAGTACGAAAAATTAAAAGTGTTTATCTTCCACCTTTAAACCATTATGATTCAGTGAGAGCAGAGAACTTGGTATTCAAAGAGACTGTATAACAGGTGTTCCAGGCATTGCGTGGTGCGACAGTTGTGCACGGTGTACCAGGAATGCATGCTCTGTGTTCAGAACCCAGGCTTCTGTGGAGTTGTACAGTGAACCCTTAATGCACCTAAGAGTCATGGTGTGTTTTGATTTTGATTAATTTCTGGTTATTGTGTATTCAGAAACTTAGGTTGCTAGGTTTTCACAGTGCATTATGCAGTCTCACATGGGGTTGTTACCCATAGTTTAAGAAGCCTTGACCTAGTTAGTCTAGTATTTAAAAAGGCATGTGGGAGCCAGTGAGATAGCTCAGTAGGTAAAGGTGAAGTCTGATGATCTGAGTTTGATCCTTGGGACCCACATGATTGGAAGGACAGGACTGACTAACTAGTTGACCTCTGACCTCCATACGCACACCAAGGACAACATGCTCGTCCGCCCAAATAAATTTTCTAGAAGGCTCTTTCTATTTTACAATTCTGGGAATGGAAGCCTGTTTGTATGTATAGGACATGTATGGCCCTCACTGTCTTTAAATTATGGGGAACGACATTCTGTTTGGTAAACTCTAAGTGAAACCGTGCTCATGGAGCCAATTCTCATGAGTCTGTTAATGGGAGAGAGAACCAGGCATTAAATGGCACCTCGTGTGGATGCTACTGAGCTGTGTGTTGAGTGTATTATGCTGTGTCACAGCCTCTATGACTAGTGCTAAAGCAGGCAGGTGAGGGCTCCCTAAGCAGGTAGGCACACCACTTCTAGGTCTGCTCTGAATAGAGACTGGGGTTGAATCTGAGAGACAGAGACACTTTAAAAAGCCCACTTCCCTCCTCCTCCCATAAAGCTTTTTTTGGCCTTGTATCATTATAGGAAAACTGTGAAACTAAGGATATAAGTTCCCCCACCCCCAACCCCCAAAAAAGGGAAGAAATGTGGTAGTTGACTAAAACTGGGAGAGAGGAACAGTCAGACACAACTCAAAGCAAAGATTCGTGGTTTTATTGAGTCCCGTCTGTAAGACAGAAGTCGGCAAGCTAGGATATGAAAAAGAATTCCTATGTAAAGACACTTAAGTCTAAAGCTAGAGATGGCTCAGCAATTAAACCACTTGGTTGCTGCTATGCAGACCGGGTTCAGTTCCTAGCACCTGTGTCTGGCACCTCCGAGGGACTTTCCAAGGGCACCATGCATGAGTGTGGTACATACACACACGTGTAGCCAAATACTCATGCATGTGAAACAAGTAAAAAAAAAATAATAATAATTAAGATACTCAAGATTCCTGAGTTAGTTTTTTATTCAGTAACTTTTGAAGTAGACATGGTGGCTCAAATCTATAATCCCTGTCCTCAGGAGACTGGGTTGGAATGATTGCACGTCTGGGGCTAGCCTGGTCTACAAAGCAAGTTCCTAATTAGCCTAGGCTACAGCCTGAGTTTCTGACTTCAGTTGTTTTTCTTAACTTTATCACTGTGGGTGTTTTAATAAGTGGGCTGATTCCTGTGGCAGGCCAGTACTGGGTGCATTGTAGACACAGAGCAGCATCTTCCCCTGTGGCCGGTAGAAGCCAATAAGAATCCCTCAGTTGTCTTATGATGCCTGCGGAGGTTGCTAGGCAGCTTTGTCACAGCTCTTCCAGTGAGGACCACTGCTCTGAAACCTGATACTAATATAAAGTGTGGCTTAAGGACCAGTAGCATCCCAGAGCTTGTTAACTCAGGGTCCCTGCCCCCTCCCCAGGTCTGCAGAATAGAACTACCACTTAGCCAGCTTTGCGGGTTGCTCCAGAATTTATTAACATTAGAAGCACTGAAGATTAGGTTGGATTTAAATAATCTATGATGAGCATTTTGATGCTGCCTGTAACTTGGAGAAATGAGTACCAATCTTGAATTTGCCTTCAGTCTCCCCCTCCCCAATCACTGTATTCCCCTCAGGGACAGTCCCACAGCTCCAGGCAGAGAAGTAAACAGCACGAGAAGGTAGGAACAGCAGACAAGAGAGTTCCTGCCTTCTGGAGAACAGTTCACAGTTGAGCAGAGATGGTCTTCTGTGACCCATGTATGATGGGTGTCACATTAGTGAATAAAATCAGGATTCTTTGAAATGTTTAACCCGGCAGTGGCCTGTGAATTGGATAATTAGTGACTCCTAGCATTTGTGGGAGAGAGTTAAGCAGGGGTGTCATCCTTGCTCTGAAAACCACAAATTACCACTGGCTTCTGATGTTTTCTGATCTTCTTTGCTACAGAACCCCATATTAAAAGAGCCCAGTCACACAGGGGCAGCTTTCGCCAGATACACTGTGGATGTTCAGGCTCCTTTATGCAGACTGGGCAGGGATCCCAGTAGATGACAGTGCCTACCAAAGTGACATTTACAGAAAGCCATCCACAAAGTAAAGACTAGATCCAAGGTGTAACTATACCTTGAAAAGCTGTCAAAGCAGCCTGACCGTTACCGTGGGCATAGGAGCTGTTAGTGTAGGTGGGGCCACAATTTACCTCAGGTCATTGTTGTTCAGCTAACTGGAGCAGGCAGTTCTGCATGGTGTCTGAAGAGGCTTGCTTGTACAACATGAGAATTTTATGTGCTATGTCCAGAGTTACCCTAGACAGCGGTGTCACAGCTGGCAGTAAGGGGACACAAAGAGAAGAGAGTCTAGCTTTTAAACTGAAGTTCCAGAAGAGTCTTCACTTCTCCCCACGTTCTGTACCCCACCCACCTGACCTGACCTGACCTAACCTGACCTCGGAATCTCTCTGTAGCTCACACTTGAGGATAGATTCCAGCAGTGTGTCCATCGAGCAGAAAACACCAGTGAACAATCAGGGCTCTGAGAGATCCTGGCCTCCTCCAGAGAGAGAGGGACGTCTGTCTGCACCATTCACCAGCCTCAGTCAGCCCACTGGAGTTTATTTATGTACAGGACTGGTTTGGCAGGACTGATGGCCGTCTTCTCTTGTTATGTTTAATCATTGCCCAGGTAGTATGACCTCTCTGTTTCAGTTATAGACAGGAGGTTGGAGGAAAAACAGGTTTCTGGGGACCTTTCCAGAGTTTGGCTATCCTCAGTCTTATGGTGCTCCTAAATGTAGGCCGCAGGATCATTACTGCTAGGGACTCACTAGGTTATTGGTAGTGGAGTCCCACTGTGGATTGAGTTCATCTAAACATGTGGCTGCTCTTCCTAACCTGGGAGTTTGTCCACAGTCAACTTCAAATTTCTGGTCTAGGTTAAATAATGAAAATGTGACTAATTTCTGTCAGGGCCAGGCTCTCTCCAGTCTTACTGTGAGTCTTCGATTCTTAGGGCTTGAATGCTGTGTTCGATATCCTGGTGATAGGCAGACTCGACATTCTGGTAGCTGTCCGGAAAGTCCTGCGTAAGGACAAGTCACTAGAGGTGAGTCAAATACTTTATCGGGAGCCTAGACATGAAAAATGTCAGGTAGCAGTGGATTTAAAATGCTGTTTTCCAAGTATTTTTCTGTGATTTCAATTCTAAGGTAGGCAACTTTTTAGTGCACTGTGTCAAAATGGTTGAGGTAGAATACATGGGCTTGGTATATTTACTTCATTTGCAGTGCTGGGAATTAAATCCAGGCCCTCCTACTTTTTATTTTGAACTAGTCTTACAAAGTTGCCCAGGCTGGACTTGAATTCTGCATAGCCCCCAGGCAGACTGTATGGACCAAGATGGCCACCCCCTTGTCTCAACCTCCTAAGTACTTAATGCTATGCTTAAGTTGAAAACCTTCAACAGCAGGAACTTTGTGGTGTCCTTTCAGAGCACCGGCATGCTCAAGAATGGAGGCCTCCTCTTCCGAATGGCCCTGCTCACCATTGGAGGCTCCACTATGCTTTATATACGCTGGAAAATCATGGGAACAGGCCCACCGGCATTTACTGAGGTGGACAACCCAGCATCCTTTGCTGACAGTGTGTTGGTTAGGGTAAGTATTGAGCCTGGATTTCTTTTCAGTTATCTTCTTTACCCAACTATAGATTAGCAGTTCTCAACCTTTGAGTCATGATCCTCTTTGGGGTCAAATGACACTTTCATAGGGGTGTTGTCTTAGTTAGGGTCTTATTGCTATAAACGGACACCATGACCAATGTAAGTTTTATAAAGGACAACATTTATTGGGGCAGGCTTACAGGTTTAGAGGTTCAGTCCATTATCATCAAGGCAGGAGCATGGCAGCATCCAGGAAGGCATGGTGCAGGAGGAGCTTAGAGTTCTACATCTTCACCTGAAGGAAGCCAGGAACAGACTGAGCATCCCCAGGCAGCTAGGAGGACGGTCTCCAAGTCCACCCCACAGTGACACACTTCCTCCAACAAGGCCACACCTTCTAATAGTGCCACTCCCTGGGCCAAACCATATGCAAACCATCACAGGTATCTATCCTAAGACAGTTGGGAAACATATTTGCATTTCGATTCATAACTAGCAAAAGTACAGTTATGAAGTAGCAATGAATTATTTTATTCATTTTATGGATGGGGTTTACCACAACCCGAGGGAACTGTATTAAAGGGTTATAGCATTAGGAAGGCTGAGATCCACCCCATCTTCTCCATTTTCATCCTCACCACCACCACCACCACCACATCCACAAGTCCCTAATAAGTAGATACATCCATGTTTCGCTGTTGTCAAGGTTCCTCTATAATAAAGCCAACTTTTTATTATGCTGATAGGAAGGGTGTGGGTTGGTTTTTCATGTAGTTATTTCTTGGTGTCCATGGGAAATTAGTTCCAGGAGTCCTCCAACCCCAATCCTAAAATCCCGGGGTGTTGGAGTCCCGCTGATAAGCCAAGAGTGTTTATGTTTAACCTGTTCACATCTCCCCTATGCTCAAAGCTGTCTCCAGCCTCACGCTGCACGGAACACAGCGCCTGTTCTTTGTTGTGTGATTAAGGGAGGCGCTCACCCCTCAGCAAGTTCAAGCTTTGGGTGTTGGAACTTTCTGGAATTTTTCTTTTACAAATATTTTCAGTATATGGTTAAATTCTAGGTTTGTTGAATCTGTGGATTCAGGCCCACAGAGAGAGGCCCAACATAATTCCTTTCATGAAAAGAAGGAAAAGAGGCCCCCTTTATTATGACGTCTATTTTACTGGCGTGCTCTCTGACCCCATTTTGGTTGCTGCTGGGGGCCATGATGTCACTGGATTAAGACTAGTGTAGTAGCACAATGCAGTCATCAGAGTTTTGTTTTCTAAGGATAAGGATCTCAAGCCGCAGATCCTTAGCCGTGCACTTTACAGAGAGAATCGAGAGGATACTCAGAGCTGAGCTCCATTTTAAAGCATTAGGTGCACTGGGCCCTTCACTGACCATATCAGAGGCATTGAGTAATCCTATATAAATGAACCATATCCTGGCCAGAAATATAACCAACACCTGCATTGACTGGCCCACTGGCTTGGCTGTATCTTTAATGTACTAAAATCTGGATGCATTTAATAAATTACAGATTACAGCCCTATGCTCAGAATACAAATAGGCAGTATTTTATTTTTACACAACCGCTTCCTGGAACAGAAGCTGATGAATGCCTGGGAAGTGAAGTTAGGATATGTGTGTTCTTTCAAGTTCAGCATCAAGTAAGTGTTTGTTTTTCTTTTGACTGACAGGCCATAAACTATAATTACTACTATTCATTGAATGCCTGGCTGCTGCTGTGTCCCTGGTGGCTGTGTTTTGATTGGTCAATGGGCTGCATCCCCCTCATTAAGTCAGTTGGTGACTGGAGGGTAATTGCTCTAGCAGCACTTTGGCTCTGCCTAATTGGCCTAATATTCCAAGCCCTGTGCTCTGAGGATAGCTGCAAGAGAAGGTAAGAGGCAGCATGGAGCTTTAACTTCCACTCAGAAGCATTTTGCTAAATTCAGTGCCTAAGGATATTTATTCTGAATTTATGGCAGCAACAAGGTGGGAATCAAGGTGGAGGGGAGGGAAGTTGGAGTAGCAGTAGGCATGGCTACCATGGGCCACTCCCACCCTCCTAAGTAGCACTTGGGGGCCTCACTGTAGGAGGTAAAATGTAATTTATGGTCAGAACAGGGAGTATAATTGACAAGTGTTGGGCCCATTATTTCACAGCTCCCCTTCAAAGAAGCCTTTGCAGATTCTATGCTGGTCCATTCTATTGTCCTGTTTAAAATATATTGCTGCCCCAAAGACATACTACACTTTTTCAACAGATAAAAAGATCCTTTGCAAAGGGTTATTGAGAAAATAATTGGAGAAAACAAACATGTTCTAGGAAAATGAAAACTGCTCAAGACGGTTTCCACAAAGCCTAAGTGCGGGTGATGTTAAGTAAATAATTTCTCAAAATGAATGAATGCTTTCTTTTGCTTACCCCTGTGCTTAAATTATGTTTCTAAAGAGTAACAAACTTCAGTCCTAATCAGTTCATTTACATATGCGAAATAGAATTTAAAACAAAATTATTGTGACGCAGCGGGCCCCAGAAGGAACCACCAAATGTGACCTCACTGCTTCATTTACACCATGACATCATTAGAGAGTTAGAGAGGTTGATGCTCCACATGAGTTTCACCACAAAGTGTGTCTGTGCTTAACTGGTTGAGACATAGTAACAAAAGATAGTTTCCTTTAAACTTACAAAGTATCGTCCCTATTAGACAAGTGGGGGGGGGGGGGTCCATTAAAAACCACGTGGAGTTGTTTGGGAAGAGTGTTCACCAGTCAAGGAACACGTTGAATGTAATCTTTTGACTTTACTGAGGCAAACATGGTTTGGATGGTTTTCCTATGTGCTGGCTGCTAAGTACTTTGCTGTGCACTGCCAGCTAATTCCCGTCTACTGACGACTTCATCTGTGCTAAATATCTCTTCTAAGTCAATGCAAGAAACAAAGATCATTCTTTATTGTTATGTCAAGTAAGGTGCTTTTCTTGAGAAGTCTCTAAAGAGCCAACTATGTAAATACTTTTCGTCTTCCAGAATCCTCACTCTGGGTTTGGGATTTCTCGTGATCCCCTTTCTTCCTGCAAGCAACTTGTTTTTCCGAGTGGGCTTTGTGGTCGCAGAGCGTGTCCTCTACCTCCCAAGCGCTGGGTACTGCATGCTGCTGACCTTTGGATTTGGAACTCTAAGCAGACACACTAAGAAAAAGGTACCATAGGGCCGGGGCAATGATTCAGTGGGTAAAGCTGTGCAAGTGGACTGAGTTCAAACCTCAGCACCGAGGTAAACCGCCTGGCACGGCTTTGCATGCATATAACCCCCAAGCTTGAGAGCTACAAGCTGAGAACCTGGAAACTCACTGTCCTGCCAGCCTGGCAGAGATAACCAGTGCCAGCCTCAAGAAGTAAGGTCTACAGTGAGGATGGAGGACACGTGCCATCCTCCTGTGGCCTCTACATGGGCACAAGTGGGTGCTTACATCTGTGCACTCATGGGCATGCACCACACATAGGTACACACCAAAAAGAAAAACCCAGAATGCTACCTCAGAGAACCATAAGCACCACGTGTGGCACACTAATGACCTCTGCCAACTCTATTCAGAAACCGGTCGCCGCCATCATCCTGGGCATCCTTCTCATCAATGCACTGAGATGTGTGATTCGCAGTGGCGAGTGGCGGAGTGAAGACCGGCTCTTTCGAAGCGCCCTGTCTGTGTGTCCCCTCAATGCTAAGGTACCTCGCCCTCTAGATTCACTTCACTGGATAAGAACATGCGATCGTGGATCAGTAACCAGTGTTAAGATCATTATTAAGTACTTGGGGGAGGGGTATTTTTTTTCCCAATGAGTTAGTTGATTCTTACACTTAGCTAAAAGAAATTATTAAATTAAAAAAGTGATCATTAAAACCAAACAGTATCATCAGATTGATTTAATCTGTGCCATCCTCCAGTTGCTAGTGACACTCCACTTTGAAGACACTGGGAGTTAGGGATGATTCATCTCCAGGCTGGGGATAGGTAGAGCTTCCACCGTAATCCTTTGGAGCATACCTTTCAGAATCTATGATCTGGTGATAGAAGGAACTGACCTCATCCAGGCTATAATGTGAAGGTGGGAACACCTATGGATAGACTTGGGGATTAGAAGTTGAATGCCACACAGAAGTGTACACGTACAGCACCCTGAGTTCTGTGCTTGGTGATGCCTCTTACAGATTAGATACGGACGGGTGTATGTGCTTTAAAACTGGCGGTGGTTTTGTTGGAGAGATCTAGTAGGGATTTATCTCACTTGTACTTTTGGTTAAATCTAAGCTTCCCACTTACCACCTATGCAAACTCCCAGTGTTCTTTTTTGTAAGAAATAGTGCCTGCCTGCTAGGCTTCTTGACCATAACACGGCGGTCAGCACATAGTAGGTGCTTGGGAGATGCGAACATATTAGGTTTCTGTGTTTATTTGGCTTCACCAAACAGTCAGAAGAGGATTCCATTTGCTTAGGTTGGGCTAAGACATGAGGGTAGAAGTCTCCGGTTATCAATTATTGATACTCCAGTCTTGGCACAGCTGGTTGGAACGGCATAGAGCGTGTGAATAGAAAGGATCCTTCTGGAGGGAAAGAGCTTTCCGAGGTGTTCTACATTCCATATTTAAGGAAAGCAACGTCAGAGCTGTATAAATAAAACTAACAAGCACATCCCATCTCACTGCGACCCCAGAGTGAAGACAAGTCTGTACAAGCTGTGACCACGTGTCTGTCCTGCTGTGTTCGTATTCATACTTTTTGGTCGAAACATTTCATTCATGTTTTACAGTTAAGATGCCTTAGGAAAAGTGATTTGATTTGCTTCAAGCTTTTATCTTGGTTTTGCTGACCAATCACTACCGCCTTTGTAAATTAACTGTAGGAGCAGTGACATTTCACACGTAAGATTTCCCTTTATATTTACTTTCCTGTCTGGACAGCACTAATTGCCCTCCCTATTTATACAGTTCTGCACCATGAGGAACTCCAGGCGCTACCCAAGGTGTTATAATTAATCCTGTTATCCATCTGCTAAGGACTTAGCTTTCTTTATTTTTACCAGACGGGAGAAACTGAGGCATAGGAAGGGGAAGCTGGTACTATTTAGGTTAGTAATTTGGGTGGCTTGGTAGAGATCCAACATGGTGTTTTGCGTGGAGTATACTTGCTGTCTTAGCCTGAAAAATCTTCTCAGCATGTGAATTCAGCCCTAGTAGATAGAAAAGTGTGGTACACGCATGGGCATCACTAGATCATGAGCATGTTTCTCTTTTTAACTCGGGGTGCAAGTAAAGGCTTCAAGTGCCGTGATAATCATTCTTTCTCCAGAGCTCTTCCCAATTATACCGTTTAATGTGAGCATGATAGTTTCTGTTTGTCTTAAATATTTCTCTATACACTGAAATATCCAATTGTCTTCCTCCTTTTTCTCAAAAAGTTGTGTTGATCTCAGTTCCTCCCTTTGAAAACCACCACGTTCTTTAGACCCCTCTCCTTGGAATTTGTTTTCTGCTCTGGTCTCCACTCAGTAGCCTCTGAATATTACAGTTGGCATCTGGCTATTGTTCAGACCCAGATATATAAACTGAGAATCTCTTTTCCTTCTTTTCTTTCTTTCTTTTTTTTTTCTTCTTTTTTTTTTTGGAAAGATTGAGGTTGAGGTATCAGTGTAGGTAGTGCTGATCCTTGGCCTACATTGGAATTACCCACAGTGCCTTGCATGTGGTAAGTGCCTAATATTAGTTATTGAATTGGACCAAATGGAAATTGTGTTCATCAAGCCTGCTGTGTGAGAGATTCCAAGTACTGAATTTATTGGCAGTTATTTTAGATTTTAAGGCTTAGACATATGTTATATTTAATGCCAACCCCATGATACAGTTCTAAGTTAACAAAGACATGCTCATATAGCACTTCAAGGTATCCCCTGAAGGATGAACATGAATCTTCATGTGTTTAAACACTGTAGGTTCAGTACTCTTCAACTTCGGCAGAATATTCGGGACTTTTAATGGTATTAAAAGTGCCTTTCATCATGGGTACTTGTACTTGTTTCCTACGTGTTTGTCACTTGGTAGCAGTGGCTGTTTTAATCTGGCTTCATTGTCCTAGCCTGTGATGTACAAAGGCTGGAGGGAAAGTTGGGTAAACGGGCTCTTTCTGACTTACAAACCATAGAATAAAGATCCCCCATTCTCTAACCGCTACTAGAAGCAGCTTGTTTTCTGAATCATTCAGCCCAACCTAGGCAGCTGTTTTCTTTTCACAGAATTCTCTGTCCTACCCGTAGAGAGACAGAGTCTTCCTAATTTTGGAATGCCTTCTAAGCCTGAATCGTATTTCTAACTCATTCCATTTAAATAACTGCCGTCCGGCTTCTCACAGTGGTCTGTCCTCTCCCTGGACCCTGGCCATGCGGCAGAGGGCAGCTGAACGCTGGCATCCTGAGTTATCTGGCAGAACCCTGGCCATGCTGCAGAGGGCAGCTGAACTCTCTCTAGTTTACAAAGAGAACAAAATTACCCCAAACAAAGGAAAACAGCAGGAGCCCATGGGCTGAAGAGGCCAGGGTCCATACACACAGACATCTGAGTAGAAGCTGTATCTGTGCTCTGGGGACCTGGACAACATCCTCCTGTATGGTTCCCTCTGGCTTTTCATTCTTTGGTGCATGGAATGGTATGATCTTCACAAATACTGCAGGCTGCTCTGGCAATAGTATCTACCAAACCACTTCCAAGCTGTGTGCAAATGAATGCATAGTATTATGGTCCAGGAAGTTTCTGTACCACTGTGCACACGCACACACACACACAACACACACACACACTACACACACATAACACACACATTTATACACATATATATACCATACACACACACACAACACACACACTACACATACACACACTACACACACACCACACACATACATACACAACACACACAACACACACACATACACACACATATATACACCACACACACGTGTGCGCACGCACACACACACACACACACACTGTCTGTCCGTCTTCTCACTGTGTCCTTGTATTGTCATTCCTGCCTACAGTCTTCATTTCTGTCTGATTTTAGTCAGATTGGATGGGATCCCTGTGTGACCTCACTTCTGAAGAAAGATCTGTGATATCCCATTCCGGGATTACTTCTGGCATTTATGATTACTCATGGTTCTGGGAAGAACTTTTGATCATCAATAGAGACCTCTGATGACCTTTTTCAAGGCCATGGCTTTCTGCTTTTCTGATCTTAGTCCAGGTCCCTGCTGCTGTTGCTTTCTCCTCCTTTCTCCTCCTTCCTCTTTTTTTCTTCCTCATTCTCTTTCTTCTCCTTCTCTTCTCCCTCCTCTTTCTCCTTCTATTTTAATGGTGTTTTTGAGATAGGGTCTCAAGTAGCCCTGACTGGTTTTGAACTTTGTATGAGGCCAAAGATGGCCTTAATCTGATCCTTCTGCCTCTACTCGCCAAGTGCCAGGACCACATGCATGTACTATCACACCTGACATTTCTCATAATATATTCTGAGCCCATGTGTAACTGAGAGGCTCTGCATCAGCCTCCAAGGTGTCCTCACTCTAAGGTGTTCAAAAATTCCTCATTGATTTGCAACCTTGAGTCCTGTTTCTTTCATTGTCTTTACAAATGGTCTGTTTACTCATAACATGTTCTCTTTCATTCTTAGTAGACACAGGACTCCCATCATGTAAGTTAACCTTTTTAAGACCAACAAGATGGGTCAGTATGTAAAGGCATTTCCTGCCAGGACTCAACTGAGGCTCGATGAAGGCATAGGATATAGCTTCATAAGGAGAGAGACTTGCCTTGGCACATTCTTGTAGTAAACCAGCAGCAGCCTTCTCTGAAGATCATGCCAGGACACACAACCTACTCTACCATCTTGTCGATCGATGTATTCTGAGTTCTCACCCTAAACCTCGCTCCTAAACCATGAGTGAAATACTGTACTAAAAATGGAGGCTGGAGAGATGGCTCAGCAATTAAGAGCATTGACTACTGTTTCAGAGGATCTGGGTTCAATTCCCAGCACCCATATGGCAGCTTACAACTGCTTATGACCTCTCTGACTTGTGGATCATTCTCACAACTTCTTATGTAGGCCTGTAAGCCTTCCACCCTCCCCCAAGTAGGGCTTTATAATTCTGGTCAGTGATGTATTTATATTTTAGTTCCTTCCCCTCTGTCTTCAGTTAGAAGATTCGATAGACGACCGACTTTGAACAGAGAAGTCTATGTGCTGATGGCCAAATTGTCACCTGTGTTTTCAGGTTCACTACAACATTGGCAAAAACCTGGCTGATCAAGGCAACCAAACAGCAGCCATCAAATATTACCGGGAAGCAGTCAGGTATGCATGTGTATGCTTGGACCTTCACTTTCTGAAATGCCTCTCTGTCTTGGCTGATTGCTAAGTGTTAGCTGAAAGCACTTGAACAGTAGCAGACTGTGTGACTTTTCTCTCCATTTCCAGACTAAATCCCAAGTATGTTCATGCCATGAATAACCTTGGGAATATCTTAAAGGAAAGGAATGAGCTCCAGGAAGCTGAAGAGCTGCTGTCATTGGCTGTCCAAATACAGTAAGCATCTTCTTTTCTTAACATTCTGCCAGGAACAAAGAGTGAAATCTCTGAGTTTGGGCAGTCATCTAATCCCCTCGTTTTCTTGTTTTTCTTTTGTAAAAAAAATGTTTTTCCAGGCCAGACTTTGCAGCCGCATGGATGAATTTGGGCATAGTTCAGAACAGCCTGAAACGGTTTGAGGAGGCAGAGCAAAGCTACCGCACAGCAATTAAGCACAGGCGGAAATACCCAGACTGCTACTACAACCTCGGGCGGCTGGTAAGGGTGGGCGGTCCCAGTTTCCCATCACCTAAACCAGAATGACCTTCTTAAACCCATCCAGCACTCACCACGTTATAAAGTCCTCTATATGTGTTTATCTCATTTGGAAGTCGTATTTGTTTTCCTTGTGTACACTGCTGATGTTCTCATTAATGAGCCATCCAAACTGAATGACTCCAGTTTTACATAACCACCAAGGCAGTAGATGAAATGAAATTCTGTACATCCCCTTCTGCCCTGGAAAACATGCTCCAAGGATCTGCTTCCTGACAAACATTGTTTTTTGTTTTTAAAACATGAATTCAATGGAAACTAAGATTCAAAAACAAACCTGTAACTGATTTTCTGAGATTCCTTGTTTTCTTTCCCCCAAGGGAGCAGATCTCTTCCTTTGCAAGGGGACATCCTCCCCAAAAGGACAGCTTCGGGAGTTAGAGTGTTTATCTGATAGGGCCTTACTGAATGGACTTAATGGGTATAGAAACTAAGGTGTTTGAATTGTTCTGTATTACTGATTCTTGACCAAATGTTTAAGGTGATCTGATTGCTCTTAATTATCCTGACAAAGAAAATAATGAAGCACAAACAGCATAATTCTTTCAATAGGAGTCAATAGATTGACTGGTGAAGTTGATAAGGGCAATACTTTTGATCTGTCTGAGCCAAAGTGGACTGTGCACACAGGGATGGGACATTTAAAGAGTGTGTAGCTACACAAGTAGGTAGCACCCACAGGTTAAAAAAAAAAATGTTTCTTATCCTCATTTGAAATACCTGAAGCATCTTTGTTTTGTGCATTCTTTGTGTAAACAAAACTAGTAGTTCCCCCACATTAGCTATTCATCCAAATAACCACTTCATCTCCTATTCGATAATTCAGAAGTTCCATACAGCATTTGTGTTTTTATAAAAAAATTTAAAAAAAAAAATGACAAATGTCCCCCAGCATGGCCCTACCTCTGGTAATCATCCCTATATAGACTTGACCCAAAGACCATGTCAAAGCAGAAGGGAAACCAAGAAAACATTGGGTGTTTGTAGTATTTAAATAGAAAGAATGGGCTTCCATTTTTTACTCTGGCATGAATAACTTCGGCCTTTAGCATGCTTGTTTCTGGAATTATGAGCCATGATTTTGTTGACTGCGCAGGTAGAATGAGAAGAGAAACAAAATGGCCAGGCACTTGGTGGCAAAGAGGAAGACTGGCTTTCTAATGTTGGACAAGTCACTTTAAGTGGGCAGACAGTGCTTATATTGTAAGTTTTAGAATGAAGTAGGTTTCATGTTCTTATTTAAAAAAACACAAACCTTGTTTTAGTTGTGATAGACATATGATAGGAAGACACCATCTCTAGGAATCTACTCCAGTGTCAAAAACAGGTGTCACTTCCTGCAGGGCACAGTAGAGCCATGACATCAACACCACTGAACCCAGGGAGCAGAGGTTTGAACAAAGGACAAAAGCTTGAGATTCCCTTGTCTCTATCAGCTGTCCGTAGGTCGGCTGGGCCCTGGGTGCTTTTACATTCCAAAATGCATAGTTTATGTCTGTTTCATACTAATGTGCTGAAGCAGGTCTCTCCCAGAAACCGAAAACTAAGTACCAAAGCTCTTCTACGGGTAGGCTGGGGTTGGGGACACTTGAAAACCCCATGACAGTGTGAGTAGAGACTGAAAACCTCAGTCACATACAAAGCAGGATGAGTCCTCAAAGGGAGGATGTGCTGGCTTGAAGGAGCAAAGGTGTGAACCTAAATCTATGCATGGAGGTAGAGTGACTACCTCTGTTTGATGAGCCAGTTAAACTAGCAGTTAAATGGCATTAGGCCGGTCCCTGGGAAGTCTTTGGTGTTTCCCCTTTTCTAGAGGTAGCTCCTTTCAGGTCACTGCCTGACAAGCAAGTGGCCCACCTGCAGCTTCCACATTAAAGGTCAGTTCTACAGACATCGAGATCTTCCTCACAGCTCATTGCCCGTCACTGCTCTTGCTTGGGATTTTGAAAACAGAATCTATGCTAAATGAACCCAATAGGAAGGAGTAGCTTCCAAAGAAAAGAACACAGAACATAAAATATAAGCTTGGATGGAGAGCTCTAGCCATGGGCCACATGATGCTTGGACTGTGACAGTCATTCATAGCCCCAAAACGATGGAGGCCACGGTATTGTTTACCCATTGTACTACCGGATATGGCGTTACCACAGGGCCTGTTGTGCATGGTTGCCACTCTCCTCCGTGGTTTAATTATCCAGCTTTTGCCCTTGAAAACTTAAAAGCATTAAGGCTTAATCTCTAACATCTCAACTGGCCACTTTATATATCCAAAAATAAAAGGAACTTAACAGCTTCAAGGTGTCTGTTTTAGAAGTTGCATTTTTATTAATCAGGGATAAATATTTGCTTTGATTTGTGGACTCCAATAAGAAGGGGATATAACATCATTATAGAGGAAATGGGAAGAGCTGGATTATTTGGGATGTGGTGCTGATCCTTGAGGGTGGTGCTGTCAGTGACTTGGAGGAGTGCTGGGGACAGTTGACTGTGAAGGAGCCAGTCATTAGATCAGTCATGATGGGCTTTAGAAAAGTGTTTTATGTAGGGAAGGCTTAGCACAAGAAATTGGTCAGACAGTTGTGGAAGTAACAAAAATGTAAATATTAGTGCAGAGATCAGTAGGTTTGAGGGAAGCATGTGGATGGGCAGAGAACTGACCTCAGACGAAGCTACCTTTTAGAGGAAGATGACTGCTTCCAGCCTTGGGACAGCGGGAGAGTGGATGGAGCCATTCTGAGACAGCCAGTAGGAGAATAAGAGGTGGGGGAGAAGCATGGTTCTCTGCCCTGTCCTTCTGTCCTGTTCTTCTGAGGCTGGGAGAAATGTGTCAAGGAGTCAGAGGGTGAAGGACCCATGAAGGACTGGGAGGTAGATGATACCTCTAGTCCCTGCTGAGTATTAAATCACTGTGTTGCTCTGCCTCCTTAAAGTGTGTAGCTATGGAGACAAAATGAAAACTTGTTATCTGGTTCGCCTTCAACAAAACAGCAGTCACAGTAATCGTGGGAACAAGTAGGAAACATCCAGAGGACTTGTTTTGTAAAACAAATTTACAGTGTCATTACTGAGTCTGTCCAGGTGACCGTGACGTGTAATAAATACACGCTGGAGAGAACTGACTTAGACATCCGACGCAGGGACCACGTTTAATGTTTGGTATATTTAAGCAGCCCTATTTGAATTCTTATACCATTTCTTAATGGTTCTAAAGGATAAAGCATCGCAACCTGATGTTCTAAGCCTCGGGAGAAATTTGAGAAATTCTCTCTTAACAAAAAGACGTTGGCAAATGTTTTCATAATTCATTTAACCTCACCTTACCTATTTGTTGTGTGGGACGTAGGACAACTCAAAATGTTCCTGTCGCCCAGTGGAAAATGTGCTTAGTAAGCAGCAGAAGGGAATAATAAAACCAAAGCTGTCAGAGCTTCCTGACATAGGGACTTCATGCAGGGTTTAGGGAGGGAGTATATTCAGATGAAATGTACCTTCAACCTGCATTTAGGAGGGTCGGATGGTCTGCCAAAGAATCTGTTGCATTGTGATGGCACCCACTCACCAGGGTTGTGCATTCAAGTATGTGGGTTGACAGGAAGTCAGGCTGTAGTTCTTGTTTGTTCTGTGGGATTTTGTGTGCCTTTGTGATAATGTCACAGAGAGGGAAGAAGGAAAAGAGCTGGAATATTGACTCCGGGGGGGTCTTTATTTTCAGTATGCAGATCTAAATCGCCACGTGGATGCATTGAATGCTTGGAGAAATGCCACCGTAATGAAGCCGGAGCACAGCCTGGCATGGAATAACATGGTCATACTTCTGGACAACACAGGTGCAGGGGAGAAGGAGGTGGACATGAAGGTGTTCTGTGTCCGTCCAGTTCTGTTGGCCAGTCAGGGCGTGCAGACCAGAGTCATTCCCACAGGCTACTCAGGGCACTCTGGCCAGCGTTAGTCCTACAGTTTAAACGATAAGTAAGCTGGGTGCGATGGTGCCCAGCTTTAGTCCCAGCACTTGGCGGGGTGTGGCAGGCAGATCTCTGAGTTCCAGGCTAGCCAGGATGACACAGTGAGACTCCAGGAAAGGAAGGAAGGAAGGAAGGAAGGAAGGAAGGAAGGAAGGAAGGAAGGAAGGAAGGAAGGGAGTGGGGAAGGAAGGAAGAGAGGGAGGAAGGATGAGAATCAGTCTGGGTTGATTGGTGTTAACCAAAATAACTTTTTCTAGAGGTTGGGGAGATGACTCAGTCGGTAAAATGCTTGCAGTGCGGGCATGATGTTACCCATTATAAAATCCTAGGCACGGTGGTAGATACCATGCGACCTCAGCACTGGGGAAATCGACAGGAGATCCCTGGGGCGGCGGTCACTAGCCAGCTAGATTAACCTAACTAGGGAGCTCCAGGTACACTGAGAGCCCTGTCCCTGTCTTAAAACATAAAGTGGAGAGCAGCCCACTGAAGACACCTGATACTGGTTTCTGAACACATACGAGTACATGCAGCACACACAATGCTAATGTTGTCTTTCTTGAAAATGAAGTTTCCTCTAACATATCTGAATATAATGTGACGAACATCATAATGTACTGAGAATAAGTGTTGAGTCATGGAGGAGGGTATGTGATCAGGTCTCATTTATTCTGAGGCTGACCATTGAACCACACCACCCTCCAACATGCTGGAAACAGCTAGGTAAGCATAGGATCTGCTTTCAGGTTTATACTGAGAGCAATGGATTCTTAGTTAAAATATAATGCTGATGACTAGATCTGATTTCTTAGCCCATAATAGACCAGATTTGACCAGTTTGGGGTGCGGAGGGTCTGCTACTCTTGTTTTGCTATCTTACAATATTGGAGATCAGTCCCAGGACCTTGGATGTGGTAGACAATTTCTCCACCAAGTAGCCCTCTCCTGCCTTCTTTTTAAAAACCCAACCATCCCTTAAGAAACCTTGGTGGTTCTTTGACAGAATTGAAAACTACTAAGTCATCTAAACCATGTAGACGGGAGATAGATGCTTGTTTTCTAAGACAAACACAGGCCCCATACTTGGCTCTGAGAATATCCAGAAGTTAGTGTTGCTTTGCTGCACTTTATGTCCCAGTTTCGGTATAACTGGTATCTGGGAGAAAATTTAAATGGTCTAAAATGTCTCTTAGTAGGGCTGAGTTGCCATGTCTCTTCCACCCACTAGGTTATGGGTCTTCTCGTGTTCTGCTTGGGTCTTCTCAAGTAGTATTTTCAACACTGTGTATCATGCATTCAAGTCCTGCTCTGGAGAGATGGAGACACAACACAGTACTGATTGGTTTTCATTTCTCCTCCCAGGTAACTTAGCCCAAGCTGAAGCCGTGGGAAGAGAGGCACTGCAGTTAATTCCTAATGATCACTCCCTTATGTTCTCATTGGCAAACGTGCTGGGGAAATCCCAGAAATACAAGGTGGGTAAGCCAGAGATCTTGATGTCCTGCGGTCAGTCCAGCAGCTGACAGAAGCCACAGTGTTTCTTATGCCCAGTTCAGTGGAGGGTTAGGCCAGAGTGGGAGCACCAGGAGAGCTCTTGGTCAGATTCTTTTCATGGAGAAGTTACCTAACAGCTAGACCCGTGTCTTTCTCATCAGACACCAGCTTGTTCCTCGTGGAGAGGGAAGAGTAACTAGAATGGGACACTGGTGCTGAGTTTGTGTGCTACATGGCCGTTGTCAAGACGACTTAGCACAGTGCCACCCTTTCAGGGCACTGTCCTCCTCTTTTGCATGCAGAAGAGTCTGACCCTGTCCCTTGAAATAGGGAAAGAGTACTAGGTTTGTCTGTGGGTTCTGGCTTTTTTTTTTTTTTTTTTTTTTTTTTTTGGTTCTTTTTTTTCGGAGCTGGGGACCGAACCCAGGGCCTTGCGCTTCCTAGGCAAGCGCTCTACCACTGAGCTAAATCCCCAACCCCCTGTCTTTTGCATTTTATAAACCTAGGTTTCTTCTCTGAGTTACTTGTTATCATCAAGGCCCTAGATGTTTTTGACCCATGAAAATCATAAGATCTAAACTTGGGCACTAAGATGTAGCTCAGAAGGCTTGCCAAGAATGTATGAGACCTCCAGACTCGTGCACACACATGCACACTTCATCCACTGAGTTTTTCAGGAGCAGTAAGTTGTTGTCTGGGCTTGTGTAGGGAATTCTATGTAGGTTATACCACACTCTATACTCTGTATTTTGCACTCTGTACTGTTGAAGGAGCTGGTTAACACAGATTCCACCCCAGGAGAATCAGCCAGGAGTAGGTCAAGTCAGGGATATTTATTTCTAAATGACATCCTGGGCACCTCACACAGACAGAAAGACTTTGGAAACACTTGGAAAAGCAGTTCCACAGCCTGATATTTGAGTTATTACTTAAAATATTTATTAATATTTCATATTAATATTTTATTCCAAATCATTTTATTTCAGAATTATAACAGCTGTGTTTTATTTTGAACACCCCGAGGCCATGGATATGAGTCAAGGCTTAACAGTAGTGATTAGTTATCTCCTTTAGAGACCCCTACCACTGCATTAATCAGTTCCTCTCTAGTATCATTTCCTTGTACTCATTAGCTGTCACTATTGGTTTAATTTTCTGTAAACTATTTTATGTGTTTCTGTATTTTTGATTATTGGTGAGTTTAGGTTTTACTATACACTTTTAGTTTTAGCTTTTATCCTAAAAAACGTGGCTTTTTGAGATGTTTCATTTTATTTTTTATACCTGTACGTGGGGGAAGGGCGAATCAGCAAGGACAAATCAGGAGACTCAGTTCTCCACTGACCCAGCTACCTACAGCAAATCTTCAAGATGCTGATTCTGTTCACTGTATTGATTTTTCTATCATCGTACAGTCTATAAAGTGCAATTTCTATTATGGCAACTAAGCCCGGGGTTCATTTGGCTTCCTGTTCACATTGTGCCCCACCCCCACCCCATAAGTAGAAAATACTCCGTGTCACAGAGTAGTACAATCGGTCGCCTATCTATACACATGTTTACTCTAATGGACAAGGCCAGAGTCCTGAGCCTATGATAAGGAAACAAAACAAAATCTGAAATAAGGAGCTCATTTTAGGCTCTTGGGCAGCTACCAGCAAGGAGCATGATGGGACATTTCCAGCCAGGGTTCAGCCAGCCTAATCCAGCCAGGGAGCCAGCATCTCATACATTTCTTTTTTTTTTTTTTTTTTTTTTAAGTTAAGGATTTGGAATGTAAACATTTGGGTAGCTTTTCTGTCACAATAGAAGGAGGCTATCTTTTGTCCTTGGCCTATAGGGTCCCCTGTCCTGCTTGTTGACTGCAGGTTGACAGAGCCCTGAGCAGATCATAGGGAGATAGGGAAATGGGGGAAATGGTGTCTCACAGGATTGGCAGCTCATCTTCTTCAAGCCCAGGGATTGGGGGGAGCCGGGGAGGTGAGGGAGGGAGTGTGCACACATGCACACACGCACACATGCGTGTGTTTGCACCTATGTGTGTGGCTGGAACCAGCGACTGATGTAAAGTATCTTTCTCCTCAGTCACTAGCTGTCTTATTTTTGAGAATCGGAGCTGTATCTGGAGCTCAGTGATTCAGCCAGATTGACTGTTGAGAGAAGTCCAGCAATCCTCCTGTCCCTGACTTCCCAACACAACACCAGTGTTTGCATGGCTGCTGGGATACAGATTCAGGGTCTCATGAGTGCAGTTGTGAAATGACCAAATGAATTTCTTATCAGTTGCGACTAGCAGCTCGAGTGTACAGAAAATGTGTCTGCTGTATTGAGTAGTTCAGGTGCTAACAGCAGTCACTCACCTGCCCATGATTCAGTGAACGTAGTAGTCAGCCTGACTTCTGGCAGCATGATAGGAGAACATGGGTGGAGTTTGCATCTATTGAATGGTAAATACATGCATATAAAAAGATGTTAGCTTAATGATCATTAAATGAACCTCTGTGGTTCACTTTTAAGCCCATTAAAATTTATGTTGCTTTCCAGTTTGGGGCTGATGTGGGAGAGCCAAGGTGATGTTCCGTTTTTCCTGTGGTACTTCCCAGCCATCCCTTTCTGACTGTTCGTTCACTGCTTTGGGGTTTAAGAGCAGGCACAGTAAGAGAGTGTACCCCAAACAACTCTGGTCATGTATGCCACACTGTTAAGAATTCTGGTTTTCCTCATATAGGTTCTACCCGATTTATTTGCTTTATTTATTTATTATATGTTTACTTAAGAGACCATGCAACTAATATGTTCAACTGCTGAGCCATCGCTCCAGCCCTTTGAATATATTTTAAACACAGATAAATGTGTTTTAAAAGGTAATATCCTGTCATTATTAGAAACACAGGGTAGCTACAAAATCAAAGTTTTAACTCAGTCTCAGCTACTTAACTGTTCCAGACACAGGCTCTGAGTCTGGGGTTATGCTCTGTTTGCTTTTAAACGCAGTGTTTAATGTACTTTAGAAGAAAGTGTGTTACTTTTCCTTTGCGTTGATAAACCAAATCTCCAATTTTATTTTATTTTTTTCCAAATCTCCAATTTTAAATGATGGTCATTATCTATTCATCGGTCTAAACCAGCACATTGCCTGCGCCTAGAACCATCCAGATCTCTCCGTGGACCAGTTAAAGAGTTCACTACTTTCTTGAACAGAGTCATTAAAGGCTTATGGGACAGATGATCATGCCATGGGCTTGGAACACCTTTAGGCCCAGACTTATGTCTAGGCTCAGACACAGTCCAGGGGTGCTGAAGCATGCAGGGGCAGCCCTGGCACTCGAGGGCCAGCATGTCCTGCCCACACTCACTTGCTCCCAGACCTGCCTTTTCTGGGACACTCCTGTGTTGACAGGCTGCAGTGTCTCCATTTCTAGCCTTGGAAACTTGATTCAAGCTTCCTCTTTGATCTTCTGGTCCCCCTGCTGAGTTCAGCCTTGTCATTAGGAGTAGCCATTCTGTAAAAATGTGTGAACCTTAAGCCTCTGCCTACAATGGGTGTCACTGTCTACCCAGGGACATCCATGACCTTGGCATTTGAGCAGTTAGGGAAATACGAATTTCTAGGAACCCCTAGAACACGTCACCCATCCCTGTGGTTGCTCACTCCGGCAAACTCCCGTGAGGCAGCAGAGAATCTTAAAGGGAGTCTCATCATCTGGCTCTCTTATTTTCTGTAGTTTTAGGTGTTAGATGAGATTGATGGCTTTATTGAAACCCTTTACAATAATACTTCTGTATGACCAGGTTTTCTACATGCTCTGTGAGTTCAGAGTTGTCCACCTTGACACCCAGCGTACTTCCCAGGACACTCATGGGCTCTCCCACGGCAGAGAAGCTGCTGTTCTTGTACTTCAGAAAATGCAGAGGCAGAGAGGCAGAAAATCCGCTCAGAGAAGCCAGAATTGTCCCCAATCTCACAGCATTTGGCACCAGTTTCAGTGAGCTTGGATCTACATGTGGGAGACACATGCATTGTGGCCTGGGCTTATGTTAGTAGACATGTTGTACATCTATCTCTGGGCATCATGATAGAAAGTGACATCTAGGCTCAGTCTGGTAGAAAACCACTTTACCCTGCTTCATGGTGACCCCATTGCAACTAAGGACAACTTAGAGGAAATGTAAGTCTGTACAAAAGTCAGTCCATGCTCACCAGGGGCATTTGGTGACAGTCGTACACAGTATTGGACGGCTCCCATACTAGGTAGCCATTTCTTCCTCATTCTCTTTGCTAATTGCTGTTAAATGGGGGATCCAGCTTCATCTGGGATGTGAGGGTGTTCTGGGGTTCTGAGTTGATTAAATAGCTCATACCCCTTACCTGAGAGTCTGCAATCAGGCCTTCACTTCAGGTTGGGCATGCTGCCCTCTTGCGTGTCCTTGACAGCTTGGTCCTCTCCTTGTCTGTGCCCTACCCTCATTGCGCTCTGAATCAAGTCAACTGAATTATGTAGTGATATCCCAGCCACTTGTTTCACCATTCCCTCTCTCTGGTCACCACTGCGTTCTGCCACCCCTTGTCACCTTCTTTTGTTAGCTTCTCTAGCCTCTTTTGAGCAAGGCTGTTTTCTGGAAAGGATATGGTGGTAACAAAACAATGATGCTAGAAGGTAAGATGATTGCTTTTGCTTCATGCATAATACCTTCTGCATGTGTTTTGTTTTATAGGAGTCTGAAGCTTTATTCCTCAAGGCAATTAAAGCAAATCCAAATGTTGCAAGTTACCATGGTAATTTGGGTAAGAAAAATTTCCGCTTGAGTTATATTGAAATTTTGATATTACACACACACACACACACACAAGTAAATTTTAAAAGGTAACCTGTACTGACCCTGTCTCGGAATGACTTTTTTTAACGGGCTGGTGATACAGCTCAGTGCAGAGTGCCTACCTATCATACACGTTCATGCTCCTGTGCCTCATGAAAAACATTCCTCTTACAAAGCACTTAGTTCACTTTATTGTAACTGTCATCTTACAGTTTGATTCTTAGGTCAGAGCCCCTATTTCAGACTAGAAACACAGCTGTTATTTCACCAAAAGGTATATGGACCTCTTCATTTAAAATAAATGGCCGTGGTTATACAAACAGCTCAGCAGTTGAGAACACCGGCTGCTCTTGCTAGGACCCAGCTTTGGTTCCTAGCGCCTGTAACCCTATTTCCTGAGGATGTGACGTCTTCTCATCTTTATGGGCACCAGGCCCTGCATGCACGTGGTACACATATACACATGCAGGCAAAATATTCATAAAATAAAATAATAGATAAACCTTCAAAAAGTAAAATAAGTTGTGGGTGTTTTGTAAGGAATAAAATAAGAAAGGACTGGACTTTGGCGAGCCCAAGCTCAGTACACTGCTGACTGGCAGAAGTTTCACAGCAGCACTGAAGCTGTCTTGTGCCCTTCTTTGTAATAACATTTCTGGAAGCACGTGAATCCTGTCTTACGGTAAAGAAGAAACTCATGAGTAATGGGCAGGGCCCAGGGTACACTCCCCAGGGTGTGCGATTACAATAAATAAAGCTCTCAGTACAAACAATATTTTTTTAAACAGTGATTTCTGTAAAGACTCTGCAATGGTTCTTTGTGTGTGTGTTTGGGAATCCTGCAAGTTAGTCAGAAGTGCTTCCAACCAAATTCATCTCCTGCTATTTCAGCTGTGCTTTATCATCGCTGGGGACATCTCGACTCGGCCAAGAAACACTATGAGATCTCCTTGCAGCTTGACCCTGTGGCAGTAGGCACCAAGGAGAATTACAGTCTCCTGAGAAGAAAGCTAGAACAAATGCAGAAGAAAGATGTCTGATCTGCCCTTCATGTTGGGAGTTTGTGAGTGTGTGCATGAGGCCTCTGTTCAGATCGTGTGCTTATGTTTAGCCATTTAAAAGTCTCGGACATTTATCTTACTCTACTGTTGTTTTTTTTTTCTATGAAAACAAACACATGCAAAAAGACTATAGCACCAGCAATACTCTCTTGAATGACTGATAGGATTTTTGCATTGAAGTTGTATTTTTTCACACAACCCAAATGTAATTCTAAAATCTCAAAAAATGAAACCTTTTTTTTAAAAAAAAAAAAAACTAAACAGAAAAAAAATATTGAGTGAATTTCGCCTGTGTTAAACTGCATTTGGGGTGTGATTGTCGTTATGAGGTATGTAGACAATGCTTGCTGCCTCCTGCGACTTACATAACCGTCTGTATGTTAGCATGTTTACTCAATGACAAGAAAGTAAGTCAAGATTTGGGTTTTTTTTTTTTTTAAAAAGTCTTTTTGCAACAGTGTAACAAAGTTTATAAGAAATTATTTATTCACAGTTTTGCGTTGAACAGGATATGTAATTGAAGAAGGGGAAGTTTTAATGTCTGTATACTTATGTCTATTTTTTTCTTTCATAGGAAGGTATGGACTCCCATGCTTTTGTGATGTGTGTATGTATTCTCCAACATGTGTGATGTTAGTGCGCGGGATAATATTCCGGGGTTGGTAGATTACCCTGCCATACTTTAGGCAACCTAACATCCTGGTCTCTGTTCTGTCCAGTGTTCAGAGGGCTATCTGTGTGCAGACACTGTGTTTCCATGTTTTTAGCTGTAAAGTGGGTTTCCATCTCACACGATGTAATTACAGACATTACTCTATCCAGAAAATGCAAAAATGTAAATTCTCTTTCAAAAGAAGTCATAGCTCTGGATTGTGTGGTGTTCTTACAAACTGGGTTTGTTTTTTCCTTGTCACATTAGATCGTAACAATTTGTTTAGTTAGTTTGTTCTTTATATACTGTTGACCTCATAATTTATGCAATCTCTGTAATTTCTTAATGCAGTAAAATTATCACACAAACTGGCATGAAACTGTCTTGGTTTCTTCTTAGAGTCTGCTCTTTTCTAGTATATGAGTGAAGCTGGATACAGTTTCAGGGCTCACTGTCCATTCCTTTCCCACTGCTGTGACAAGACACCTGAGTAACAGTGTAAGAGTTAAGGGGCTTTTTTCACCTTATTATTCTCCGCAGGTCCCCGGCCTGTGGGATGCTGCCACTCACATCTGTACTGGCTCTAACAACCTCTCTTACACCTCCTTCCTGATGCATAGGTGCATCTGAATCCAGTCACATTTACAACAACCAAAAACCATCATAGGCCTGTTTTATAGAACTGTATTATGAAGTTACTGAAGTTGAAATAATGAGATCAATTGTAGATCCATATTGATCGATTTGATTCTGTGTACTGGATTTTGGAATACAGCTTTCACTGTTAATTAAAATCAAGCGGGAGAATCAGTGTGCAGACAGGAACCAGGCCTGGTGGTGTGTACATAATCCCGTCTACTTAGGAGGAGGATCACCAATTCAAGGCCTGCTTAGGTGATAGAATGAATTCAAGACCACATTGGGCAGCTTAGTGAGCCCCTGTCTCAAAGTTTAAAAATAAAAATGACAAGTCTGTTAGTCAAGGGTTTTCTAGAGAAACAGAACTGGAGCGGGGGAGAGTTTTGGATTGATTTGCACTGCATTGTTTCTAGGTTGTCCAACAATGACTGTCTTCATAATAGAGAGGCTGAGAACTCTTGCTGTTTGGTCCACAAAGCGGGTCGTCAGTAGTCCCAGTCTGACTCCGAAGGCCGGGAGAATTCCCCCAGATAGCCTCTGGTCTAAAGCCCACAATCATAAAGCCAGAGAAACTGAAGGAAAGCAGCAGCAGTGTAAATGTTCTCTACAGCCATTTGCAAAGGCAGGCGGGGTGTTCCTCAAACCTCAGCTGCGGCAGGACCTTGAGGCCCACATTTTGGGATGGGTCTTTCCCCTTCAGGTGACCCGGTAGAGATAACCCCTCACAGGTTTGCCTATTGGTTGGTTCCAAAGCCAATCAAGCTGATGATCAAGCAGGAATCCTGAGGTTAGAGTGATGTCTGTATAGTGTAGACCCCAGCCTGACAGTACAGACCAGAAGATATGGAAATGCCAACACTCACTTTCTGGGGACAGAGCTGTGTAGATGTAGACCAGCACTGTAATTTGTAGTAGTTGAAAAATATATTAGCAAAGGAATTACATTTCAAACATTTCTTTAAACGTCCCCAAAACAATACTAACAGTTTATATGGGGTGTATTATTAATCTTCCTATAGGGCCTACCTTGGCAGAAATATATGTAGGCTATGTAGCTTTTTGTTGATTTTTGTTTTAATGCTACTTGTTTGAGAGTAAAGAAAAAATAGTTCTAAAAGCTCTGGGTTTTTCCCCCTTCCTACGGATAAACTCTCTAGTCCAATAAAGATGTGTGCATCTGGTTCCCCTAAACTCTTGCTGCTTTGTCTGTCAGGATTCCCTCTGTTTTCTTTTAGAAGAAAATGGTCATTTAGTTGGATAATACTTCAGGAAGCATTTCAAGGCTGTAGATTTTATAAGTCCATCAGGTAAGCTTTTTTTTTTCTTTTATTCCTGTCTTAAGAGAGCTTTGGTATGTTTCTTGGTTATCCTAAGACTGAAATTGAAGGCTGGCTTCCAGTAACTTATCTACTTACCTCATTTTTTTTTTTTTTTTTTTTTTTTTTTTTGAGCTGGGGACCGAACCCAGGGCCTTGCGCTTGCTAGGCAATCGCTCTACCACTGAGCTAAATCCCCAACCTCTACTTACCTCTTAATACTTATGTATGTATGTCTGTATTTTGAGACAGGATCTTGCTATATAGCCCAGCTAGCTTCAAACTCATGATCCTTTGTCTCAGCTTCCGGATTAGAAGCATGTGCCACCACACCTGGCTAATAGCTTTTTTTATTTTAATGTTTTGATTGTTAATGACAGATGGGACAACATTTAAATGTGGGGAAGTCTGATCACAGTCCTCCACTTCCTGATCAGTCCTCCACTTCCTGATTACAGCCCTCCACTTCCTGATTACAGTCCTTCACTTCCTGATCACAGTCCTCCACTTCCTGACCACAGTCCTTCACTTCCTGATCACAGTCCTCCACTTCCTGATTACAGTCCTTCACTTCCTGATCACAGTCCTCCACTTCCTGACCAGAGTCCTTCACTTCCTGATCACAGTCCTCCACTTCCTGATCACAGTCCTTCACTTCCTGATCAGTCCTCCACTTCCTGACCACAGTCCTTCACTTCCTGATCAGTCCTCCACCTCCTGATCACAGTCCTCCACTTCCTGACCACAGTCCTTCACTTCTTGATTACAGTCCTCCACTTCCTGATCACAGTCCTTCACTTCCTGATCACAGTCCTCCACTTCCTGATTACAGTCCTTCACTTCCTGATCACAGTCCTCCACTTCCTGACCAGAGTCCTTCACTTCCTGATCAGTCCTCCACTTCCTGATTACAGTCCTTCACTTCCTGATCATAGTCCTCCACTTCCTGATCAGTCCTCCACCTCCTGATCACAGTCCTTCACTTCCTGATCACAGTCCTCCACTTCCTGATTACAGTCCTTCACTTCCTGATCATAGTCCTCCACTTCCTGATCAGTCCTCCACCTCCTGATCACAGTCCTTCACTTCCTGATCACAGTCCTCCATCTCCTGATCACAGTCCTTCACTTCCTGATCACAGTCCTCCACTTCCTGATCAGTCCTCCACCTCCTGATCACAGTCCTTCACTTCCTGACCACAGTCCTTCACTTCCTGATCAGTCCTCCACTTCCTGACCACAGTCCTTCACTTCCTTGGGTTTGTTTCTCAGCTCAGCTGTGTTGCTGCAGGTTCTCTATCTGGTCACTCAGATTTGTTTCAGCTTACATGCATGCTTAAGTTCTTTTAGGTTTCATCTCATTAGACACAGCCATCCATCCCCTCACAGGGCCTTCTGGTTTTGAGTCTCATATTACCTAGTGTATTCATTGCATATGGCTTCAGATTACTGACTTGAAAAGTCATATAGAAGATTGAGCTCAGCATCGAAGCTTCGAACATCTGTGTCTATATTCTTAATCAACCTGCCTGGACCTGGAGTTGACAGACACATCTTGGTACCCCTAGGTAATTTATTCACATGATTCTACCCATTTTTCAAGTTTAAAGATTTGTTTTATAAGGTGAAAATCCCAGTGGACACTGAAATAAATGACAAATGGCAGAGCGGGTTGTTTTTAAAAGAGTAGCTGTGGCAAAGGAGAGGTAGCATTAATAAATATTTTGTTCCCTCATTCATTCGGTAAAACGGGGGTGCCTGCTGTATTAGTCACTTCTACATTGTTCTGTTAAGAACACTATGGCCAAGGCAACTTACAGGAGAAAGCTAATTCGGATTTTTGGTTCCAGATAGAGTCTATTATGGCAGAGCAGAGATGTGGGGGCAGAAAAGAAGCTCACACCTCCAGTGGCAAGCACAAAGCAGAGAAAGAGAGAAAGCCACTAGGCATAGAGAAAGGCTTGAAACCTTAGTTTATGGGCAGTAATATACCTCCTTAAGCAAGTCCAAACTTCTTAAACCTATCCAAATACTGTTACCACCTAGGGACCAAATATTCAAACATTTGAGCCTATGGGTAACATTGAAACAGCCATACCTGCTATTCGCCAGAGTGACTAATTTCCCATTTTCACTTTGTAATCGTGGCTTCTGAATTGAGAGCTGTATCTGTGTAGACTGTGGCTATACCTCAGTGGCAAAGTGGTAATCTAGCATGCACAAGGCCCTAGGATTGAGCCCCAACACCATAAGGAGTAACGTTTTAAAAATTGTGGCTGTGTTCACTCTGCCTTTATTTAAGACACAAATAGACGTACCAGCCTGAGATTCTGCTTGTTTCTTTGTATTATTTATTGCATCTAATTATTGCAGTCAGGTTAATTTTTAACGTTACTGGAGACCCACAAAGGCTGTAGTCTCACTGCTTTCACTGAGGCTTTCCGGGGTGGACAACTCAGACACCTGTCAGAAAATTGGACTCAGCATGCCTCTCAAGATCACAGGATTAGCGAACAGCCAGAGCAGATGAGTCTTCTTGATGGATTAATCAGAGCTACTCATAATAAATGCTGAAAGAATGTTGATTAGAAAATCATCCTTTGTTTGGATTTTTTTTTTTTTTGTCCCAAATGAATTAATTGATTCAGGCAAAGATCAGCAGTGAATAAAACCATTCGCTGGGAGGCGAGCCCAGAAAGCTGAGCTCACTGCTGACTAGAATCAATACGTGACTCCCACTGTGAGGCCGTGTGAGTTACATAATCACCTACAAGAATTCTAAAGTAAATAGCTCCACCTGAATCTAAGCAAAAGTTGCATGAGTCCTGAGTTTAAGTTAAAAAACTACTGATGATGTTAAATTTGTTACGATAATTATGTAAGAACATTAGCGTGTTTTTTTTTTTTAAGGTAGATATACAAAGCTGGACGTGGAGATACAAGGCAGGAGGATGGTGAGTTTGAGGTCCTATCGGACTATGCAGCAAGGTCCCAAGTCAAGCTAAGCCACTTAGTGAGAGCTTGTCATAAGGGAGGGGGATGGGGGGAGGAAGGGGAATATAGAACTCATGGTGGCAGACATGGGGATATCTCGAGCCTGGCCCAATTCAAGGCCCACCTGGAGAACCTTGGGAGTTAAGCTAGGTCTGAGGGTCTACCCATCCTGGCTCCTATCCTCCTGTTCTGTCAGCCCTACCTGGTGGGGGTGAGAAGACAAAGTCTGGCAATGGAGAGAAATGAGAGTGCTTGTCGGGGCCACCTTTAGAAATGAAATTTGCTGTACACATCTGCAACGGTGTTTACCTACTTCTGCACTACTCTTTGGGAATCGAAATGATCAGAATCTTAACAAAGGCTATGCCAAATACCCTGACTAGCAAGTGTCATGCCACTGGAGCACTCCCTCACTGCTATGCTCACACCAACTGACTGACATCAGGAAACGCGTCATTCCGCTCCCACTCGGTTCCACACACAGCAATGTAACTTGCAGTGATATCACAGACCACCACTTTTATATGTTCTGGTTACCTCCAACTTTAAAGTTCTAAAATTCTAACCCATTTGTGGTAACTTGTTACAGCAACTCTCCAAGGGTAACTCAGTAACAATCTCTCAGTAACCCTGCTACGAGATTAGCCAATCATATCAGTGTGAGATCTCCCTCCCACCAATGGGATTGAGACTCAGTCATCACCTATGTCTGGAATGGGAAATAACACTTTCCACAGACGTATGAGGAAGTTTAATACGTAGACGTATGAACAAAACACATTTTTATATGCATAGACACATGGGAATACACATCATTAAAAATTCTAAAAACATTCTGATAGAGTATTTGCATGGGAGGCTGGAGAGATGGCTCAATAGTTAAGAGCATTGGCTGCTCTCCCAGAGGTCCTAAGTTCAATGCCCAGCAACCACATGGTGGCTCACAACCATTTGTAATGGGATCTGATGCCCTCTCAAGGTGTGTCAGAAAAGAGTGACAGTGTACTCATATACATTAGATAGATAGATAGATAGATAGATAGATAGATAGATAGATAGATAGATAGATAGATTAAAAGTATTTGCATGGTAGAATTTACTCTTCAGCAAACAAGGTGATAAGGTTGGAAGATTTTTGGAACAAGACCTTGAATCTCAGAGTCAGCTTTCTTGCCTGTGTGGTGGTTTGGATGACAGTGGCCACCATAGACTCAGAGAGTGGCATTATTGGGGGTGTGGCCTTGTTGGAGGATGTGTGTCACAGGTGCTGGGATGTAAAACTCTCAGCTACCTGCATTCCACCATGCTTCCCACCATGACAATAATGGACTAAACTCTGAAATATAAGCCAGCCCCATTTAGATGGTGTCCTTTATAGGAGTTGCTGTAGTCATGGTCTCTCTTCACAGCAATCGAAACCCTAAGACACCATAAAGTCATTATTTTTAAGGTTCAGTGACTATCAAAGACAGATGAATCCAATCTCATCATATTTACCTGGAACCTGGGGTTAGTTGCTTATTTACTCTGTGCACCAGTTGCTTCCAATAAATACAATGTGATCATTACAGGTTTTATTAATTTCTCCACTGTGAAATGAGATTGCAGTAAAGCAGTAACTTCAAGCATACTTAGGCCCTTAACTTTCTTCTTGAATGTGTTAGTCTTGTGGATTAGCATGCCACATTATGAGCTGCTCTGAGACGTTCATATGCACTGTTTTGATTGCTCCCCTTCTCCACCTCTTTCCTCATCCCTACCTATCTCTGACGTCACGGATATCCTATTACTCCCTGTTTCTCGACTTCCTAGGTCTTCCTTCTCGTGGTCCCCCTTCTGTAAAGTTGGTGGTTTGTAAATATGATGGTCAGGTTTCTTCTAGACTTGGAAATCTATTTAAAATACAACCACTTAAGCATCATTTGGCTCTACTGGGAATACAAAACAATTTCAAGTACTCCACATACACAAAAATGTCAAAGGGTTGGGAAATGCTGAAAGGAAAACCAGTAATCACATACTCACTATGGGTCTCTAGGAAGAGACAATGGGCCTCTTGTCTAGCTATCTCTGTGACATTGCTTTCACCTCCCGGTAGGGACATAAAACTCTCTGCTACCTCTCCAGCATCGTGCCTGCCTGCATTCTTCCATGAGGAAAATCTCTAGAGAAAAAGTTGCCCTCACTTTTTGGTTCTCATACATCTTCTCTGCCTCTTAGTACTAAGGGTGGGATAGAGGGGAAAGCTAGTTCTTCCATTAACTCCTGAACAAGTTTTATTTTAAAAAGAGTTGATTGCTACCATTACCTGTATCCAGTAGGGCTGTGTATGAGCAGCTGTGATGCCTTGGCGGTGCATGAATCTGTCCTATGGAGCCTTCCTCAGATCTGAGCTTAGCATCATCTCAGTGTCTATGTGAAAGGGGTGTGTCTCCAATTTTGTGTTTGTCTCTCGGAAGTAGTGAATCTTAGGTGTGTCCGGGTCTAACATGGTGTCAAAGCATGTGTGTAATGTAGAGCTGAACCTGGTGGGAGCGGTTGTTCCTGTGTCTGGTGGGAGTAGTGGTGGAGAGCTTGCTTTCATTTCAGAGGAAAGTGGTCTCAGGATAGGTATTTGAGCGGTTCCGGCGCGTGGAAAAAAAATGTGCTTGCCTCCAGGTGTGCGTAGTGGCTCTGGCGCCGCGGGGGCGGGCGCAGCCGCGAGCAGCCTGCAGGGGGCGCCGCCCGAGGCGGTTTGGTTGCAGTACCTGCCCAGTCGGGCATTTCCGCTCCGCGGCCGGGCTCGCTCCTGGTGATCCCCCTGACCCGTGCAGGTGAGGCTCGGAGACAGACTGGGACTGGGAGCCTGGGGCGGCTTAGGGACTCGGTCACCAGCCAGCGGAGTGTTGGCCGTTAGCGTCTCAGGCGATGCGGGGTCTGCCGGACGGAACCCGCGGGGCGGAGCGTGCATTTGACCCCGGAAAGCTGCCGGGACGGCCCATGCTGTGAACGCCTTGGCCAAGGCGAGCGGCAGACAGACACAGACGCTGTCCCGAGCAGAGCAGATGCTTGCTCTCGCGGGACAGATGCCTCTAACAGGTAGCTTAAGATCCTAAGGAAACGAGGCTAGCAGTTTTCAAAAGTAATGTTTTTTATTATTTTAGGAGTTATTTATGTGTGAAGAGACCAAAACCTGGAAAAGAATTCAAAACCGACTTCGGTTGGTCAGTTTCTGATCTTGGTTCCCTTTGGAGCCATTAATAAAACACCTGGATCTTTGGCGATCCTTGCCTTTGATTCTGTTCGTGGCTATTATTGCTATTTAGCTCTAATCAACGAGTTACAACGGCACAGCCTCACTCAAAACCCTTCAGAGGTGTGCATGTGTTTTAACTTAGCTTAATTCCAAGCTCATTTGTTTATGTTAAAGGAAATCCATTAGAGTAAGAGCCTTTTTTTTTTTAAAGAGTGATAGGTTGGAGGTCCCAGGAAGAAATAATGAGTTAAAAATAAAGGCTATTTTTGAATCAATTGGAATGACCTCTGGGGTGGGGGTAAGTCTTGCGCATATGTGTGCTTATTTTCCTCTTATTGATGGCTTTCTCCTTGTCTGTTTCCTGTAATTGAGGTGCTAAGTGAGGAGCGTGCAGTTTGGCTTCATTTTCTCCCCAACCTTCTCCCAGAAGTCCCTGAGTAAGCAGGCTAGACTTCAGCAATAGAGGACACTCTGTCTTTAAAAGCTAGTTTGCAGAGTTAATTGGTGGATTTTTGTACTGTACTTTTTAACTTTACAAACCATGTCCTTAGCGTGCAAAAGGCCCACAGTTGGATCTCCAGCACTGGCAAACAGGCAAACCAGCTACATGAGACCTTGTCTCATAAAAACAAAAAGTACAATAACAGTTTTGTCAAGTAGATAACCAAAGTATGGGTTTCTTGTGTTATATTCTGAGCAAGTCTTACAGTCACCACATAGATGAGGCAATTGGAATGAACACCATCAAAATGGCACAAATTGAAGACGTGCACCCGCAGTGGTTTGAGTGACAATGGCGCCCATAGGCTCACATATTTGAATGTTTGATCCTAGTTGGTGAACTATTTAGCAAAGATTAGGAGCTAGGGTTTGGTTGGAGGGAGTGTTTCACTGGGAGGCAAGGGCCAGGGGCTTGAGGTTTCCAAAGCCCACACCAGACCCAGTCTCTGTCTGTCTCTGTCTGAATTTGCATTTACTAGAGACAGCTATATGCCAGATGTGATTATATCTGGGGTGCATTGTGTCACTTGGTTTATTTTATTCTGTGATTTACCCTTCTTTCAGCTGGAGATGAAAAGTATTTGTTGGCCAAAGTCTCACTTATTTTCTTCACATGAAAGTCAGTATTTGCCTTGTTCTTCAGTACTATAACTAAAGTTCAAAAGGGTGGAATGCCTCAACCACAGGAGGCAGGCACTCAAACAGTTGTCATTCCTTGACTGTGAAGTTCAGTGCAGCTAGTTCAAAGGTCTGTGTTCTTCTGTTTTCTTTAGTTATTTTGAGGCTGGCCTGGACCATTCAGTCCTCCTGACTTGGGTGCTCAAGTGCTGTGACTCGGACATGCCTTACCACACCAGGTGTGTGTTCTTGTGTCTACCCCACACTGGCTCCTGCTGCTTGAGTAACACTAAGCAGGTATGATCTGAAGGACACTAGGACACTGCTGGGAAATTGTTGCCATAGTAAATTACAAATAGAAGACCTTGTATTAAGTAGTGGCTCTGGTCATGTTCCTTGCAGAAACATGGGTGATTCATTTGAGTCCCATTGCAAGACTTGCTCAGGATATATCTACCCACTCCCACAGGATGGTCTTTCTATGCAGACTTATGTGCCTCTCTATATTGTGATTTCCTATATTACATTATTTTTTTCCTTCTTCTTGCCTGCTTGTTAGGGTTAGAACCATTGTTGGACTTTGTTCTCTGTCTGTAATCAAATTAATCAAATCTAATCAATCCAATCAAATAGGTGAAAGGGCAAACTTTTGGAGGCAGTAAATTTGGAGGGAGTGGCCATGAGGGAGGAGAACCCAGGCAGTGTTTCTCACATTTGGGACTTTGAAATGAACAAAGAAGCAGTAGTATACGATTCAGGCAGCCATTTTGGCCTCTAAGAAGTTTGGATGCTCAGGGTGACATTTCTCCAGACTTAAAAACCTAGAGATAGATGAGCTAAACAGCTTCCAGAAACTTATGTAAGGTCTTCAGTACTACCTGAATGCAGAATGTTGGTTAGGAAAATATAAAAAGTAGTAGTAGCAAAAATTGGCATTTGCCACCAAGTTACCCATTCTCTGCTGTTTAGCTCTTGGTCTTGTTTGATTCGGTGACCCATGTGTCTGGGTGTGGGGAACAAGGGAAAGCAAAGATGTGTAGGACTCCAAGGAGATACTAAGGGGCCTGGTTCAGCTAGAAACACTTTTTCTTTTTCATTCCTAATCTGTTGAATGTAATATGGCAGGAATGTCAACAGCCACTTTCTCTCGTGAGGGAACACTGAGGATGGAAGCTATGAGCTAGCGAGACACACAGAGCCTGCTGTGCTGGATTGAAGAAATGACCACATGATCCTCCTCCCCCTTGCTCAAGAGCCCATGAGTGCCATTTTGCAGCCAAACCAATAAGGGGAGGCAGTTGTTTTCCTTTCCCCTGCCTTGTGTGGAGAGTCCTCAAGGGTATGCCTGTCGTGGGCAGTCAGGACCTGTGCTGGAGAGATGGAGGTGGCAGACAGTGGGAATTAGTACATCGGGAAGGATGAATCATACAGGTTTAATACAGCCAGGCTTGTCAGTGTCAGAGAAGATGGTTAATACAGAAACCGAGGAAACTGTAATGGCTCCTATAGTGCACATAGGTTGGAGGACACTGATGTAAATCATGGTTTTCAATAAACATCAATGTAGAAGTAAATACACACACGCATCAGCACATGTAAGTACAGACACAGACATGCACCTGCGGTGGTTTGAGTGACAATGGCTCCCATAGGTGAACTATTTAGCAAAGATTAGGAGCTACAGTTTTGTTGGAGGGAGTGTATCACTGGAAGGCAACAGCCAGGGCCTTGAGGTTTCCAAAGCCCACACCAGACCCTGTGTGTGTGTGTGTGTGTGTGTGTGTGTGTGTGTGTGTGTGTGTGTGTGTGTGTGTCTGTCTGTCTGTCTGTCTGTCTCTGTCTGTCTCTGTCTGTCTCTGTCTCTCTCTCTCTCTCTCTCTCTCTCTCTCTCTCTCTCTGCCTGCTGACTGTAGATCAGGATGTAAGCTCTCACCTGCTGCTCAAGAGCAGTGCCTGCCTGTCTGCATGCTGCTATGCTTCCTGCCTTGATGGTCATGTAACATGTAAGCCAGCCCCCAGTTATATGTTTTTTTTTTATAAGCTGCCGTCATGGTGTCTCTTCCTGGCAATAGAGAAGTAATTAAAGCAGTGCCTCATCCACAGAGGGCAGAACAGGTGTACTTCAATAGCAGTGAGTATACTTCTTTCTAAATCCTGGCTTCTAAATGCCATTTTCTAATAGTGAATATAGTTTCCTTGGAGAAATGGCAGATCCTGAGACTGGGACATAACATCTAAGAGGAATCTGGACTGTCTTGAGCCAGAAAGCAAGGAAAGTACTCAGAAAATGAGTCAAAGGGACAGAGAAACCTGCTAAAATGGACTCCAAATTAGGTACAGGTTGAGCATCCAGAGAAATAACAATAGCATTGGCTGTAGTGGGGTACATAAGTGTGCAGACATACACATAAGCAAACAGATGAGCAAGGGTGATAAGTGGGGTGTATCATAGTTTTGAAGTGCTTCCTCACAAAGTCCTTGTCAGCTCTCAAGGAAAGGATGAGATTTCATGAGGGAAGCCTGGCAGTCACCACATAGATGAGGCAATTGGAATGAACACCATCAAAACAGCACAAATTGAAGTCAAGTACCATGTGACAGGTAGCAGGGAGAACATTTTTAATGGTTGCTGCTGAACATCTAATCTGGAGGCAACACCAGACAAAATCAAGTTAAAGGACATTCAGTGGACAAACGCAATCACAGCAGTCCAAGACTGAGGAATTATTAAAAACCGAGGAGACTTGAGGACACAGAAGTCCCTTGCAAAGCTCTGTATGTTATTAAGATCATGGTCAGAGCTGGAAAGGGTTGTAATGCTGGGAAAGGGTGTTGGTGCCCGATGTTGACGATTGCCTGCCATGTAACTGGTTGAGGCTAGCAGTTTACACACATGCTTACTGTGTGCACAATTTGCTGCACACCCATCACACCCCAGACTGCTGAACAAAGGTGCTGGTGCCTGAGCACGTGCTGGCTCAACACAGGGCTGCAATGCTCTTTTGTCAACTGTGTGCCTGTGCAGTAGCCAGGACACTCACATAGGGGAGGTAGTGTTGCTTAAGAGTGACAAGAAACCCAGGCAAAATATTGAAGAATAAAGGGCTTTTTCTAAAGGCAGTAGCAGCTTTCTGAGCAAAGAGGAGGATACATGGTGTGACCAGTTAGTTGACTGACATTTGCGATCCACATAAAATTTAGATAACCTCCTAATCCTTCCTAAACAGTTCCACTAACTGGAGACTAAGTATTTAAACATGAGCCTGTGGGTGCCGTTCTCATTCAAACCAACGTGGGGAAGGGGAGTTCGTAAACTCTAGCTCTAGGGAATCTGATGCCCGCTTCTTGCTTCTGAGAGCACCTGTACCGTGTGCATGGGCCACCCCCACAACCTCCATGCACATAAACAAATCTTTAAAGAAAGGAAGTATAGGTCACCAACTCTCATTGTTATTTACTGTTAAGAATACTCGTTTATCAATGCCAAGCAACCAGAGCTTCCAGGGACTAAGCCACTACCTAAAGACAATACATGGGGGAAAGGGAATAACACTTGAAATGTAAATAAGAAATACTCAAGTTAATAATAATAAAAAAAAAAGAATACTCGTTTATAAGACCAGTGTGGTGTTGCGTTCCTCCAATCCCAGTACTCAGGAGGATCTGAGTTTGAGGCCATCCTGGTCTATATAGAGAACTCAAGGAGATCAAAACTACATAATTTGTCTCAAAGCTGTGGGGGTTATGGACTTGTGTCCATAGACATTAACTTTGGCAGAGGGAGTTTTAGGGCCCTTTTGCTGCCTAAAAAGCATGTTTCAAGCACCCTTTTCTCAAGTCTGATCTGAGAACAAATTATGTTAAAGAATGTTACTTTCATAGAGATTCGGGCTTTTTAATTTTCTTAAAATTTCTGCTCAGTATTACTGTTTGAATCATCTTGTGGTGATGAAAATATTTTAAAGGGCAAATACATACTAAACTTGAAAATCCTCTCTTGTGATTTGAGCTGTAATTTATCTCTGTTTTAGTTGAATTCAACTTGGGATAGGACAAGCACTGATAGACTGGACACTTTGGGGAAAGTAGAAAAACACTTAATTTTGAGTTTGGCGCTTTTAGTTTAGTTTCTTTTTTTTCCACTTTATTGAAAATAGTTTTTTCTTTTATATCTTGATTACAGTTTCTCCTACCTCCTCCCATTCCTCCCAACTTCCCTTTCCCTCTGGATCCTATCCCTTTCTGTCTCTCATTCCGGTGGGGGGAGGGGAACCAACAAAAGACAGGTTTCTATGAGATTGTAACCAAACATGACAAAATAAAGATAAAGCAAAAGCCATCACACTGAGGCTGGCCAAAGCAACCCAACAGAACGAAAAGGGCCCCAAGAACAGGCACAAGAATCAGAGACCCACTCACTCACACACTCAGGAGTGCCTTAAATACTAAACTGAAAGCTATCATTTATACTCAGAGGACTTTGTGCGTGCTACTTTAGTCTCTGTGAGTCCATATGAGTTTGCTTAGTTGACTCAAGGGCCCTGTTCTCCTGGTGTCCTCCCATCTCCTCATCTCCTCTGGTCCTTAACACTCTTTCTGCCCCTGTTCTCTGGTTCCTGAGCTGAGGGGAGGAATATGATGAAGTCATCTCATTTAGACTCTTTCTCCCTATAATGGCTGGCTGTTGGTCTCTGCATCTGTTCCCATTGGCTGCTGGAGGGAGCTTCTCTGATGGCTGAATGAGGCATTGATTATGTATCAGCATAACAGAATATCATTAGGAGTTGCTATGTTGATACTTTATATTTTAGGACCAGTAGTGTTTGATTTTATGCTAGGGCTATCTAATCTTGGTCCTTGGTCACACACCATCTCATGGAGTGGGAGTAGCCAATCACACATTGGTTGGTTACTCCCACAAGTTCTGTGCTACCATTGCCCTAGCATATCTTGTAGGCAGATCAAAGGTTCTGTGACTGGGTTGGTGTTTATATTTCTCTTTTGGCAGCCTACCTAGTACTTGATGTACCAAAGACACTAGAACATAAAGGCTAAAGCTCCATCTAGGTACCAGTTCTACTTCTTCCTGTCCAGTGTGTGTGTTGTCCTCAGCAATGGGGCCCCACTGTCGGTCAGTAGAGAGTAATTTATTGTCTTAGCAACAGCCTAGGAAGTTTGGGGGTTTCTTTGGGACCCTTTGGCCAACAACTCAATTGAATGCAAGCCAGTCCCAGTACTGGAAACCTTATTTGGTGACAAGTTGACCAGTTGGGACTCTGTATCCCCCATTATTAGGAAAACTTATTAGGATCACATTCATATATTTTAGGAAGTTTCCACTGCATTAGGATTTCATATCATCCCTCAAATGCCCCTCAATTCCAGCTGTCTCTCCCCAAGTTCTCTCCCTCAACCCATCTCCTTTCATCTTCCTTACATGTTCCTCCCATTCCCTTTCCCACCCACATTGACTCCTAATCCACCTGTAAAGTCTATTATTAAAAAAAAAATCAATCAAACAAACAAAAAAACAAAAACAAAAAACAAGGCTTCTTTATGTAGTCCTGGCTGTCATGGAACTTGCTCTGTAGACCAGGCTGGCCTTGAAATCAGATCCTCTTGCCTCTGCCTCTTGAGTACTAAGATTAAAGGCATGTATCACCAGTGTGCAGCTTTGTAAAATCTATTCTATTTCCCCTTCTCAGAAAGATCCATGTGTCCCTTTTAGACCCTTCCTCTATACCTAACTCCCTTGGCTCTACAAATAATAGCTTGGTTATCATTTACTTAATGGCTAATACCCACATATAAGTAAAATCATACCATTTTCCTCTCTCTGGATATGGGTTACCTCACTCAGGATTATGTTTTTCTAGTTCCATTAATTTGCCTACAAATTTCATGATGTTATTTTTTAACAGCTCAGTAATATTCCATTGTGTAAGTGTATCGCTTTTTCTTTATCCATTCTTCTATAGGTTGTTTGCAGTTTCTGGGTATGATGAATAGAGCAGCAATGAGCGTGGTTGAACAAGAGTCCTTGTGGTAGGATAGAGTGTCCTTTGAGTATATGCCCAGGAATGGAATAGCTGAATCTTGAGGTAGATCGATTCTCAACTTTCTGATGAGCCACCTCCACCAATAGAAGGAGTATTCCCCTTATTCCAAATCCTCACTGGCACAACCTGACACTTTTGTTATTGATATTAGCCATTCTGACAAATGTAAGGTCGAATTTCCCTGTTGGCTAAGGAAGTTGAACATTTCTTTCTTGGCCATTTGAATTTTCTTTATTGAGAGTTCTCTGTTCAGATCTGTACCCCCATTTTTAATTGCATAATTTGGTTTTTGTTGATATCCAGTTTCCTGAATTCTTTATATATTTTGGATATTAGTCTTCTATCAGATGTGGATTTGGTGAAAATCTTTTCCCAGCCTATAGGCTGCAGCTTTATCCAAATAATGGTGTCCTTTGCCTTAGAGAAGTTTTCAGTATGATGAGATCCCATTTATTCATCTTCGTGCCTGTACTGTTGATGTTCTGTTTGGGAAGGTGTCTTCTGTGCCAATGGGTTCAAGGCTATTCCCTAGTTCCTCTTCTATCAGTTTTAATGTATCTAGTTTTCTGTTGAGGTCTTTGGTCCACTTGGACTTGAGTACTGTGCAAGATGATAAATATGGATCTATTTGCATTTTTCTACATGTAAACATGCAGTTACACCAGCACCATTTGTTGAAGATGCTGTCTTTTATTCTAGTGTGTATTCCTGGCTTTTTTAAAAATTAGATGTCCATACGCATGTGGATTATGTCTTGGTCTTCAGTTGGATTCCATTGATCATTAGTTGTATCTGTTTTTATGTCACTACCATGCAGTTTTTCATTACTATAGCTCTGTGGTACAACTTGAGATCAGGACCTCCAGCAGTTTGTTTTAGCTATCCAGGTTTTTGTTTTTTCTCATGAGGTTGAGTATTGTCATTTCAAGGTCTGTGAATTATATTGGAATTTTGACGGGGATTGCATTGAATTTGTAGATTGCTTTTGGTAGGATGACTGTTTTTACTGTTAATCTGACTGATCCATTAGCATTGGGGACCTTTCTATTTTCTGGTATCTTCTTCAGTTTCTTTCTTCAAAGACTTGAGGTTTTTTTCAACAAGTCATTTACTTGTTTGGTTAGAGTTACCCCAAGATATTTTTTATTATTTGTATTATTGTGAAAGATGTTGTTTCCCTGTTTCCCCCCCCCCCTCAGGAAACCTACTGATTTTTTTTAGTCAAATTTTTATCCAGCTACTTTGCTGAAAGGGTTTATCAGTTGTAGAGCTTCCCCCCAGTGGAACTTTTAGAGTCACTTGTATATTCTATCATATCATTTGCAAATAGTGATACTTTGTCTTCCTTTCCAGTTTGTATCCCCATGCTTTCCTTCAGTTGTCTTATTGCTCTAAGACTTGAGGTACTATAGTGAGTAGATGTGGAGACAGTGGACAGCCTTGTCTTGTTCCTGTAAGACTTGAGGTTCTATATTGAGTAGATGTGGAGACAGTGGACAACCTTGTCTTGTTCTGGTTTTAGTGACATCGCTTTGAGTTTCTCTCCACTTAATTTGATGTTGGCTATTGGTGTGTTGTAAACTATCTTTATGTTTAAGTATGTCCCTTGTATCCCTAATTTCTCCAGGACTTTTATCATGAAGGGGTGTTGGATTTTGTCAAAGGCCTTTTCTGCATCTAATGAAATGATCTTGTCATTTTTGTCTTTCAGTGGGTTTATATGATGGATTACATTTATTGAGTTTTGCATGTTGAATCGTTCTTGCATCTCTAAGATGATGCTTACTTGATCATGATGATCTTTTTGATTTGTTCTTGGGTTTGCTTTATATTTTATTTAGTATCTTTGCATTGTTTTCATAAGGGAAATTGGTCTGTAATTCTCTTTCTTTGTTGGATTTTTATGTGGTTTGGTTATCAGGGTGACTGGGGCCACATAAAGTGAACTGGCTAATGTTCCTTCTGTTTCCATTTTGTGGAATAATTTTAGGAATATTGTCTTTAACTATTCTTTGAAAGTCTGGTAGAATTTGTACTAAAACCATTTGGCCATGGGCTTTTTTTTGGGAGACTTTGACTGACTGCTTATATTTCACTAATTGTTATAGGTCTATTTAAATTGTATATCTGATCTTAATGGTACCTGTTTAGAGAATTATCCATTTATTTCAGATTTTCCAAATTGGTGCTGTACAGGTTTTTAAAGTATTGCTTAATGGATCTCTGGATTTCTTCAGTCTGTTGTTATGTCCCCATTTTTGTTTCTGATTTTGTTCATTTCAATATCTTCTCTCTGCCTTTTAGTTAATTTGGATAAGAATTTTGTCTATCTTGTTGATTTCCTCAAAGAACAGCTGTTTATTTAATTGATTCTTTTTATTGTTCTCTGTTTCTATTTTATTGATTTCAGACCCAAGTTTATTTCTTGCTGGTCTATCAGACCTGAGTTTGATTATTTCCCATTGGTCTACTCCTCTTGAGTATGATTACTTTTGTTATAGAGCATTCAGGTGTGCTGTTAAATTGCTAGTATGAAATTCCTTCCAGTATTTTTTTTCCGATATAAGTACTTAGTACTGGGAACTTTCGTCTTAGAATCCCTTTCAGTATGTCTCATAAGTTTGGGTATGATATATATTCATTTTCATTGAATTCTAGAAAGTGTATGTATGTATGTATGTATGTCTTGATTTATTTTTCACTCAGTAGAAAGTTGTTCAATTTTCGTGAGTTTGTAAGTTTTCTGTTGTTTCTGTTGTTATGATATCCAGCTTTAATCTATGGTTTTCTGATAGGATACACAGAGTAATTTCAATTTTCTTTTATCTGTTGAGACTTGCTTCATGTCCAAGTATTTGAACAGTTTTGGAGAAAGTTCCATAAGGTGCAGAGAAGAAGGTAGATTCTTTTGTGATTGTTAAATTGTGCTGGAAATTTGGCTCACTTGTAGGACACATGCCTACAATTGAGGCCTTGAGTTTGATCCCCAGAAAACACACACACACACACACACACACACACACACACACACACACACACACACACACACACACACACAGCATTCTAGTGTAGACATTCCTGTTTCAAACAGCCATAGTTCTTATAACAAAAAGATCTAGAATACAAAGAAGTAGAAACATGAAGGAAAGGGAGCACGAGGGCTGCTTTTCTGCCCAAGTTGATTCATGTTGAACATCAAAGCCTTTGGGGCATGAGGCAGAGCAGAAATTAACCACCTTCAGCCAGACCCAGATGCCCAATTCCCCTGTATCTCCCACCACAGAGGGTGAGTTAGAACAAGCCCTGGATTGTTAGCGCCTTCCTCCTTGACCAGAGAGGACTTGCTCTAGGAATAGTAAACACATTCTGAGAAGTTGCCCAATGTGAGTTAAAAGCAGGCTACCTTTCCAGGCGCTTGGAAAACATTCCAAAAGCCAGATCATTTACTGTGTTTCTTAGCTAAGTGTGGGAAGTCACTGCTTAGTTAACAGTTAACATAGAAGGGGCCCAGGGTAGGTAAAAAACAAAACAACCCTCTGGCTGTTTGTCCTAATGTCTGGGCATGGAGTACCCCCCCACACACACCACATTCTTACCTTCTGTGCCTGCTGACCCAGACACAGCTACCTTTCCTTGAACCTGTAACTGCAGAGGAACATGTTTTACTGTTTCATTGTGAGTCAGATTCTAGACCGTGATTGATTTTAATAGGGCAGCATAAGTCCATTTCAGAAAGACTGCAGAAACTTGCTGCTTGTGGAAACCCTGAAGGTAAGAGGAAGAACTTCTGTTTCTGATTAGGGATTAGGAGGAGGCACGTTGAGTTCTCTGATAAACTGGCAAAGACAGGAGGCTTAGTGGCCTGCAAACTGCCTCTCTTTTGTGCTCATTAGTTTTTATTTTTGAAACAGGGTTGTAGTTCATGATGGCCTTGAATTTGCCATCTTTCTTTATGAGCCAGAATATTAGAATTATAGATGTATACCACTATGCCTGACTCACTAGCATTTTCTATACCAACTCTTTATTTGCACACAAAATGTGTTTTGTTGTTTACAAATAGCTACCAGTGTAGAACCACCTGTATCAAATTGGAGAGTGTCATTGTGCCCTCCAGAGAGGGGCAGCCTACCACTGGGCCCCTTCCCACCCTGCTGAAGTAGAGCCTGCAAACTCTAGATCCCATTTCAGGCCATGGCTGTCTGAACTTGCCTCCCTGGGTCACTGGCTCCTGCCTGAGTCACCGCCCATGATTTGGACTCCCTTTTGCTTGGCTCTCATGAGGTGTTGACCAGCAATGATGGCCGAGACCAGCACTGAGTGAGATACCTGTAGTTCTGCACCCAGACTGTGTTGCAAACTGGGGTCTTAAAACTGGATCTTGAACTTGAGAGTAGAATTGAAGCATTTACGCCTGGAAGCTGGCCAACACCAGCAGTCTGGCAGCAGCCACCCTGTTGGATTCAGCTTGAGCTGCAGGTGGCATCAGTGGGTTATTGGCACCTTTTGAGGCCTGTCACTGCCTGCCCAGCCTGTTGACAGGTGTCTGGCTGCTCAGCCACCTGTAACAGCAGGGGCCAACATGTCTCCATCCCAATGTACCTGGCCTGTGTTTCCAAGGCTCCTCCCAGGCCAGTGGGGATTTTCCAGGTACTTTTAACTCAGAATGAGCAGAAGTGAAGGCTGTAGTCTGCCCTGCTGGTCACTGTATTTTGAAGATAGGAATGTAACAACTGCCTTAAGGTTTTAAAATTACACTGATGTGTATCTACTTGGGGGCATGTGTGGCACAGCATGCATGTGGAGGTCAGGATTTGGTTCACTCTTTCCACCACATGGTTCCCAGGCATCAAACTCAGGTCATTAGATTTGGTGGCAAGGAACTTTCTTAACCTTTTACTTGCTGAATCTTTGACAAAGTATGAAAAACACTTCTGTCATGACAAAAGCATTGAATGATTGCCAAGGCCAAATTTGTGAGGCCCATTGAGGTATCAGTGCCATAAAGGATAAAGGTTTGTTTTCTTAAGACCCTTGAGAGTCTGGAGCTTTGAATACACCAACAGGTCATACCTGATTTCAAAGGCAGCCAGGGTACAGTGTTTGGCAGTCTCTTTTCCAGAGTGTTGGTGGAGTTGGTGAGGCTGGCTGCAGCAGGAAGGTCTTGTCTTTACTATAAAGAGCCAAGCAGGCAACCAAATGAGAGCATCAAAGCGTCTTCAGGATGTGACCAGCCCTCCCTGGCAAGATGCCCAGGACCTCAGCTCCTGCGCACAGGCCAGGGCCAGGTTTACAGTTCACAGCATCTTGTTTTTTCACCTGTTTCCTACAGTTCTAAGAAACTTCTGAAGAATTAATAAGTAACTATATCAGATACTCAGCCTATGCTCCAAGGAAAATAGGGTTACTGTAGGAGGAGGGAGAAGTAACTCCTTGTTCAGATGCAAGGAGGCCTCTAGAAAAGAAATTTCCCTGTAAACATGGTCCATACCCCACCCTCCATACCTCAGTTTCCCCACCGTTGGGTGTGTTTGTTCCCCAGGCAGATGCCCTGTGAGTGGGTATTTGGCAGAGTTGGTAAAGCCAAGGGTATTGGCTGGCATTGTGTAGCCAGCCTTGACACAGCTGGTAGCTGATGAGAAAGAGTAAAGACACCATTTGTAAGTGCTGTGCTGTGGGTCTACAGCACAGGAGTTCCTGGTTCTGGAATGTTTCCTCTGCAGTCAGTGGAAAGGGGTAGACGCATCTGGCCAGAGGCAGAGCTCCGTGTCTCCTGTATATGGCCACTTGTTTCTGTCACAGTCTTGACAACTGGGAGGTTGCTAGTGGTTTTGACTTATCATGTAGAGAAATTGAAGTGACGATATTCAGACCTTTCTAACACGCCTTGTACTACTAAATTGTTTGGCTCACCTGATGGTGTGTTGTAAGTATGGACTGAACATGTTCAATAGTTGTGATGTAGACCACTTTAATAAAGTCCAAAATCCTGCCTTTTACACTCTTGCCACCAGGTGGCTAGGGGAAAAACCGATGAGAACCAGTCCAGCAAAGGACTTGGAATCATTTTCAGTTCTGCTTCGGTGATGAGATATGAAACTGGATGGACTGTCCTAGAGGAAAGCACACTGCTGCGTGACAGCATAGTGCCCTGCCAGATGCACGTTCCTATTGTGTTTTGTTTTTTAAATATTGACAATGATAACTAGCCAGGTTTTGCTGAGCTAAAGTGTTTGGAGACACTGAGCCTGTTCTACCTTTGGGCTGACTTCTGGATAGATATATTATTCCAGCCTATAGCAAAGTTTGACATAAAGGTTCTGCTTTGGACTCTTCAATTCTAATCAGGAGCACCTCAGTCCTGACACTGTAAGCCTCCCATCTGCTCCTCACTGTATCTGTGATATCATCCACACCGACACTGCATAAATCTACTCGGTACAGGCTCTGGAGCTCCCAGCAAAACTGAGCTGAGCAACCATGTGTGGCTGTCTAGACTGTACGTGTGTGGTAAGGCGAGGGAATTGGGCTTATTTCTACAGGATACATCTGTTAAGAGTGAAGACAGAAGCATATGGCACCGACCCTGCTTCCCTCAGTGTTTGCAAAGAAAAAGGCAGGCCTTCCACAGGCATGAAACCTTACCCGGCCCTTGGCTCAAACCTTGTGCTTACCCAGCCCCTCTTGTGCATCTAGCTGCTCTTTGGGTCTTTAATTTATTCACTTTGACAAGTAACCTCTTGGTCATACAACAGTTCACTCTCAACTTGCTTTTCTGATTCAAAGCGAACATGAGTGCCTTAATCCTCTAATGGGAATTAATTGCTTGTTTCAGTGCTTAACTCTGATCCTTTCTCAATCCCCACAGGGACAAGTTGCTTCCTGAAGGATCCATGTGTATTGTTCAAAACACAATCAGAAAAAGGTAATGATGTTTTTCTCTGAGAAAAGCCAAAAATGCACAGCATTCATTTTGTGCTGCATAAATAGTATTCTCAAACTGATTTTATGTTATCAAGGGATTGCTTAACCAAATGCTTCTGAGAAAAAGCCGAGCTTTCTTTTACAGAAATAAGTTATTGTTTTCTTTAGAAGAAAGTTGCTGTGTTCTACAGTTTAAATAGAAAACCCCTGTCCCCTTCCTGAGACTGCTTCTTGGTTCTGAAACCATTGCTTGATAAGGCTTGGATCCTCTTCCATCAACACGTTTACTGTAACATTCTCAAGGGCTTATTGAGAACCCTCCATAAGCATTTGGAGGAGGAGGAGCTCGGGTAGAGACCTAGAGAAATGGGAGGGAAGGTCAGGAGCAAGAGAAATCCAAAGTATGGCATCAGTTGCTTATGACTGGTCAGTGGTCAGTAGAAAGAAGCTCATTGGTAAATATGATGAACCCAGTTTTTAAGTGGAGAAAACAGAAGCTTAAACTTAAAATCCTTCTCTAAATTCTAGTTGTTTTGAGTTGACTGATTTAGGTCCGCTGCCATGCTGTCCTGCACTTTACACTACCTGGCTCTATATCATGAAATGCTATGGTTATTCCGAGTACCTGATGCCCACTGGGGAGACTGGCTCCACATTGTGTCTGAGTCAGGAGAACACTCGTCCTTCAGTGTTGTGGGTCAGGCTTACTTAGGGCTATCGGCATTTACCAAGACAAATGGCCATCTTTGTTTTGTGCTTTCTGCCTTACTATAGTAAGTTCATACATTTTTATAATACTAACTTAATCCAGTGTCCTGGAAAGAACTAGCATTGCACAGTGTGGGTAGGAAGGAGCAAATTGAAGACAAAATTAAGCATGACTCTCAGCAGCAACTGCCTTTGTCACAGCGGCCATCCCTAGGGTCCAGAACATCAGAGCAAGGTTCTCCTCCTACCCCTGTTAAACACCACAGACTTCTGAGGACTCTCCGCTCAGATCCCAGGCCCAGTTTTTGAATTGGTCATTTGTTTTGAATTCTTTACTTTTTGATTCCTGCATATATTACTGATATTAATCTTGTCAGATGTATACCTGGCAAAGATTCTCTCCCATTCTGTGTCCTTCCTCTGTTGACTGTTTCTTTAGTTGCACAAAAGGTTTTTTTTGGTTTTATGAAGTGTCAGTTGTTGGCCTTAGTTCTTGGCAAATGGAATTGCATTCAGAAAGTCCTTTCCTACACCTGATTCGGTTGGTCCCTAATTTGGAGAACTGTTTTGGGAAGGATTAGGAGGTGTGGCTTTGTTGGAGGTGTGTCACTGGGGATGAGCTTTGAAGTTTCAAAAGCCCATGCCAGTTGGGGATTTAGCTCAGTGGTAGAGCGCTTGCTAAAGCGCAAGGCCCTGGGTTCAGTCCTCAGCTCCAAAAAAAAAAAAAAAAAAAGCAAGCCCATGCCAAACTTTCTCTACCTCCAACTTGTGAATAAGATGTAAACTCTTGAGTTATTGCTCCAGCCAGTGCCTGCCTGCCTGCCACCGTGTTCCCCACAAAGGTGGTTTTGAACTAACACCTCGGAAACTGTATGTAAGTCCCCAGATGCTTTCATTTATAAACTGTCTTGGTCATGGTGTCTTGTCACAGCTATAGAACAGTAACTAAGACACATGTCTATTGGAGAAAGTACCAGATTGAAATCACCTACTACTAGTGGGTTCATGTTAATCTGTGTCTTTAAATCCCACTGGTAGATTTTTTTTTTAATGATATTGGGCATCCCCTGAATTTGGTGCATATAGGTTTAGGATGGTAATGTCATCTTAGTTAAATATATATATATATATATATATATATATATATATGAAGTGTCCTTCTTTATCTCTTCTGATTAATCTATTTTGTCAGATATTAGATTAGTAATACCTACTAGACTTCTGGCCCAGCCTGATTGGAGTACTACTCTAAATCAGTGCCTATCTTTAAAACTAAGATGTGTTTCTTATAGACAATAGATTTTGATTGGAAATTGAGGCATTGATATTTAAAGTTATTACTGGTGTGTGTGTGTGTGTGTGTGTACTGCAGTTACTGTTATTGATGTGTGGTGGCGGTCTCAGTGATACTGTGTGTTTTAATAATTACGGTTTTTATTTCTCTCTACAGTCTGTTATGCTTATTCCTCTCTTTAGCCCAAAGTATTGCTTCATTTTCCTTAAGTTTTGGTTTGTTGGGTACGAATTCTTTTTAGGATGCTTATATTGTGAAGTTTGACTTTCTCCTATGTGGCAGATAGTTTTGCTATCTACACCAATCTAGGTACGGGTCCTGGTCTTTATTTTATGTGTGGGTGCTGTATCTGCATGTACACCTGCATTCCAGAAGAGGGCGTTAGATCCCATTATGTATGACTTAGGAGCGCAGTCAGTGCTCTAGACTGCTGAGTCCTCTCTCCAGCACCTATACCACTACCCCCTACCCTCTTCATGGTCTCGTAGGACTCGGAATGCATTGCTTCTGGCTTCCAGACTTTCCATTGAGTAATCAGCTGTTACTCTAAGGGCTTTTCTCTTGAAGCTTTTATTATACTTTCTCGGTGTGTATGTGTAGTGTTTTAACTATGGTATACTATAGAGATTTTCTTTTCTGGTCTTGTCTATTTAGTGTTCTGTATGGATGTATCTTTCCTTAGTTTGGGGAAGATTTTTCTATGATCTTGTTTTGAAGGTCTGGTCCTTAACTTAGAATTCTTCTCCCTCGTCTGTGCTTATAATTCAAAAGTTGGTTTCTTTCAGTGGTGCCCTGGATTTCCTTATGGTCTTTCTTGTGATTTTAATTTTTCTTTATTTTGTTTAGATCCTCTACTTTACATTGTGTCCTAATATATTTTTGCTTGCTTTATTCTACTTGTAAGACTTGTTGAGTTACTGGGTTTTACAACTCCAACTGCATTTCAACTTCAGTGTGTCTATCTCCTGTCTCCTTATTGGATTACATTCTCGAGCCCGGGATTGTCTTCCTCATTTCTCTCACCTTTATGCTTGTGTTTCCTCGGGCTTCACTAGGCTTATTCTCCTTAATTTCACTGAGCTGCTTCTTTGTGTCTCTGAATTTCTTGAATTCCTTGATTAAGTTTATGACTGTCCTTTTAAATTCTGAGTCCTGGCTTCATCTAAGTAATTCTTACTGGCAGTCATTGGCAGACATTTACAGGATGGGTAGGTAGCTCTGGTTTGATCGTTTGTAGTTTGGCATGTGGACATCTTTCATTAGTTCAGAGTCTGATATGGACAATGGAGGTTGGGTTAGGAAAGAGACTGTGGATGGACTGGACCTAGAATTTGGAAATGGCTTTGGTGGGATGAAGGCAGATAGACAGAAGAGACTAAGGTGGTGACAAAATGTGCCTCTTTGACCTAGCCTAGAGTCTGGGGGTATATCTGGCTGGGTAGAAAGTTGGGTGTGATATGGAGATGTAGGTAGGGTGGTTCCAGGCAGAACCCTAAAGATCGACTGTAGTATAGATAGAAGACAAAGCCTGGGCACTGGTAGACGTGGCACTTGGGCTAGCTCAGCGTGACTTACCTGGCTAGACCCTGGAGTGGTGGACCCAGCTGGGTGGAAAGATTGTAGGCAGAGATGGAAATGGAGGGACCTGTGGTTGGTGGCAAGCAGGGTGGTTCCTGACCAGGAATAGGTTGCAATGTAGGCAACGGTAGCAAGACTAGACCCAGAGCACAGGCTATGGGACCTAGGTTAGATCTGGTGGGTTGTGGTGAGGTTTCATGAAACTCACTGGGCTAGATTCCGGAAAAGAATGTGAGAGATCTGGCTGGGTAGGAAGGTTGCACATGGTATAGAAGGGTGGTGGCAGGTAGGCTGGAGCTGGGCTAGACACTCAACATATATTAAAAAATATATATCAAACAAAAAACCTACAAAGCACAAAGTTGTCACAATCAAAATAGTGTTAGTAGCCTAAAAACAAACATAATAGTCAAATGGACTAGGAGAGAGGGCCTAGGAAACAGATCCTAGCATGTATAGTTAACAAAAGTCCCCACATACACAAATGCCCAATAACATACATGCAAAGATGCTGAATGTCACTAATGCTTGAGGACACCAGATCAGACCCATAGTGAAATATTACCTCATACTCATGCAGATGGCCACCATCCAGAAGCAACCAGTGTTGGCACAGAAGTAGGGTTGGAACCTGTGCTTTCTTGGTGGTAATGTAAAAGGTACCCAGAACACAGAAAACAGTTACCATGCAAACCTCCTGCTTCGGGGTCTGTATACACAAACGTAATGGAGTGACTGCACATCCATGTTCACAGGAGCATCGACAGCAGCCATTCCATGCCCATCAACAGATAAAGATAAGAAAACTGGGTAGTCTGTATGGTGAAATATTATTTAGCTTTAAAAAGAAAATATGACATACACACACACACACACAATCAATCTGATTGAGCCCTGAAAACACTACCTAAGCCAGCCATAAAAGACAGTGTTGTTGACCTTCGAGTATGCAAGGTGGATATGGGACCTTCAATCTCACTGTTGCCTCAGCAGCAGAAGTGAGTCTCTCTATGCTCTCACCCTCTCCCTGTCTTTAGCCTTCTCTCTGATGCTCTCTGGTCTGCTTATTGGTACCCCAGAACACACTTGAGTCACCTGTTCTAGAGCAGAACCTCTCACCATGTTCCACACACAAACTGCCTTCCCCATCACTTCCTGTCACACATCAGCCCTCTTGAAGGAGAATGTGTCTTTGTACATTCTTTACAGTGGACAGGGAAGAACAGACCCCTTTGTCCTGGCTGTCTCCCAAGATTCCGTTTACTGTGGTTTAGACATGGTTTGAGCATCCTCCAAGAGTCTGTGTTGAAATGTAATTCCAGTATAAAGTAGTAAGAGGGTAGAAAATTGTTTTGTGATGCTGGGATTAGATCCACGGCCTCATGCACGCTAGGCAAGAGGAGGGTTGAAGCAGCATGTATGATCTATGGGATGGTGTATGGTTTAAGGGATTGTGTATGATCTAAGGGGTAGAGCTTTGGGAGGTGACTGAGGGTTGTGTAAGGTCTCCACGGCATTAAATACTGTTTGTTTATAAGAAGAGGCAAGGAGACCACCACATATATATGCCCTCTTCTTTATGATGCCCTGCACCCCCTCCTCAGGAATCTGCCTCTAATAAGACCATTGCTAGGTCTGGGACCTGGAACTTACAGAAATTAAACGAGAAAAAAACAATCATTTCATTACGTTATATAAAATGGACTAGTATATCCCTTCAGTGATAGCAAGAGAAAGTAGGCAATGAGAGTCTGAAGACAGAAAACAACTGAATGGTGACTTTAGCAGCCAGCTCTACCAGATCCTAAATTTCTACAGTGAGGCCCAGGAGACATGAGCTGGTGCTCTGGACATGTGATTAGGGTAGGAAGGCCATGGGATCTATACAAAGAACAGAGACAGACCCACCCCAACTCTCTCAAACTGAGCAGAAGACAGGTTCCTTCTAACGTGGGTCCAGGGAGGATGGCAATAGCACTCTGAAAGCAGATTGAAGGAAACTCCACTTGTCTGTGGATTGCCCACCTCCCAAATACACACTTGCCCTAGAGCCAGCCAACTGCAAAAATCCATCCCTGCCCCTCCCATCGTAGTCCCACTTCCAGAGAGGGTCAGTTTTTACTAGAAAAGGCCTGACGTGGGAAGAAAATCTCTGAGAGAAACACAGATACCATTAAAAGAAAAGAGGTAAGGAAAAGGACCTGGTGCTGTATCCACAGCAGAGTTAGAAGCAAAAGGAGGCCAGGAAAATGCTTGGAACACAGATAAGTGGAATGGGACAATAAAGACTGAGATGAAGGAGAAAGGGACAGCGGAGGCAGAGGAAGTGAGGGTACCAAGTCCCCAGTTACCATGGCAATGAAGTTCAGGCTGGAATTCCCAGAGAGGGAATGCAGACTCTACTTGAGCCCTGTCCGCATTACTTTTCAGAAGCCAAGGGCCTAAGAGCCTCAGTTCAAGCTAAAAGCAGAGCTTGGTCATCCCTGTTAGAACCTGGGAACCTGGAAGACAGTGAAAGCACACCTCAACCCAGTCAAGACAATGTCCCTCAATTCCCTTCCTGCCATACTGTACACCAAGAGGGAGAGGATTTGTAAGCTCTGAGGAGTCCACCAAAGAAGGGACATCCTGATGGCTTGCAGAAAAGGTGAGGCTGTGTTACCTCTACAAAGCTTGACCAGGAGGCCCAAAACACCCAGAGCAATTTTAAGTTCCAACAAAAATAAGAGCATCCTTGAGGAAAGCATTCCTGTCCTGTGTACCTTAGTGTAGCCTGCACAGCCCCAGTGCAGACATTAAACACAGTGGACATAAATGGTGCCAGGTCCTTCAGGAAGACGGGAGGTCAGGTAGAAGGGAACATATTAAATATGGAATGATAAATACATACTTACAGACACAAAGGCTGCTCAGTGTACAAACCCATGATTCACCCCGGTGGGAGCAGAGCAAGTGTTCTATGTCACTAGCTCATGTTTCCTGTACCTGCCCTGAGAACTCACCTTCCCAAAGCCCCACATGTTGGCATCAGGCACTGCTGTAGGGCAGTGGAGCATAGACAGCTCCTGTGTTTCCATCCTTAAGCCACATAGGTCACTTAGTGATTTAAGTCTGTAGCCCAGACTTAGGCAAATTTTAGTTCTACACAGAGCCAAGGTTCCTGCTGTGGATCACCATGAATTGTCCTTACCCTCTAAGATCTTGGGAAAGAAAGCTATGTCCCACAGGTGCTGTGAAGTGTTGCTGGGTCTTAAGTGTTGGAACAGGAATGTAAATATGTTGCTGAAACCTTGGTTTGCCCCAGAAGTGGGGATTCAGGTTGTTACTTAAATGTATTTGCTTCTCCTTGTTCATAATATCTGTTCTGGGGACTTCAAAGTTCCTTAAAAGACTGAAAGCTAATTGTGTCAGAAGGTAGCCAGGCTGCAGGTGTTGGTGCCTGATTGGGATATTCCTGTGTGACAGGCAAGTCTCTTCTTAGGCTGAGTACCTAAGTGTAGCTGGGCTGTCAAGGGTGGTGTCCTGGGTAGCCGCACACTCAGGTGTACATGTTCTTGGAAGTTGCCATAGGATCCTGATAGTGACTTGACTTCCACAGGGACAGAGCAGTGAGCTGAAAGGTTTATGTCAGTCATGTGTCAGGCCTGTGTTCCTGAAGCAGAAGGCTGTGATTGAAACCGCAGTAGCCAGCTGAAAAAGCTTTGTTTTGCTTTCTTGTTTTTCTCCAGCCCCATTATGACCCCATGACCCCACCTGAGATGCTCAGGAGCCGTCACCATATGTGGGCTGTGCTTGAGATCTCTGTGACCTCAAGTCTCTGAGTCTGCCCTAGTGGGGCAGAGTGGCTGACCCGCCTGCTCTTCTTACCTTAGCATTGCAGCTCAGGCTGTTTGCTGGGTGTGTTGGTATTCTAATGTCAGCTACTCAGAAAGCTGAGACAGGAGGATCACTTGAGCTCAGACCTACGTGATCTTACAAACACATGGAAGATCTTCCCACCACACAATGATGTTTACCATGCTAGGGAGTGCTCTTCCTACAAGGTTATAGAGATCCATTTTCTTGAGCCTCCCAAGTGCTGGGATTAAAGGTGTATGTCACCACATCTTGCTCCCCCAGCCCAGATTTTTAAAGTCACTAATATGTACTCTTCTCTCTAGGCTTGGGATTTTTCTTGGCTTGAAAGAGGCCTAGTGCCTCTTTCAGTTTCTTAAATAGCTAGAGAAAGCATGTCATGATGTGAACACGAGCTTCTAGGTGCCATAACAAAGTTTAACCAAAACACTTTGGCTTCTCTTTCTTATGAGCTTGGCCAGCATTGGAAGGACTATGACGGTATTACCCTCAAGTCCAGAGGCTGCCCCCAGGAGACTCTTCACCTGCTCATGTGCCTACTCTCTCTCCTCCTACGCTCTCTCCTCCACAGTGCCTGCAGCCAGATGGCCCACATCTTCGTGTATGGCACCCTGAAGCGGGGCCAGCCCAACCACAAAGTCATGCTGGACCAGTCACATGGCTTAGCCACCTTCCGAGGCCGAGGCTGCACAGTTGAGTCCTTCCCACTGGTGATTGCGGGCGAGCACAACATACCTTGGCTGCTGCACCTGCCAGGCAAGGGCCATTGCGTGGCAGGTGAAATCTATGAGGTGGATGAGCAGATGTTGCGCTTCCTGGATGACTTCGAAGGCTGCCCCAGCATGTACCAGCGTACAGCCCTGCAGGTGCGGGTGCTGGAGTGGGAGGGTGCTGGAGGCCCTGGGGACAGTGTTCAGTGCTTCGTGTACAGTACAGCCACCTATGCACCCGAGTGGCTGTTTCTTCCCTACCATAAAAACTATGATTCTGAGGGCCCACACGGGCTCCACTACAACCCCCGGGAAAACAGATGAAGGGCTAGTGCCCCAAATGCCAACAGGGTGGAGGGAATTTGGTAGCTGCCTGGCATAAGCAGAGCTCTCCCAGTTCAACTATAAAACTATGTTTGTCATATACGCTAATCTGATGTTACTTAATTCTGCTTCCGTCTTTAGTGGAGGAGCTTGCATGTACTAGATGAGAAACACTCTAGGCTGAGTCCCCTAAACGGCAGTTACAGAGTACCTGGTGCTCCACACTGCTTTTTTTTTTTTTTTTTTTTTTTTTTTTTTTTAATTTGCTTTGCTCTAACCTGAACATGGAATCTTTTGAGACTAAAAGGACTGGGCTGCAGTTGCATCTGAACAGTTTAACATATTGATTCCCATATATAGAACCTAGAAAGAAGTGGTAAGAGATGCTGATTTTGATCGAATCAGTGTAAAAACATCAAGAAAAGCATGTTGTACCTAAACTATGTGCTCCATCCACCCCCACCTGCATTTTCTAAATCACACATAAACTATTAAAATGGCCATTAAAATAAAAGTTTGTTGTTGCTGTTTGGTCCTTCTTTTGGTGTACTTACTTGGTAGAAAGTGTTTTTCATTCTCATTCAGCAAAGTCAGGAGCACCGACTTGCTGGGAGATGACACAGCTGAGCCCTCAGACTTTATGTCGTTGATAGGTGCCCAGCTCTCGGCAGTTTAGCCCGTCTCTGCCACCTGAAGGTGCAGCCCTTGGGGGAGAGCCTTTCAGAAGAACCAACACATTAGTAATTTGTTCCTCAGGCCTGACAGAAGGCTTTGCTTCCAAATACAAACAGCACTTAAAATAATGTTAGGAAGACACGAAGTACCAATTACCATCTACCGCCATCTGATCATCTGTCAGCGTAGATGCAAGTTGCACATGACTCTGTTTCTGCCTCCCAGTGAAGTAGAAAATGGATTCCAAGAATTGCAGAACCAAGTGCAGCTGCTGGCTGAGCACCCTGGCGCTCCACTCAGAGCTTACTCACCCTTCAGCGTAATGGTGGACTGATCACTAACTGCAACTGGCACAGACGCATGGCTTATTTTTAGCCCCTTTTTCTTAATTGGAAACTTGCTTCACAAAATAGAGGGGCAAATATGGGTATCAGTTGATGGGCTGGCAGCCCCGCACACAGCAGTGAGAAAAAGGGACTGGGACAACACATTTGTCCTTGGACCAGCACAGGAGGCACCTTGTCTGCAGACCCCAAAATGGTGATCTGACTCTTCAACCATCCATGTGACATCGATGTAGACGCACACCACAGGGGGTTTCCAGAACCTTCATCTGTGCTACCTGCTCTAAGGAAGTCATGAGTAAGGAGCCCCAGGAACTCATCCTGAATGATGGAAGGAAGGAAGGTTATCAGATTATAAAATGGCAAAAGCTAATAAAATTGGAAGCAGAGAAGGAATTTATATAAATTTTTAAAGAATCACAATGAAATGCTAATATTTACAGTCAATTGGCACAGCCCGTCGCCTTTGTGTATATTGTCTTCATTCAGGAAAAAAAGGGCAAACTAATATTTAGACAAATGCTTGGTTTTATTGATTTAATTTTGACACTGGGAAATCTCAGCAGAAGTACAAATCATATGTACAAGTATTTATATCAATAAAAATTCCCATTGGTGATTTTTTTGGCAGAGTGTCGGTTTTGCCTCTTCTGAGGAATAAATACGATGCTGTAGAACCTGCTGCAGAGTGCTCCTGTAAACGCCTGAGCAAATTGAGGGTTAGAGAATAATGGAAATGCTAATTAAAGCAGTGAGCAGTGGTGACTGAAGGGCTACAAGTACTTCATTCCAGCTCCACGAGCAGGTCTCCTTCACCAACTGTGTCTCCAGCTTTGCAGTGCACCAGTTTCACCTTGAATTAAAGTACTTGGGTAAGAGCAAGAAAGAGAAATGGGAACCAAGAGAGGCAGTCACCTCAATCTCATGAGAAGTAAGTAGCCTTAGGCCCAGAAACCGAGGTCACCCCTCTGCTCGCACGTCTCTGTGAGGAGCCTGTACGGGGACCCTGCAGAGCCCGCCCCTCTCTTCTGTCACTTCTGTCCAGCCAGCCCGAGAAGACTTAGGGAGCTGAGGCTATGGATTGCTTACGGGCCTCTAGGCCTGGGTCACAACGTCCTGAGACCTAATACGGTTATGTTGGTGACTGATGCATTCCATTCCTGCCTCCTCCTGTGGTTTTGAGACTAGAATGTGAACTTAATGTCATGGTAAAAATCAAACAGCTTCACAACAATCCAAACATGTACCAATTGGAGAGAATCTCCTAGCCTGACCTTGTTCTCCTCTTCTGAACATAGCCCTGTCTTCTCCAGATTTTTGTGCAGGTTTAGAAAGAACAGGCAGAAGACTAGAGGACATAAGTCATTTCTCTCCTTGGAAATAGTTGCTTAAGCCATGAACAAACAGTGGGTTTGACCTAACTAGCCATATGAGTATTAAGGGAATAAAAGTCCCAGGAATTGTTCAGGTTGCTGAACAGGCCTGTGCCCAAGTCCCCCCACTGTAAGCAGAAGGAACAGACTTTTGTCTTAAACTTGAGCCCAGAGCTCCTAAGAGCAGTATAAAGCTATTCGAATAGTACTCAAAGGCCCTGATGGGCAGGTGCTATCGAGAGTGAAGTGGATGTTGGTATGTGCTAGGTGTTTAATGATAGCCTGCTGACTGTGCCTGTGGATCTGTTCCCATCCTGAGCACTTCCTCTGGGAAGAAAAACGACCGTTCCGAGGAAGAACTACTAGCTCCAGACACAGACAGGGCCACTCCTTTGTCTTACTGGGTTGAAATCCAGAGCTTATTTTATGGGCCAGGACTGGAATAAATGGACAGGAGGGATTGAGTGAGCTGAGGTCCAACAGCATTCCTGCAAGCAGTTCTGGGCTGAGGATGCGGGAGCAGCCAGGCCACTCCTACGGTGACCCAACAGAAAGCAAATAAGGCGTCCAGCTTTTATTGGGCTCCATGCTGCCTCGCAAATTAATAGTGTGCTAAGTCAGCACCTTAGCCCAGCCACAAGGGCCCTTGGCCTGACTACACATCTATTCTTGGTCCCCATGAGGTGGGCAAGTTCTCACCATGACACTAGTGCAGCATTTGCAAAAGCAAGTGAAATGAGTTTTAAATAAACTATAGCTCACATTTTTTGTGTCCATATTTTTGGGAGCTCATTACTTAACTGCTTTCACCTCCTTGAGCATGAGACCCCAGATTCAGCTTAGAAAGGGTTAAGACCCTGGACACCATTCTACCATGTCAAAGCTCTCAGATGCCACATGGCTAATGACCCTGGCAGATGATTCTACACTGTCAGAGCCCTCAGACACTAGATGGCTATCTTCAATCTGAGGCCATTCAATCTACAGAGGGGCCTGTGATTTTCCCTTGAGGAGCAGGTAGGCAAACTCTAGGCCTTCTGAAACTTCATCTTGTTGATGTTGACTTTTAGGGTTAGGTTTAGGGTTAGAATGAACCACAAGATAGTCAGAGGCTGACTTGATTGTAACTGACATCTCTCTCAACTCAATGTTCCCAAAAAGTGGCCACAGTGCAGACCACAGCATAGGACACAGCCAGCCTCTGCTGCTGTCCTCACCTGCTGGTCACGGTCTACTATGTAGATACTCCTCAAATCAATCAAAACAATCCTTTGGGAGGGGGATATATATATATATATATATGTATATATATATATATATATATTAATATATATAATATCTATTAATGATGGCATCTCTTTAGTCACAGGAAAAATAGCAAAGTAGCTTTTCTGTTTTCTTTAAGGAAAAGTTTCAATCTAAACAAATTCTAGTCCTGATTCCCTCTCTCTTTCTCCCTGAAACATTAAATCCCCTGCATGTATGTGGGTCTTCAGCTCCTCCATCTACAACTGAATTGTTCCCTTTGAGGGGAAGTTATCTTGCGTTACATTAATTTTCGCAATCTGTAAAACCATTTCCTGCTGTGTCACCTAAGTCTCAGGTAACTAAGTGCCACGGAGACAGATGTAAACATTAAACATTAAAGACCCCTTCATCTGAAAGACATTAACATGGCGAGGAAATACGCTTTGGCTACCTGAACACGACATGGAGACCCCCTTCCTGGAAGGACTGCTCTCCAGGAGGCAGACACACTGACAGAGTGGAACTCTCCAGTCCCAGTGTCCTTCCCAGGAAAGGGGGGACATGGGGCAGAATCACCTTTGTATTCAATTTCAGGACACCCACCCATGTCTCAAAGGTGGAGAGCCTATGTCCATCACAGGCTGGAATAGGCTAGTAGGAATCTGGGGACATACCTTGCCCATTTTACCAGCTGTCATACTGTTCTGCATTTTCATAGCTTCAATCACACAGATTTCCTGACCTTCTGCTACCTGGAAAATATGTTAAAAAGAGATGTTTTAGGAACATTCCAATTTTATAGTAAAAGTCCAAGAGTGAAGTCATTGACAGCACATCTTTGTCAAATGTGCCGATTGGTCATGGAAACACCAGCAACCTCTGAGGGCTTCCACTCCAGTGCGTCTTAGGAGCCAGCAGAGAAAGGCCATTCACTCAGTTCTCAATAGAAAAGCCCATATTGGAAGATCACTAGACTAGTCTCTGGGGCTTCCTGGGGCCCTGGGAGTTGGCAGAGGTGAGCAAAAACAGTGCTTTCATATCTCTACCATATCCTCAACAGGCAGATACCTAAGGAGCAAGGGACTCACTAGTGCTTATGGGTATTCAGGGCAAAGGGTGTGGCTACCAAAGGGTAATGGTTTCTTTTTGGGATGATTAGAAATGTATAGTTGTGTAGTAATCACACAACTACGCACAGACACCACCAACAACTTGACTGCTTTAAAGGGACAAAGTGAACCAATGGGAATTAGAATTCAGTAATTTACTAAAAGACAGCACATGTCTACCTTTATCTAGTCAAGTCTACAAGACATGTAAGCACTAACCCTGAAGTGGCTTCTGGGAGTAACCTCCTACTCAGGAATGGTTTCTCCAGCCATACCCAGTCCTTGCAGAAGGCCTGAGAGTTCTTCGGGTACCTGCTCAAGCCTGTGTTCTGATGCTTGCCTTGCCTCTGGCTGTAGGAGAGATCCAGGCTGAGCAGGCTCATACCCACAGGATTAATCTGGGACTTCTATCCTGGAGTCAGCTGGGACTAAAAACCACATTACTTATTCCTTCTTCTCTGGCCTTAATGGTTAAGCACCAAGGAGCTGGGCCTGGATTTCTTTCTCTGTTTTGTGAGAAAGTGCCTCTTGCTCTATGAAGTGGTAGGCTGAAGGCTCCATGGGGTGCTGCTGGTATGGTGGCTGGGGCTCCTGGACAGTCGCACTGCTGTGGCTGTGCTGGCCAATGCCACAGAAGGGCCTGGAGAATGTTCTTTCCTGCCATCCCCAAATGATCTCCAAGTCCCCTCGGCTCCCTGTGTGGCACAAGCTGTCTTGCTGGCAGCGTGAGTACCGCAGCCCTGTGCATTCCTTCCTCTGCTGTTCAGGTGGTGGGCTGTGTTTTCCTGGCACAGGAATATAGGAAGAGAGGAGATGCCAAGGCTTCTGGTTCTGGCACCAAGGAGAGGCACTGCTGACAAGCAGGCTTGGAGCACAGTGCTCACGGCCGCTCTTGACTCATTTCACCTGGCATCTGCAGTACAGGCACAGAGAAGAAACACCTCAAAAGGACAGTTCTTCAAACTGTGGGACAGGAAAGGGCAGTGCCAAGATGATGCACATGCCTTGGCCGGAGGTGTCAGAACCGTTACTCCTTCATGCCGTCATATTAGAGCCACTTGTTTCTCTTCAAACCCAGCTAGGAAGTCCAGAAAACCAGAAGGGCAAGTGTCACTGAGTCACATGGGGAAGGCCTATGGCCCAGCCATGGCCAGAACAGAGAGCTTATCACCCAGGCTCAAACGTCCCTGACCCTGACCTGCAGGCAGCAGCACAGATGGCTCCTTGGGACACCTTGAAATTCCATCCAGAAGTTAGAAATCAAATGTCTACCTCTGGGCTCTGGTCACTATTTCCTGTCAGATGGACAAGTCCTCACCATGAGTATTTATGTGGTCGCCTTCCACATACCCACCTAGCCTGGACACCTGAAAGCTGGAGTTGGCTCCGAGTCCCCTCATTTCATGCCATGAGCTTCCTTGTGGATGGGCTTGTTGCCCTCTGCCAGCAGCTGTCTTCCCTGTCATTGCTCATCTCTCATCACACTGTTTAAGACCTGCTAGGCAGACTGGAGCCCCCCAACCCTTCCTCAACATACACACATACAAGTGTCCTTACATTCCTCGGTACGAAACTTGGAGGTTTTCAGTGGCCATGGCTAGGGGCCAACACTACCTACGGTGAACACTAAGGGACAGCTTCACCAGGCCACTACCTCCCAAGGCCCTGCTAGAGCCTGGGGGCAGAAAGACATGAGCCAGTTTAGGGTGCCTTGCCACCACAACCATCCTCCCTGGATGGTTCTGGATGCTTGTAACTGAGTGCAAGCACTAAGTCCCAAATTATTAATCCAGTCAGGGACAGGAATCTCAAAGCTGACATAGCCCTCCCTCCTTCTGACTGCAAAGCAAGCTTGATGGGAAGCAAGCTTCTCCTGATGGGAAGGGAGGCTGTCTTTTGCCTGACTCAGCCATCAGCAACTCATAGAATTAGACCTGGGCCCTCCATCTGCCTTTCCCCCTCACCACCTTTTAGTCTCCTTCCATCATTTAGCTGTGAGCGGAAACCCGTGTCTTCCACCTCTAGCTTGCTCGTTCTCTTTTCAACCATGCTTAGCGGCCATTTTCTTGAGGCAGCTGTAACAAAATGTCCATTTGTGCTTTACAAAGCAGTGATATGTTTGCTCTGACCGGATCATGCTACACACGTAAATGCAAAACCAAATACAGAAAGAGGTATGCAGACAGGCTTGATTAATTTCAACTTTTTTTCATCCCTTGGAAATCAATGCAGTGCAAGCTTATGTTATTTAAAAAAAAAAAAAAGGCACTCTCCAGGCAGGCTCTGATTCCCACCAAGAGACATTTTGGGGCTTAGCTCCTACCTGCTAGAGCCTTCCTTCCTGTGGTGGCTACACCTGCAGAGCATGTAGCACGTGCTCACTACTTCATCTTCTGGACTGCTGGCAGGCCCGAGAAGCCTGAGCACAGCTGGGCAATCCTTATCACTGCCCATGACAGAGCCAGCTCTGGAGCACGGCTGCATACAGACTCCTCTAACACTTGTGAATCATCCAATAAAGGCTCACTGATTGTGTCAGGATGTAACTCGAGTTGGGCTTACTAAATGGTCACAAGCCTTACAAGTCTGTCTGATAAACGCAGTTGGCCTGATGTACTTCTCTGCTGTCTAAATGGTGCAAAGTTTGGAGACCTGAATCCTGTGTCTTTCATCCGGCTTATTGCATCCTCTTCTCTGACACAGGGTCAAGGTTCACATTCGAATCAGATTATTAGAGCAGCCCTCATTAAGTGGGAGCTAGGCTTGCCCCCAAACGAGTGAGCTTGTGAGAGAACTCGGCCCATTTACTCAGCAGATTTTCACATGTTTAGGGGTCTGAATGTCACCCAGCATCACTCTGTGCTGAGGAGTTTCAGACATCTCCAGCTGATGACTAATTGTGAGTGATGGGAAATGAAACCCAGCGAAGCCAGCTGCTTGCCATGGTCGGCAAAATGACTCTAATGGAGAGAGGCTGCCAATTTTCCAGTTTTACTGGCAAGTCTTCCAAGTGTAATTAAGGGAAGTTATAAATGATATGGAAATCTATCAAGTTCCATTTATTTTCCGAGGACTCCTTTCCCAGGGGACTTTTATCTCGAAGCTTATACTATGCTTTGTTGTGCTAATGATTTAAGCCACATCTTGGTTCTGATTAAAGCCCCCAATCTCCTTCTACCAAGGCCCCTTCACTCCTTCCACAAAGATTAAAAGATGCAGAACGTTCTCCAGCACATGCCCCCTCTTAGAAAACATGCTCTGACTGGGACCCGTGTGGCAATGTGTACCATTCGAACTGCAAACTGCCATCGCCCCAAAGAAAGCTCAAAGAGAAGTACGGGGTGGGGAAGAGGAGGAGGAATCTCTGCCAGACATAGAGCAAGACCCTCAGAGTGGAGCCTTGAGAGCCGCGCTTGAGCCGAGACATTCATCAGAAGGTGCTGCCGCCCACTAATGTTATTTGATTTGGAATAAAAGCATGGAAATGACGGCGAAGGCCTAAAATTGGAGGCGTAAAGGATGACTGCACAGTGCTCCATTTCTCAATTTCATCCTTCAGAGCCACAAAATGGGGGTGATACAGTGACTGGATGAGCTTTACAGTAACAGCTGTGGTCTTCCCACACAAGGGAGGCCCTTCTAATGGGCTGAGGTCTGTTTGCAACAGACGGGGAGGAACAAAACAAGGATTCCTATTAAGAGTGCACAGTCATATTTCTGATGGAGAAAACCATTATGGGAGTCGGGTTTCCCTTACATTGGTGCCTACCCTCTTTTGTCATCCAAACCCAGGGCTGTGTTAAGGGTGCTACTGCTTAGAATAAAGGCCAGAGGATGAAAATGGTGTCGAGTTTGTGCTCCCCCTCCCCCTAGAAGCCTACTCTAGCAACTGTAAAGAATGTAGAGGAAACTATGCCAGTGGCATATGGCTTTCTACTGTGCTAAACATTCATACAAGAGACAGGTTCATCAGTCATTGGAGTATCTGGATAAAAATTAGCTCCTGATGGATGGTATTCTGAGCTTACCTGCTGCTAGTACATTACCAGAGAAACACCGGCTTAGAAACCCACATGACATTAGAAACTGCAGACCATGAAACACGACACATGCAGCAGCACACAATGCACGGCAGATTATACAAAATAATAAATAAGCTATTTAAACCCTCTGCCTAAAATCGGGCCCGCTGCAAGGAACCCCGGGTCACTTCCACGCAGGCCAATTAATGCACAGCATCTGCTGTATAGAAGCAGGGCACGGAGCACTTCCGAATGATTCCAGCAATTAAAAGAAAACTGTTTCCTGCCTGTTCAGACAGCAACTGTTTCCCTGCAAGAGTGAGCACCAAATCGGTGCGCAGCTGAAAAATTCAGGCCCCTTTTGGGGAAGAAGCATGGGGGATGGGGAGGGGTGAACCTTTATGGAAAAGGAGCCTTCTTTTGTTGTTCTGTGCTCTGTGTTTTTCTGCCAAGTGAGACAGAAGGCTCGGAGGGCTTATGGGCCCACTGCAGTCTCCCCTTCTGCTACACTGGTCCCCCGAAAACTAGGGATTCATATCAGCCCTCCTGACTGTATTACCCAAGTGAAAATCACTGCATTTCACACTGAAAGGTTTGTCACTTAGAACATAGTTTTCCAACACATTTTAAGTCTCTGAGATCTGAAGGAGGTGGTCTCCATTTGCTAAAAGGCAGGGTAGAATCTGATTATTCCTGCTTCCTTTTCCTGAGTTACTAACTCGGGCTGCTAAATATGCCCTGATTATTCTTGGAGAAAGAATGTATGTCTCATGGAAAACCCACAGGGAGATGGGACCCCAGGAGATTGCCCTATCTGAGCGAGGATGGGACTGGCATCAAATTACAAAGAGGACAGGCGGTGGACAGAATGGCTGACCCTCATCTGGAGGCACTCCAGCCCAGCACACTCAATCTGAAGGGCGATGGAGAGAAGAGTGCACGTGTGTAGCATGCCTGGGGGCTCTGAGGTTCAAACCGGTGGTATCTGCATGGTGTCGGCCTCAGCTCTGCCCTCAGACCCCCTAGAATTGTGCAGTGGGAGTTGGGGGTGCTCAGAAAGGAATCCAGATTGTGGCCAATGTAAATGAAGTCCAGGTTTTGTAAAAATTCCTTAAAATGAAGAAAAACATGACTCCCTACTGCCCTCTAACTTAGCTTACACTGACAGCCTGCGCCTATAAGTTACAAAGGGAAAAGAGTGGAAACTGGAATGTTTCCCAGTCACAAGAGGCCAATCTGATGTGCTATCTTTGTGCATTCAGTAGGCTGTTTTAAATGACCCATGATGACTTCTCTTTCAGCATATATAAATGTATATGTATACACATACATATATAGTTAAAAGATAAAAGGTATTTTGAATCTTGGTAAGGTTGAGAATAAGCCTTAAAAACATTACAAAGGAAATAGGCTTTCTCATCCCAGGAAGACATTCCTTGAAAAATAAACCCATTGCCAAGCCTGCACAAGACTTTACACAAATTGACCATCAAAAAATTTTTATCTTATGCCAATAATTTGTATTAAATTATAAAGAATAAAAAATCCAAATGTTAGCCATGACAAAAACTATCCTTAAACATTTCAAAAGAAATGTTACATGGAAAAAATTATTAAAGGGCCAGGTTGAGGAGAGGGGTCCCTAGGCAACTTCATGGTTTGTATGTTTTCATTGCTAGGAAAATTCGAAGTACTTGTGGCTAAGGTGAGCAGAGAACACACAAGTGCTTGGGAGATGATTCTCCTAGCTTTCTATATGCTTCATGATTTAAAAGCTTAAAAAAGTGTTCCTGAGTGTGTGATTCTGTTTCTGTCCCAGGGAATACAGTTTGTAGTTTGGGTTCAAAATGGGCTTTCTCCTCAAACTGCTTAAACAACCACTGCTATAAAATATGTAAATTAATTATTGCCATCATTTTCTGACTATAAATGAGTGCATCCATAAAGTGAAAATCTGTCCAAGAGCCCGCCTGGCTCCTCTGCAGGAGAAAGGCAGGAATGAATGTTGGGCTGCAGGAAGCACCAGGTACAGGTATCCCGAGGCCCAGCCTATCCCTTTCCTCCGGCACTAAATGCTTCGGAGGTTTCAAAGCTGGTTCTTAGAGCAATGAAAAAGACATCTGCCAAGTTCGAGTGTGCCTCCCTCAGATTGGCTGCAGACTCAACTGTAGGAGCTTTAAAGACAACAGGAGGCAGCAACTGAAGCTCTGCAGGGGACACCTGTGTCTTTTGTCTCTTGGTCTGTGGTCACTCACCTAAGAGAAGCATGGACAGTGAAGACAAGACCATGCTGAAACCCAGTGGCGGTAAACCTAGTGGCGTTATTATTGCTGCTTTCGTTTTCTGCCTAAGGCACTGTCCAAAGAAGCAATGGTCACAAACCCTAACGGCCCTTCTGCTAGATGCCAGTCCACGGACCAGGTGGAGTGGCTTCATCTTTGGACTTGCAGATGTGTAAAGGTGACAGGGAAGAAAGCAGCAACGAGAGCAGCAATGTCCACTTACGGATAAGACGGAGATGGTGTTGTCTCCTTAAGTGTCCGAAGCAGTAAGGGAAATTCTCTCATTTAGATGAGCACAGAATCTGAATATAATGTGAAAGAACCTTAACTAAAAGCAATGTTTAAAAAAAAATCTTATCTTGGGTTGGTTCTTTTTTGTTAGCTCTTATTGTTTTATGTCTAATATCAAAAGGCCGAGGAAGCAAATATACTGATAACGGCTCTATTTTATTCTTTAAAGGCAAAGGGAGACATCTTGCAGCAAACGTAATGACTTAGTCTAATGTTAACCCACGGCACACATGTATGGCACCAGTATGCCTTAGGAATTAATTTTAAATATTTTTGCTAAATATAAAAGTTTTTTTAAAATATTCAAGTCATAACATTTTGTGGAAGAACTATTATATATGCTTAGCATTATATCAATAAGAATGAACTTTTTTGGTATGAAAATGATAATCACTGTAAAAATATTCCCAGAAGTCAAATAGGAAGGGCTTAGAAAAACTGTTCCATCCATTGTCTCCTGAATTAAATGTGTGATTTGTTTGCAACTTACTGTTTCCTAGCATCCTTTCCACACACATTCAAGACCCCACCTCTTAGGAAGCAGTTGCTGCTGTACTAAATAGTAGGTTGAAGCATTGGGAACTCTTGCTGTGTGTCTCCTAAAGGAGTATTTTGAATAAAAACTTCACTTATTTTGAATAAAACACTTCAAACTCCAGTGTTTAGAGCAGGGAAAATGTTTCAAGTAAAGTAGGTCTTAGACCTTCCTATACAGCAAGCCCTGTGAAGGCATTTATCTCTTCTGTGCAATCACCCAAGTCCTTTTACTCAGGTTTTTAAAATACTTTTCAAATTGATAAGCTTTTAAAAGGCGGCTGAGATTGTTACTTAGAATTTTATACAAAAGAGACCCACTATTCTGTATCAAGTTTTCTTAAAAGATCAGTACAAAGCTACAGGTTGTGGGAATTTAAACTGTGAACAAAACTGCAAAGAAAACCGAGAGTGCTTACATGGCCTCAGTTGTTTTTCCTGAAAACACACAGAAATGATTGATCTTCCCTGGCAAAGTGCAGCTTCCCTTAGCTCTTACTGCTTGACCGGCCCTCTGTCACTTCTACTGCAAAACTGCAGTTACAAGCAGTGTTAGCGTTTCTTCTGACAGCTTCACTAAATTCTCTACCTTGCGTCCAAGGAGAGGTCCGTATATTGTGACTGCAGATCTCAAGCAGAGATTCTGGGAGGAGCTTGGCTCCTCACCCTGTGTCCAACTTGAGGATCGGTGGTTCAGGATACTGTTGGCAAATATTACTCCCTCCAGAGAAAACCACTTTACCACAGTATAATGGCGTAGATATGAAAGGAAGTTCTTCCAGGGATAAAAAGATGTGTGTTGCACCTGACCAGCCAGCCACATGCACAGACACACAGCATTTATAAAGAAGGTAGGTGTGAGTCCCAGGAACTCTGGCTTTGGGCACACAGACAGCAGGCTCTGTTTTCTGTACACATTCTGCAGCCATTCTCCAATACCCACACTGAATTGATGGTGGGTGCTTTTAATCTGAGAGCTCCCTACCAAGCAAGACTGGGCTTAGACTCTTGCTGATCACTGGACTTCCCTGAGTAAACTTGCCAACCAAAGACTGAACACCAGGAAGGGCAGCAGTCATGCCTGGAGACTATTTATGGAGGCAAGAAGCTGCACTTGTGCTTACTGCCTTGCTCGCCAGCTAAGCAGTCACAAGTGGGTAAATGGGGGCCAGGAGAGAGTAAATGGGGGCGGTCTCCCAGGCAAGAGCTGAGCCACGGCCCTCTGCCCATCTTCATCTCAGATGTCAGAAAACCAGGATTGAAGGTAAATACTTAAGAGGACAGAGGAGCACAGATGTGACGTTCTAATTATAGCCACAATTAGAACTGGCAGGCTGGGGCTGGCACTATATAGACTGGGTGGCTTCCAGAAAAACAAAACAAACAAACAAAAGGAAAGAAAGAAAACCCCAAAGGGTAGAGGGAGCCAAAACAACAACAAAACCCTCCACAGCTCACTAACCTGCACATGTAGACACAAGATTCCACTGGATGCTCTGATAATACAGTGTGTGCATTTGTGACTGTTAATGCCAAAACCAAGGAAGAGCCAGCTCATTTCCACCCCCACCCCCATACCTCTGTGTGAAAACATGGAGGAGACAGCAGCACTCCACACTCAGCCTCTAACTTTCACACCTCACCTCTCCCACTGCTGGCCTCAGGTAGATGCTCTTCTAGGAGCATCCATACCTTCAAAGTGAAGGCAGCTAGGCAAGGCTACCTGGCCCTTCGTGTTTTTCCACAAAAGCTGATAGCTCTCCCACATCACCAGGAGAAGCCATTTTTAAGTCAGTTTCCCTGTTTCATGTTAATTTGGGGACTAAAGATTTAAAACAATGCAACTTGATCAGTTTTTTTACTCTTTTTTTTTCTAGAAGCCAAAGTCACCTTCATGGGTTTTTCTTAATGTTAACATGATACTCTGTATTAATAAAAAAAATCAGGTGCCTCTTTAACATAATACAGAAAATTAGGCAAAGTCCAATGGCTTCAGTCGGATACACAGAAGAATTAGCACACAGCCGTGAAAGTGGTTTTTATTTTCCTGCATAGAAGTAAAAACACAAGTACTTAAGGGCCACTAGGAATCTCCCAGTTGCATTTTAAACCATTTTTTACTTTTGCATGTAAGCAGCTGATTGTTAAAAAAAAAAAAAAAAAAAAAAGTATGTACCCTGTGCGTTTTTGTCCACAGTGAGTTGTGGGCCTGAGCAGATGAGCTATAGCATAGCTTTACTAATAAAGGTCAAGAACAAAGCCTCCAGTTGTGATACTGAATTTCACTTTCTACCTGCCAAGAGTGGGCTGGTTACGGCTTCCTTAACTCTCCTTCTCAACCAACCAAACACTTAGTTCAGAAATTCTGCATCTAGAAATCCTGTCTGGCATGAATTCCAATCAGAAAAAACAGATATGAGATAGGGTCAGGGAATAAGGAACAATGCGAATTAAATGTAAATTTTAGAAATTTGAGATTTTTATTAAAAATTACAAATTTGGAAAAGAGAATGTCTGCCATCATTTCTACTCCACGCCCCTCCTCTCCACACACACACCCTTGGGAGAAGGAGGCGCTGTCACCTACACCACTGAGATGTGGAGCAGGGAGACAGTTAAGTGCACAGCAGCTCCACGAGCATCCTGTGGGTTGGGGGGCCACGGGAGCACGACCCTGTCGGTGCCATTAGTCTGTAGGGGAAGTCTGAGCCCAGCATATCCCTCACACAGAAACTCTTACCATGTCTCCAGGCTTGACGGAAACGGCCACCACCACTCCAGGCATCGGGGAGCACAGAGTGCTGCTAGTGTCCTTGGGTACTTTTTCAAGCATGAATTTGTTCAGTTCTGCAGCAAGTTTGGTTAAAATGTGCACTTTGTACTTTGAAAAAGAAAAGCATAAATGAGGTTAAATGTTTCATTTATCTTCTAAAACATTACTTATTCAAAATCTGCTTTTAGCTTTAAATTAAAATTACAATAATATCCCTTAAAGTCAAATAGTCTAAAACCCTCCACATAACATTATTCATATCTGAAACATACTGAGCCAGGTTTTTTAGAGGAATTTCTGATTATTAATGATATATAAAAAGTATCACAGATCTTTAAGAAAACCATCTCAGAACTTTGTGTGGGGAACAGTGAAGGTTTTGCTTGAGGAACACTGCCCAGCGAGCGCGCAAAGCAGAGGAATCAAATCCCATGAGCCCTCAGCCTCGGGGATAAAGGCGGTGACACTGTGTGCACGCCAGTAGATGGCAGCAAACTGCTGTAGCAAACCTCCCACACCGGGGAGCAGCTACACCGGGGAGATAGAGACAAAGGCTTCAGTGTTCATTTTGAGAAAAAAGAAAAGTCCTTAACATTCAAATATTTCTCAGTGACATAAAATGCTATATTCACATCAAAATGTTTTTCCTTTTCGGCACATTACCATGTAGCCTTTTCTCATATGACAAGACAGCTAGGGGAAAGATAAGACATAATGAGAATATCTTTTCGGCCGAGATATGATAGCACCAAGATTTTTAAAACACAGAAAACGCCAAGCACAGCAGTTTTCGTGGCATCTTTGGTAGGTGGCTCACGAAGGTGGGCGGCCAAGAAGTCTAGTCAATCATAACACTTCTAATAAAGACAATTCCTACTGGACAGGGAACAGCCCAGATAAATATATGAACCACAATTTGCTCTATCCAAACAGAAAATAAAATGCTTTGAGGTAGGGAATTGGAGCCAGTGCCAGGTTTCTGGTTCCCACCAGATCCCGTCTCTTTGGGGAAGACAGAAACGGCACCCACTGGGCAGCTCCATTTTGTTGGGTAACTCAGAGCCTCCTGTGGGCATCATGCTAGCAGGGAGGCCGAGGCAGAGTCTGATTCCCACTTTGACTCTGCATGGGGACAGTGGCAGTCTCCCAGGGGCTCTTTCAGGGCCCAGTGAAAGCAGGTGGGGGAGGCCCCACAGACGAGCTTTGATAGCCTAGGTTCCGAGCAGATTTCCGACACTGTGACAGGTTGAATAATAACATCTTCTGGATGTTTCTTTACTCCTGAGTGTGTGTTTTGCAATCAAGACATAGAAGTGTCTGCCAGTTTCTGAAGGATATGATCCTTAAGTGAAATTACAGCACAAATAAAAGCTTTTTGCTCCTATTAAAATTCATCTGAGTCATAAGTGGCAAGGGAAAAACAAGCTGCTGTCAGTCTAACGACACCCTGGGCAGAGGGACTGCTCATCACCCATGAATTGTGCTTCCACATCCCTCATTAAATCCTTGAGGAGGGGGACATAATTGGGCCAAATTGCACAGTTTTAGTATCTGTGCTCTGTCTCCCTTGGAACAGAAAGTCCAGCAGCACCAGGCGCACGTGTGCACCAGGCAGGTTCCGTTTCTAGCCGACATCACCAGGAGGACACTACTATGTGATATCCTGTAGGGATTAGTTTTCACTGTAGCATTCAGATCTATTTACCCCTGGTTTTCTTTAGCTCCAAAATATGAACCTTGAATTTAGGGAAAGTATATACTGAGAAGACAACTTAACAGCTTGTCACCACAGCGAATGGGC